>NC_138373.1:91461841-91598878 GCF_054177405.1 Leptonychotes weddellii
CACCCCCCTCCCCTCTAGAACCCTCAGTTTGTTTTTCAGAGTCCATCGTCTCTCATGATTCGTCTACCCCTCCGATTTCCCCTGCTTCATTCTTCCCCTCCTGCTACCTTCTTCTCCTTCTTCTTTTTTTTTTCTTAACATATATTGCATTATTTGTTTCAGAGGTACAGATCTGAGATTCAACAGTCTTGCACAATTCACAGCGCTTACCAGAGCACATACCCTCCCCAGTGTCTATCACCCAGTCACCCCATCCCTCCCAGAAAACCAGCGATTTTATCAGTAATCAAAAATCTCCCAACAGGGGCACCTGGGTGGCTCAGTCATTTAAGTGTCTATCTTCGGCTCAGGTCATGATCCTGGGGTCCTGGGATTGAGCCCTGAGTCAGGCTCCCTGCTCATCGGGGAGTCTGCTTCTCCCTCTGCCCCCCTCCCCCCCCGCTCATGCTCTCTCTCTCTCAAATAAATAAATAAAATCTTAAAAAAAAAAAAAATCTCCAAACAAACACAACTCCAGGGCCAGGTGGCTTCCCAGGGGAATTCTACCAAACATTTAAAAGAGTTAATACTTGTTCTTTTCAAACTTTTCCAAAAAATAGAAATGGAAGGAAAACTTCCAAACTCATTCTATGAGACTAGCATTCCTGACTCCAAAACCAGACAAAGACTCCACTAAAAAAGAGAACTACAGGCCAATATTCCTGATGACCAAGGATGCAAAAATTCTCAACAAAAAACTAGCAAATCAAATCCAATAGTACATTAAAAGAATCATTCACCATGATCAAGTGGGATTTATTCCTGGGCTGCACGGGCAGTTCAATATTTGCAAATCGATCAATGTGATACATCACATTAATAAAAGAAAGGATAAGAACCATACAATCCTCTCAATAGATGCAGAAAAAGCATTTGACAAAGTACAATATCTATTCATGATAAAAAACCCTCAACAAAGTAGGGATAGAGAGAACATACCTCAACATCATTTTCATTTCATATATGAAAAACCCACAGCTAGTATCATCCTCAGTGGGGAGAAACTGAGAGCTTTGCTTCTATGGTCAAGAACAAGACAGGGATGTCCACTCTCACCACTGTTATTTAACATAGTAGTGGAAGTCCTAGCCTCAGCAATCAGACAACAGAAAGAAATAAAAGACATCCAAATCGGCAAGGAAGAAGTCAAACTTTCACTATTTGCAGATGACATGAGACTGTATATAGAAAAGCCAAAGAACTTCACCAAAAATCGCTAGAACCAATCCACAAATTCAGCAAATTCACTGGATACAAAATCAACATACAGAAATCTGTTGTGTTTCTATACACCGATAATAAAGTAGCAGAAAGAGAAATCAAGGAATCGATCCCATTTACAATTGCACCAAAAACCGTAAGATACCTAGGAATAAACTAATCAAAGAGGTAAGAGATCTGTACTCTGAAAACTATAAAACACTGATGAAAGAAATTGAGGAAGTCACAAAGAAATGGAAAAACATTCCATGCTCATGGATTGGAAGAACAAATATTTTTAAAATGTCTATACTACCCAAAGCAATCTACACATTATGCAATCCCTATCAAAATATCACCAACATTTTTCACAAAGTTAGAACAAACAATCCTAAAATTTGTATGGAACCACAGAAGACCCCAAATAGCCAAAGCAATCTTGAAAAAGAAAAGCAAAGCTGGAGGTATCACAATTCTGGACTTCAACTTATATTGCAAAGCTGTACTCATCAAGACAGTATGGTACTGGCATAAAAACAGATGCACAGATCAATGGAACAGAATAGAAAACCCAGGGGCGCCTGGGTGGCTCAGCCGGTTGAGTGTCTGCCTTCAGCTCAGGTCATGATCCCTGGGTCCTGGGATTGAGCACTGTGTTGGGCTCCCTCTCTCTCTCAAATAAATAAATAAAATCTTTAAAAATAGGGAAAAAAAAAGAAAAAGAAAAAAGAAAACCCAGATATGGATCCACAGCTATATGGTCAACTAATCTTCAACAAAGCGGGAAAGAATATCCAATGGAAAAAAGAGTCTCTTCAACAAATGGTGTTGGGAAAACTGGACAGCAACATGCAGAAGAATTGAAACTGGACCACTTGCTTACACCACACACAAAAATAAATTCAAAATGAATGAGAGACCTAAATGTGAGAGAGAAAACCATCAACATCCTAGAGGAGAACACAGGCAGTAACCTCTTTGACATTGGCCATAGCACCTTCTTACTAAATCTGTCTCCTGAGGCAAGGAAAGCAAAAGCAAAAATGAATTATTGGGACTTCATCAAGATAAAAAGCTTCTGCACCGCAAAAGAAACAATCAACAAAACTAAAAGGCAACCTACAATATTTGCAAATGACATATCTGAAAAGGGTTAGTATCCAAAATATATAAAGAACTTACCAAAGTTAACACCCCAAAACCAAATTATCCAGTTAAAAAAATGGACAGAAGACATGAATAGACATTTTTCCAAGAAGACATACAGATGGCTAAGAGACACATGAAAAGATGCTCAACATCACTGATTATCAAGGAAATACAAATCAAAACCACGATGAGATATCACCTCACACCAGTCAGAATGGCTAAAATTAACAACACAGGAAACAACAGATGTTGGCAAGGATGCAGAGAAAGAGGAACCCTCTTACACTGTTGGTGGGAATGCAAGCTGGTGCAGCCTCTCTAGAAAACAGTATGGAGGTTCCTCAAAAAGTTATGAATAGAAATACTCTATGATCCAGCAATAGTATTACTGGGGGTTTACCCAAAGAATAAAAAAATACTGGGGCGCCTGCGTAGCTCAGTGGGTTAAGCATCCGACTCTTGATTCTACTCAGGTCATGATCTCAGGGTTGTGAGATGGAGCCCCACGTCAGACTCAGCACCGGCCGGGGAGCCTGCTTAAGATTCTCTCTCTCCCTCCCCCTCTGCCCCTTCCCCCATCTCTCTCCCTCTCTAAAAAACAACAACAACAACAAAAAAAAACAAAAATACTAATTCAAAAGGATGCATGCACCCCAGTGTTTATAACATTACCTACCATAGCCAAATTATGGAAATAGCCCAAATATCCATCAACTGATGAATGGATAAAGAAGAGGTGGTGTATATATACAAAAGAGTATTACTCAGCCATAAAAAAAAAGAAATCTTGTCATTTGCAATGACATGGGTAGAGCTAGAGAGTATTGTGCTAAGCAAAATAACTCAGAGAAAGACAAATACCATATGATTTCACTCATATGTGGAATTTAAGAAACAAAAGAAATGAACAGACGGTGGGGGTGGGGAAGAGAGGCAAACCAGGGAAACAGACTCTTAACTCCAGAGAACAGACTGAGGGTTACTGGAGGGGAAATTGGGGGGGAGGGGATGGGTTAAATAGGTGATGTGTATTAAGGAGGGCAGGTGTTGGGATGAGCACTGGGTATTGTATGTAAGTGATGAATCACTAAATTCTACACCTGAAACTGCTATTACACTGTATATTAACTAACTGGAATTTAAATAAAAACTTGAAGAAAAAAAGAAAGTTCTATTTTGGGAGAGAGATGTGTCAGGCATTGGGGAGCTAGGGTGCTTTGCTTATTATTGTAAAATGTCTTCTTATCTGTCTCCTTTCAGTAATAAATATGTTGTAACATCATTTTTACTGAACACCTACTTATATGTACCATTTTAAAAAATCAATATAATGCTCAAATTGAAATATACAGGAGTGGTAAAAAATTATAAAAATAACATATAGTTAATAGGTAAATGTTTGGTATGGTCACACTAGAAGGCATAATGAATAGTGAGGTGCCTGGGCCTCTAGGTAGAAAAATGAGAAACTGGGCCACCTGGGTGGCTCAGTTGGTTAAGCGACTGCCTTCAGCTCAGGTCATGATCCTGGAGTCTCAGGATCGAGTCCCGCATTGGGCTCCCTGCTCAGCAGGGAGTCTGCTTCTCTCTCTGACAATTCCCCCTCTCATGCTCTCTCGCTCTCTCTCTCTCTCAAATAAATAAACAAAATCTTAAAAGAAAAGAAAGAAAAATGAGAAACTGATGGATACAAATGCATTTAGAAACAGTTGTGATATTTTTTGGAGAACACTTTTCCTCTGCCTTTCAAAGTTTCTTCTGGCTGGCCTAAGAATGAAATTGATGTGAGACAGATTAACAGGAGAAAATCAAATTTAATTTTGCGTGTGAGTACTCCACATACACAAGAGGTTCAAAGACAAAGAGGTAAAATGAGGTGTATAGGACATTCTAAGCTAAGGAATGGGGGGAAAGGGGTCTGGGGCTTCAAAGGGGGAAGGGCAATTCACAGGCAGTAAGAAGAGCAGATGTTTGTTAATTAGATGTGTGCCCTGCCATACAAATGGGACACTCGGCTAAAATTTTTCTCTGGTAATAACTCTTACTGGGGGAAAGTCTCCTGATTTAGATTCTTCTAGATAGTTAAGGGAGGGCAAAGGTTTTTCTTAAGCCTGCAGGGACTCTGTTGTGTTCAGCTCAAAATAGTACACATGCCAAAATTTTGGCACATTTTGGGGATACTTGTTCTGAGCCACTCCGATGTGTCACCAACTCAAATACTATAACCGGAGTTGGCTTCATAGAAATGATTTTCCAAAATCATAAGTAACTCAGCAAAATCCTGGGCCAAGTAAACTAGTCTTTCCTAGATTTACACAACGGTTGTATTCCTGGAAAATTCAGTGTCTAGCAAAATCATACAAAAATATTGTGTTTCTGTGTAAAACAAACGTTTAAGCTCAGATAATTATGAGCAGGTTTTTAACCTCTATAAATGTGTGGAGGGACTAGACAGTCATGCTGAGGAACAATTTGGCATTATGAGATTATTCTACACATTGTTGTGTCCCTGGTCCCTACGTACTAAATGACAGTAGTGCCCATACAAGTCCCTCCTCTCGCAGATCCCATTGATTGAGACAAAGACTTTCAGAAATTTCCAGATTGACCTCTAGGGGGCAGTCTGATTCCTGTGGAGAATCACTGAACTTGGAGCTGTTTTCTTCCACTTGCTTGTGGGGTTAGTTAGGGTAGCATTATTTCTGTTGCCTGGGTGACTGTCTTGGGGTGAGGGTGAGTGATGGAAACAAAGGAATATTTTTCCCTCTTGCTAGCCACCAGGGAAGGCTACACTACTGGGGATTTTACATAAATGAATGGCTAGGTAACTTTTGACACCTTTCCCCTGCATTTTAAGTTTTCCTCGATCAATTTGCTTTGCATAGAAAGCTGGAGTCAAAAACCCCTCCCTATAAAAGTGATAGAATAAACGTAGAGCGATCTGTATGTATGTCTACAAATGTACGTGTATGTATATTGTCTGTGTACAAGTACATAGTCACATGTCACTGCTTGCTTGTACTGTAGAAAAAGTAGAGGCAATAAATAAATGGCCACAACTACGAGAGTCATTTGAAAAAAAGAAAAAACAAACCTATGTCATCTCCATAACATGGAATAACATTGTAGCCATTTTTTTTAAATGAGGTAGACCAATTCAGGGAGTAGTAGAAGTTTTATAGTAAAATGGCCTACTAAGTCATGACCACAACCCACAGAAAGCCATGTGTGATACCAGATTTCAATTAGGTATCTTTTTTTTTTCTATTTTCTTCTTCCAGTGTTGTTAAAACTTATGTGACCATGAAACCTATTCATCTTCCAGAGAAAGCGGTATTTGAAGAAACTGATATACAGCATAGTAAATGTAAGTGTATGAATTTTCTTGAAATTATACTAGCAGGTACACAGAGCTCTATGTGCTAGGTATCATTCTAGTGCTTTACAAGTATTCACTCATTTAATATTCATGACAGTCTACGAGGTGAGTTACTCTCACAGTCTTAAATAAGTCCAACTTCATAAAACCATGAAGTGGTAGAGCTGGGATTTGAACCTGGACAGTCTGGCTTCAGAATCTACGCTAGCTGCTTCAGCCTATTTCTCTATCTAGTCTAGAAATGCTCAGGCAGACTCAAGATATGCCGTGTAGCTGAATTTGCCCTGTTCTCTATCAACCCAGTAAACTTAGCAAAAATGAGAATTTTGTTAGTTCTACATTACTTTATTCACATCCCCCATCCTAGTTGGTCTTCCTACCTTCTGTATCGTCACTCCATTTCTTAAAACTTCAAAGACTTTTAGGATACGGCTGAAATCCCTTACTTTTGCTTACAAGGCTGTAGATGATCTCGCCCCTCTTTATGTTCCAATCTCATCTCTTACTTCCTCACACTGTCCCTTCCCATCCTGCTGAGTAAGCGACAGGCAGGGCTAGGTAGGGAGAGATAGGTAGGGGGCCACGGGGTCAGGCTCACAAAAATCACAAAAATAGGGATGTGTAAGGAAACTAGAGGTAAGGGAACAAACAGACCACGCTGCCCTAGGTGTCAGAGGTGGAGTCTTGTTATAACAGCTACTTGTGACCAACAAAGAATTACCCGACCCTGAAAAGGAAGTAATCCATTGAAGGTGTTATCACTAGTCCTTACTCAATGGTGCTATCAATAGAGATGTTAAAAGGATTTAAGTTCCTTGGTTAGCCTTCAATAAAAGACCAACCCTAAAAGCCCTCGGTGGCAACCCTGTCCGGACCCCTCACTCCTGAGAGCTTTTCTTTCTGTACGCTTTCTTAACAAAAATTGTATCACTTTACTCACTCTCCTTTGTCCGCGAGATTCATTCTTTGACTCCATGAGACAAGAACCTTGATTTCCTGCTTCACTGCCACCCAACTTCTACACACATAGGCATTCTCTCTCTCTAGTCATACTCGACTTCCTTCATTTGTTCCAGTAGGAGAAGCCTTGCTCATGCTGTTGCTTCTACCTGAAACTGCCTCCCCTCAAATCCCACATATTTCTGGCTAACTTCTTCACATTCTTCAGGTACCAGCAGCTAATTTCTTTAGGAAGGCTTTCCCCAGATCTCAGATGCTCAGGAACTTCTCTGGTGTCTCCAGTCCTCCACACACGAGGCACCCTGTACTTCCCATCTGTCCTGAGCACACTATGAAAACACACACGTGAGTTGTGTCTTTCTACAATGTCAGCTTGATTCGATCTTAAAGCAAGGTTAACACAATTATAAAGCAGGTCCAGGAGTCCAAACTCATTGACATTTCACCACATGTTTAAGTTGGCTTCTTCCACGGCACATAAGAAAGCAAAGCTCGAGATGAGTCACACAACAAACAAGATAGAACAGGGGGTAGGAAGTTAATGCGCCAAACCCGATGTTAGTCTGTGGGGGCGCAGCTGAGGTAAGCAAACCCGATGTTAGTCTGTGGGGGCGCAGCTGAGGTAAGGCCTTGGTCTAGTCCCCTCAGCTCTCTGCTCTTAGGCTTGTTATGTTTGAGCAGTGAAAGATCTCAGCTCTGTTCGGAGATGAATCGGCAGAGCCTTTGGCAACAGCTGCCTTTTTGAAGTGCTCCGACATAGAGGGGTCAGTGTCTGAGGAGTCTGACAATTTGCTGCAAAAATCCTCCCTCTTTAATGGGATTTAACCATCTTAGGCCCCTGCAGGCCTCCTCTGCTTCTGCTGGTTATCCGTTCTGGGGTGTTGTCAGCTGGTGCTGGTCTCAGCCATATCTGATAGCTGTAGGCCCCTCAGCTGCTTGTGTCACTGCATGAAACAGGCCCCTGCTTGACATGAGTGACTCCATTTTGCTCTCGGCACTATCACAGTTAGGGTTGTCAACGCTGGGTTTTTTTTTTTCCTCCATGCTGTATATTTATTATATGTGTTTTAAAAGACTTCTTTACTTTTACTGTTATTTATTTATTATTATTTTCTAAGTGAGATATAATTGTCATAGAACATTGTATTAGTTTTAGGCATACGACATAATGATTTGGTGTATGTATATATTGCAGAACGATTACCACAGTAAGTTTGGTTAACATCCATCACCACATAAGTTATAGAATCTTTTCCTGTGATGAGCATTTTTGAGATTTTCTTGTGAGGAGAATTTTTGAGATCTACTCTTTTAGCAGCTTTCAAACTACAATACAGTATTGTTAACTATAGTCACCATGCTGAACACTTATCCCTAGAACTTATTTATCTTATAACTGAAGTTCGTATGGTTTCACTCCCCACTCCACCCTACCCCCTGCCTCTGGCAACCACCAATCTGTTCTCTGTATCTATGAGTTTGGGTTTGGGTTATTGTTCTTGTTTGGGTTTGGTTTTTGTTTCTACATATAAGTGGTATGATATAGTATGTGTCTTATTCAACCTTCTCTGACTTATTTCACTTAGCATAACTATACCCTCAAGATCCATCCATGTTGTCATGAATGGCAGTATTTCCTTCTTTTTTATGGTGAACAATATTCCAGTGTGTGTGTGTGTGTGTGTGTGTGTGCGCGCGCGCGCGCACATGTATCTTTATCCATTTGTCTGTTGATGGGCACTTAGATTGTTTCCATATCTTGGCTCTTATATCTGCAGTGAACATGGGAATACAGACATCTTTCTGAGATAGTGACTTCATTTCCTTTGGATAAATACCTAGAAGTGGAATTGCTGGATTATATGGTAGTTCTATTTTGAATTTTTTAAGAAAACTTCATACTGTTTTCCTTAGTGGCTGCACCAATTTACATGCTCAACAGCAGTGCACAAGGGTCCCCTTTCCTCCACATACTTGCCAGCACTTGGTATCTGTTGTCTTTGATAAAAGCCATCCTAACATATGTGAGGTGAGAGCTCTTTGTGGTTTTGATTTGCATTTCCCTGATAATTAGTGATGTTGAGCCCCTTTTCATGTACCTGCTGGCAATTTGTATGTCTTCTTTGGAAAAACATTTATCAGATCCTCTGCCCATTTTTTAATGGAACCGTTTGGTTTTTTGCTATTGAGTTGTATGAGTTCTTACATATTTTAGGTATTAACCCCTTATCAGACATATGATTTGCAAATATATTCTCCCATTCTATAGTATGCCTTTTCATTTTGTTGATGGTTTCCTTTGCTGTATGGAAGCTTTTTAATTTGGTGTAGTCCCACCTATTGATTTTTGCTTTTCTTGCCTATACTTTTGATGTCAAATCAAAAAACTAATTTCCAAGACTGATGTCAAGGAGCTTATCCCTTGTGTTTTCTTCTAGGAGTTTTGTAATTTCAGGTCTTATGTTCAAGTCTTTAACCCATTTTGAGTTTATTTTTGTATGTGGTGTAAGATAGTGGTCCAGTTTCATTCTTTTGCATGTGGCTGTCCAGTTTTCCCAACACCATTTATTGAAGAGACTATTCTTTCCCCATTTTGTATTCTTGGCTTTCTTGTTGTTAACTAATTGACCATATGCACGGGTTTATTTCTCATCTCTCTATTCTGTTCCATTGATCTACGTGCCTGTTTTTATGCCAATATCATACTCTTTTGATCACTCTAGCTTTGTAATATAGTTTGAAATCAGGCAATGTGATGCCTCCAAATTTTTTTCTTTCTCAAGATTGCTTTGGCTATTCAGGATCTAGATACCATTTTTTATTAGTTTTTACTTTTTATAGTGAAAATAAATTCAATTTATTTTTTCTATTTCATTTAACAACTTCTTTTTTTCTGTTAAGGATAATCTGCAATTTGAAAATAAAGCAAGATTATGGCATGTATCTTCTCAAAGTCATACTAGAAGAAGTTCTGCCAAGTATTATATAACTTTCCAGGGCAATGATTCTCACACTTGTTGGTCTTAGAAACCCCATACATTATAAAAATTATTGAGGACCTCAAAGAACTTTTGTTTAGATGGGTAATATCAATCAATATTTAATGTATTAGAGGGGCACCTGGGTGGCTCAGTTGGCTAAGCATCTGCCTTTGGCTTGGGTCATGATCCCAGGGTCCTGGGATTGAGCCCCACATTGGGCTCCCTGCTTAGCGGGGAGCCTGCTTCTCCCTCTGCCCCCCTCTTATGTTCTCACTCTCTATCACAAATAAAATAAATCTTTAAAAAATATTTAATGTATTAGAAATTATGATAAAAATTTAAAAATATTTATTAGCTCATTTAAAAATAATAGTAACTCATTATATACAAACATAAATAATATATATTTTATTTTGAATTTTTATTTATTTATTTATTTTAAAGATTTTATTTATTTATTTGACAGAGAGAGAGATAGCGAGAGAGGGAGCACAAGCAGGGGGAGTGGGAGAGGGAGAAGCAGGCTTCCCTTGGAGCAGGGAGCCCGATGCGGGGCTTGATCCAGGGATACCGAGATCATGACCTGAGCTGAAGGCAGACGCTTTAACGACTGAGCCACCCAGGCGCCCTAGTTATCTTTAAAATCTATATTATTTAGGGGCGCCTGGGTAGCTCAGTCATTAAAGCGTCTGCCTTCAGCTCAGGTCATGATCCCAGAGTCCCGGGATCAAGCCCCGCATCGGGCTCCCTGCCCAGTGGGGAGTCTGCTGCTCCCCCTGCTTGCGCTCTGTCTCTGTCAAATAAATAAATTTTAAAAAATAAATAAATAACTATATTTCCCAAAGATAAATTAGTGAGTAGAATGGCATTGTTTTAAAGTTTTGGAAATCTCTTTAATCTCTGGCTTAATAGAAGACACATGGATTCTGCTTCTTTTGTCAGTCTGTTGCAATATCACATGTAGGCTCTGGAAAACTCCACCATACACTCATGAAAGGATGAAAATGAAAAAAGCAAATATATTTATTTTAGTATTATCATAAAAGTAATTTGACTTTGCACACACACCCCCCTTTTTTTTTTTTTTTTTTTTATTTGAGTTTATTTATTTGACAGTGAGAGTTAGTGAGAGCAGGAACACAAGCAGGGGGAGTGGGAGAGGGAGAAGCAGGCTTCCCGCTGAGCAGGGAGCCCCGATTGGGATCATGACCTGAGCCGAAGGTAGATGCTTAACCGACTGAGCCACCCAGGCGCCCCGACCTTGCACACCTCCTAAAAAGGGTTTTAGCTGCCTGTCCCGCCCACCCCACACCCAAGAGTCTCCAGACAGCACTTTGAGAGCCCTTGCCCTAGGGGACTGTACAATCAACTAGGACCCAGACTCTGAAGTTAAATGTCAAATGGATGGATAATTTTCTTTTATTTATTTATTCATTTTATTTACATATGATGTATTATTTGTTTCAGGGGTACAGGTCTGTGATTCATCAGTCTTCCACAATTCACAGCGCTCACCATAGCACATACCCTCCCCAATGTCTATCACCCAGCCACCCCATCCCTCCCACCCCCCTCCACTCCAGCAACCCTCAGTTTGTTGCCTGAGGGATGGGTAATTTTCAAATGATATTTTTTTCTGTATAATGTAAATGGTTTCTGTCCAGTAGGAAAGATAAACTCCAAAGGTTACAATTTTCATTTTAAGCAGTTTTTTAGGTAATGTAGCAAATATATGCTGGCATTCTCCTTTTTCCCCAGTGATTATTTATATCCAGGCTCTCAAATTCTCCTTTGAACCAGTTTTTCCACCCTGTTGGTCCCTTTCATTAATAAATAAACCTTTAACCTAGATTCACCTTTGGTACTTTCTCACTTTGTATTAATCCGAGAGTCATGTTTCTAAGTATTTGAATACCTTCATATTTATTTTTATCTTGAAAAATTTCAAACCTTTAGAAAAGTTGCAAAACTACAGTAAACACCCTTATGCCACTTTCTAGATTCAGTCATTAAATTTTTACCACATTTGCTTTAACTTTCTCTCTCTCCATCCATCCTTGTAAGGATAAATTTTTAAAATGAATTTCCACAGTTGCCAAGAAGGAAAGGAAAGAAACCTTTTCCTACTCCCCTTCTTAAATAATGTCTGTGAGAAAACTTAGTAATTGTGAATCCTTTCTCTAACTTTTAAAAAAAATAAACATTTTACTTTACATGCTAAGTATGAGGGTGTTCTACTACACATCTAAATATAATGACCCCACTCAGAAAACTTAGAATTTAGGGGCACCTGGCTGGCTTAGTCAGTGGAGCATGCAACTCTTGATTTTGGGGTCATGAGTTTGAGCCCCATGTTGGGTGGAGATTACTTTAAAAAATAGAAAAAAATTATACAGTAAGCTCTCCTGGTTTCTAATATATGGTCCATATTCAAATTTCCCCAGTAGTCCTAATAATGTCCTTTATGGTTTTCTTTTTTCTTCAAGATTCAATCAAGGATTACATAATCCTTCCTTAGGAATTTGGGCCTTCTGTTGGCTAGATGAAAGTTTACATTTTAAACCTTTCTTCCCTCAGAGTTTCTGCTTCTTTTCTGTATGTAAGAAGTAAACAGGTAGAGGGATTGAGATTCCCTCTCCATCTTCCTCTGCCCCCCCCCCCCCCACACACACCTTCTCTCTCTCTAAAAGTAAATACTTTTTAAAAAAAGAAGAAGGGGTTCCTGGGTGGCTCAGTCAGTTAAGCATCTGCCTTCGGCTCAGGTCATGGTCTCATGGTCCTGGCATGGGACAGCCTGGGTGGCTCAGTCGTTAAGCATCTGCCTTCAGCTTGGGTCATGATCCTGGGGTCCTGGGATGGAGCCCCGCATCAGGCTCCCTGCTCCGCAGGAAGCCTGCTTCTCCCTCTCCCACTCTCTTTGCTTGTGTTCCCTCTCTCGCTGTGTCTCTCTCTGTCAAATAAATAAAATCTTAAAAAAAAAAAAAGTAAACAGGTAGATAGTAGCATGATATACTAGATTCAAATCTTTATACTTGTAAATAATTTTACTAAACCTCAGTGAATCAGGATGCTTTTGGTTGCAAGTAATAGAAAATCCAAAATAAAAATGACTTAAACAGTTACATTTAATATCTTAACTAAAAATAACTCTAGAATTAGAACAGCTGCTCAGTGATGTCATCACTGTTTTTGAGGCACCCGGGTGGCCCAGTCAGTTAAGTGGCCAACTCTTGATTTTGGCTCAGGTCATGCTTTCAGGGTTCTGGGGTTGAGCCCTGCGTTGGGAATCCATGCTGGAGATTCTCTCCCTCTGCCTCCCTGCTGTCAGCTCCTGCTCTCTCTCTCTAAAATAAATAAATAAATCTAAAAAAAAAGAAAAGAAAAGCAACCAGTTCTTTCCATCTTTCCATTGTGCCATTCTCAACATACTGGTGTGCTGCGTTAGGCTGACTTCCTACGTGATTCCAAGATGGCTGCCACAGTTTCATGGTCACATATGAATGAGAGCGTCCATAGGTAGAAAATGATAGGTCTCTTCTTGACTCTTTTTAAGAGTGAAGATAACCTTCCTGAAAGCACCACCCCACCCCCCAGGCTCCGTTGCCTAAAATTTCATTTCATGTTCCTGTTCAGCCCTGCTCATCTTGGCAAGCACAATGACAACCCCGTGATTGCTCAAGCCAGTTAAAATTTATCCCCTAGTCTAAGAGGGCACTGAGACTCCTCTGAAGGATTTGTCTGCATAATGAACATAATCTGGTTTGTGAAAGATGACAACAGTGTCTGCTACAGTCAGTTTTTTTCTCTTATCAAAAGGAGGATGATATCATTTATGGAATAATGCTATGAGTATAAATTGAAATAATGTATGTGAAGTCCCCTTACTGGTGCCAGGAGTAAAATTTCTTCCCTTGCCTTCTTCTTCTTTTTAATTTAATTTATTTATTTGAGAGACAGCAAGAGAGAGAGAGAGAGAGCACGAGTCAAGGGGGAAGTGGAAGAGCAGAGGGAGAGGGAGAAGCAGATTCCCCACTGAGCAGGGAGCCTGACACAGCTTTCAGTGCCAGGACCATGAAATCATGACCTGAGCCGAAGGCAGATGCTTAACTGACTGAGCCACCCAGGAACCCCTTCTTCTTTTTTTAAAAAGTATTTACTTTTAGAGAGGGAGAAGGTGTGCATGTGGGAGGGTGGGGCAGAGGAAGATGGAGAGGGAATCTCAAGCAGACTCCATGCTGAGTGTGGAGCCTGACATAGGCTCAATCCCACAACCCTGAGATCATGACCTAAGCCGAAATCAAAAGTCAGATGCTGGGGCGCCTGGATGGCTCAGTTGGTTAAGCGACTGCCTTCGGCTCAGGTCATGATCCCGGAGTCCCGGGATCGAGTCCCACATCGGGCTCCCTGCTCGGTGGGTAGTCTGCTTCTCCCTCTAACCCTACCCTCTCTTGCGCTCTCTCTCTCACTCTCCCTCTCTCTCAAATAAATAAATAAAATCTTTAAAAAAAAAAAAAAGTCAGATGCTCAACCAACTGAGCCACCCAGGTACCCCTTCCCTTGCTTTCTTCTTGTGGTTTACTACTGTTGTTCAACCAAAAGATGGCAGCAAAGGGAAAAATCTTTGATATTTTCTGCTCTTCTCACCTAGTCCACCACTTTATCTATGTTAGAATTTATGACTCTATGTACTCTGAATTTTAATACTACTAGCAGAATAATTTTTTTTTAAAAGATTTATTTATTTATTTATTTGAATGAGAGAGAGAGAGCACATGAGAGGGGGGAGGGTCAGAGGAAGAAGCAAGCTCGCTGCCGAGCAGGGAGCCCGATGCGGGACTTGATCCGGAGACTCCAGGATCATGACCTGAGCCGAAGGCAGTCGCTTAACCAACTGAGCCACCCAGGCGCCCCACTAGCAGAATAATTTTTAATAGATCATAGCTTGTATTATTAATGTTATAATAGCTGTTCTTGAAATCCCCCATAGTTTCCACTCGTTATCAGTCACTTTAGAAGAAGAGAACATATTAGAATTACCATTCTTAGCTGACAGAGCAATTAAATAGACTGAGAAGCATGCTGTTCAAACCACTTGACTCTCCAATTATTTTTATTTGAGGGACAAATCATTTCATAATTTTACAATGCCTATATCAAATATATTAATTAACCACGATTGATTAATATTTACATCTCCCGGTGGAATTTGAACTTCAGCAAATATTCGTTAAGCACCTGTTATATGCTAAGTTCTGTGCTGTGCTGCCTTAGAAGAGTCTATCGGGTTGGAAAAAAGACACGAATAGAAATTCCAAGAAATAAGGCAAGTGCTAAGGTAAAGGTATGTACATGGTGCCATAGGAGCAATGAGAAGGGTCCTATACCCCACCTAGGAGACTGGGGAGATTTTTCTAGGGTAGATGAGGCCTGAGCTACAGTACGATGAATGAGCTGGGTTTAGAGTTGGCTGAGCAAAGAAACTTGGGAAGACATTCCAAGATGGGAACAATCATAAACCATAGCATGAATCCCAAACTTACAGTAGAATGTTGGGAGAATGGGGATCTGAGAGAAGGGTTTTGCTAGCAATTGAGTATTACCTGAGAGTAAGGTTTATTACAGGGAGAAGAAGGAGACGAAACTGGGGACCTAGGGAGCCCAGTTCTTTGAAGACTTTTCAGACCAACTGAGAATGAATTTTAATGAATGAACAGTGGGCCCTCACCCACTGTCTAAAGAATTTTAGACAAAGAAGTAATATGGTAAAAATTTTCTGTTTAGGTAGACCAATATGTCTATTTATTGCATTTAGTTTTAGTTTCTTAAGAATGTTTTGTGGGGTGCCTGGGTGGCTCAGGTGGCTAAGGTCTTGATTTCAGCTCAGGTCATGTTCTCAGGGTCATGAGACTTAGCCCTAAGTCAGACTCCATGCTGAGTGTGGAGCCTGCTTAAGATTCTCTTTCTCCCTCTCCCTCTACCCCTCCTCCCCTACAAAATGCTATTGACCTGATTACAAAGCCAGATTAATTGTCACATGGAAAGTCCCAAATTCTGGTTTTGACTGAATATTCTTCTTACTGTTACTTAACTTATTCCTATGTCCTCCATGTTTCCTGTAGACTTCAGGCTTGATTAGATTCAGGTCTGAGGTTTTTTGTTTGTTTGTTTTTTAAAGACTTTTTCATAGGTGGCACTGTGTACTTCATATTGCATCATATGCAAAAGCATGTAGTATCTTGTTGTCTTACCTTTAGTGGGTGCTAAGACTGATCAGTGAGTCCAACCTGCTCCCTTTATTGGAAAGTTTCTCAGGAGTTGCAAAATGTTGATTTTCTAATTCAAATATAGAACTCTTATCTGCTAGAGCTATTTAATTTCCAGGAAATTCTGTTCATACTAGAAAGGCAAAATAAATTCTCATTTCTTTCCCTTTAGTTATCAATTTTTAGAGTAATTAGTGCCCAGCAACCTTTAATTGTATCCATACATTCTTGTATTTTCTTTACTCTTGTTTGTTTTGTTTTTTTTAAAGATGTCTTTTTTTAAAAAATTCATTTTAATCATTCTTTTGATGATCAAATCATCTCATCTTGACCAATGGGAGCCTCTTCCAGCTGGCTCATGTTTTTTTGTTTTTTGATGTGTTCCCATTATTTGGTTTTGATAACATCTTTGCTTTCTGGTACAACAAGCTGTTCCAAGCTCATCTTGTATATTTTCTGCCCCACACATGGATTAGGCTTGGTGTCTTGGAATGAGAAATGGTATTTAATTTTAGCTATTCTAATGGGTATGTAGTGGTATTTCATTATGGTTTTAACTTGCATTTCACTGTTAACTAATGATTGTGAGCATGTTTTTGTGTGCTGATTGACCATATATCTTTGGTGAAAGTGTCTGTTCAAATCTTTCACCCATTAAAAAAAGTTGGGTTTTGTTTTTATTACTAAGTTGTAAAGGTTTCTTTTTTATATATATTCTGAATTCAAGTCTTTTGACAGGTATATGTATTGTGAATATTTCTCCCAGTTTGTGGCTTGCCATTTAATTTAATTCCCCTATTGTGTTTTTCAAAGAGCAGAAGTTTTATGTTTTCAGGAAGTCCAGATTATCAATTATTTCTTTTAAGGCTTCTGCTTTTATATGTCTGAAAGTATCTTTCACCATCCCAAAGTTGTAAAGATTTTTTCCCCCTATGTTATCTAAAAATTTTATGGTTTTAGCTATTATCTTTAGGTCTATGATCCATTTTGAGTTAATTTTTTGTGTATGGTGTGAGGTAAGAATTGAGTTTCATTTTTTTCCCTATTTTCACACCATTTGTTTAAAGGACAGTTTTTTTCCTTCATTGAATTACCTTGGCATCATTTTTGAAAATCAGTTGACCACATATGCACGGGTCTATCTGTGGACTCTATTCTGTTGCATTGATCTCTATTATGCTCACTTTGTGGGAAATTTTGAAAGGAAGTAGTGTAAGTCTTTGATCTTTGTTGTTCTTTTTCAAGATTATTAGGTTCTTTGAATTTCCATATTGGTTTTAGCTTGTCAATATCTACAAAAGAGACTCCTGAAATTCTTACTGGAATTGCATTGGATCTGTAGACCAACTTGGGGAGCGTTGACATTTTAACAATATTGATTGTTCCATCAATAAACATGGTGTACCTTTCCATTTATTTAGATCTTCTTTAATTTCTCTCAACAATGTTTTGTGGTTTCAGTGTACAGGTCTCATACATATTTTGTTAAAATATTCAGTTTTGGATATTACTGTAAATGGTATTTTAAATTTCATTTTCCAGTTGTTTATTAGTAATATATAGAAATTAAATTGAATTTTGTATAATAGCCTTATATCCTGTGACTTTGCCAAATTCACTTATTAGCCTTAGTTACTTTCTTGTAGATGAGGAATGAATGATATTTGAAGACCACGATCTAGGTTTTTTAGTAGTGTTCACTGCTGCTGGGTTGTCATTGTTTCTAGAGCTTTTCATTGGATAGCACCAGGAAGATTATTTTTAAGATTTTATTTATTTGAGAGAGAGAGAAAGAGAAAGAGAGAGTGCACGCGCGCCCACACACGCGTGAGCATGAGAAGGGGGGAGGGGCAGAAGCAGGCTCCTGGATGAGCAGGGAGCCCAACGAGGGGCTCCGTCCCAGGACCCGGGGGTCATGACCTGAGCCAAAGGCAGCTGCTTAACCGAATGAGCCACCCAGGCACCTCCGATTACTGGATTTTTACTTAAAACCTTTGGTTCAATTTACTTGAATGTCTTTTCTCATGTTGAGAACCCTGGTTCTTAACATTATCAGCATAATTGCTTGCTTTAGCCAACAATATAAATATGTTTGTATCAAAATATCAATCTTAATATCATTACTAATAAGAACATAGAATGAAGTTCAAGATTTTTTTTCCCGCAGTTCTTTTTATCCTTAGAGTATCCCCCTGAGGATATTCCGTCAAGATCCTATATAACATATTAGATTAATTTGCTTTCATTTATTTGAAATTTCTAGATGTTGATTTTAATTTAATTTATTATTATACAAACATTTTTATTATTCAAGGTTAGGACTAAATAACTGCATTCAGACAGGTCTCATTTCCGTCACTGTCCCATCCATCCTATTCCCTCATGGGTAGTAATTTACATCAGAATTTCATTGGTTCATCCTGCAAATACAAGCAAAAATAGCAAATTTTTTTGTTTATTTACATTTGTATCTTTGAGATAGACTACTAGAAATGGGAATATATATTTATAACTTTGTTAACTTGATAAATTTGCCCTTATAAAGACTGAACTATTTTGCATTCCTATCAGAAATGTACGAGAGCCTAGTTTTCCCAAAATCTCACTGAGTATATTGTCAAATTTTGAAGTTTTGCCAATAGGTGAGAAAAGTTATTTCAATAAGGATTTTAATTTATATTTTATAACATATTTTTAATGATTATTTTTTTCTGGAATATTGCTAATGCTACAGATTTTGCCTTTTAACAGGTATTGCTGATCCTTGGAAATGGAAATGATTTTATTATATGAATTTGACATTGGTTATCTTCTCTGTTGAATTCTTGATCAATAATCAATGACATCTGAATTACATATTAATTTATGTAAATTCAGAGACCGGCTGTCTATGTCATGTATTAACTAAACCCTTATTTCCTTTCCTCCTTTTTTTGCCTTATGATCTATGACTATTTGACCAATAATTAACGCTTTCCTCGTTAGCTGACTAGGCAGTCAGTAAAACATAATGGAAACTTAACTAAATCAGTCGGTGTCACTACTTGCTGGTCATTCAGCATTACAGTCAGTTACATAGTAAATTTCTCCCTGGATTGTTGATTTTAATAACCCATGTTAAATCTCTACCACTTTGGAAAACTGAGCATTGTCTGAAAGTCACATGTGTGCTGATAACATATGCTTTAACAGATACCTGGTAAGTGGAATGAGAAAGTGGTGTGTTTTGTGTGAGTTTGCATTTCTCAACTGTTTTTCATGCATCTGTTCATACTTGTAATTGAAATTATCAGGTTAGTAAGGCAAACAATCACTGTTAGGAAAGCGTTTTCAGGCATGTGGTAGGTAACTTGGACAAAGAGCAAAGCCCCGATCACAACTGTTGGAAATGTTGACATCTGCATGACGGTTTTCTCATTAATGACATTTATCACCAGCTCTCTTGTTTCTGATGTATATTAATGATCCATTAACCAGAGCATCCCCACTGTTTGCCAGAGGAATATCAGACTCTGAAAACCTACCCGGTAAAATGCAAAGGTTGGGGACAGGTGGTATGTGTAGGGTGCTCCCACTGGCTTTCCCTATGCTAGAGTAAGGGTAGCTCTAGTTGCAGCCCTCGCTTTTGTGAAATGGCAAGAGCTGAGAGGCAGGGGCGCCGGTTTCCTGAAGCTGTCATGGTCTGAGGGTTAGCTGTTCTATCTCTTTAGAAGTCTCCTGGAAGAGTCTCCTCGTTGAAAACTTTTCCTTTAGACTATCAGGGCTTGAAGACAGAGATCATATCTTGCATACCTTTAATCTCTTCGTGGGACTCATATTTCTTCCCAGATCAAGGGATGCTGAAGCCTTGGAATTTCTGTGCCCTTGACCAGTAGTTATTTCCCCCCACCCCACAGTTGTTTGGGGAGAACCAGTGTGTTCCATGTGGGCAGGAATTACATCTGTTTTTGCCTATTATTGTTATCTCCAGCACTTAGAACAACAATGTTTGCACATAACGGATGCTCAATTTGTTGAAGGAACTCTTTCCTTCCTTCAACAGCTGAGTGTCACAGCCTTGCTGTAGGTTTGCAGTCTCCAAGTCAATGAAAAGTCAATCTGACTGGCTCAGGATCCCCAACGTCTCACGTGGGTAGGTTCTGGAGTTGATCTGCTTAACTGAGCCCAGAGTAAAGTTCAGAGGTAGGGCTTTCCCTCTTTTCCCTCTGTCACTACACATTTTATGTGTCTGATTTGACTGAGTGGGATTCTTCTTAAATGCGTAGTGGATTTGAGTCCTACCATTAACCAGTCCATTTGGCGATGGACCAGATCCCCTGCAGAGCTCTAGCTTGCTTTCTCTTTTCTTCCTAGGGAGTTCACTTCAGTGCCCAGAAGCCCTAGCTTTGTCCTGTGTCCTGGCTATCTCTGAACCCACAATGGCGCTATGATTTTAAAAGCAAGTTAAAATCCAGTACCCATTGACTCTTATACTGAGGTCCCTGTCTATCAGAATGGATTCCCTAATACTGATTCCATCCTGGATCAGACACGAATCAATGCCCTCCCAACCAACACACACACATATGCACACACTTTTAGACTTGCATTCCAAAATACTGTCTCCACTTTGGGAATTGGTTCTATTACAAATATGCTATATTAGTCACAGCTCATTCATTCCTGGGGCTTACATTCATCTCTCTGCCAGTTCACTGTTGGATTCCCAGCAGATCTGAAGGCCAAGGCTATATAAGGTTATAAGAAAAGCTCCTTTCTTTGGTAGTGCACAAGGTGGATAAGTAGCAAAAAGATAGCCTTACTTTATTGCTTCAGTTCACCTTTATCTGTCCACTTTTTTGAAACAGGAGTGTCTTGCTTTCCCTTTCTAAGCCCCACAACTTATGTATTATTAAAAATAAAAATGAAAGTGTTCCTATGATTTCATTCCATTGGCTAGTAATTTATTTAAAGGGGATCCATGAGCCAATTCTGGCAAATGAGATGGCAGTGGAACTGACCTGTGAGGGGTTTCTTTCCTGAAAAACAAGACAAAGGCACCAAAGGAAAAAGCTCGTGTCCCCTACCCCTTTTTATTGGCTTGAACTGGGGGAATTTCCGGAGCAGCGGAAGCAGCCCTCCTGCAAGCTTGAGATGACCAGTGTGAGGACAAGAGCCAACACTCTAAGCTCAGCAGAGCAGCAGGAGAGCTGAGTCCCTTTTGCATCATTTTGCAGCCGAACGGATGCTAGCAACAACCTACCTCTGGGCTTGTTGTGCGGGGAAATTGATCTATTACTTGTTTAAGCCTGAAGTTGGGTTTTCTTTTACTTGCAAAAGCGTGAATTCTAACTTGGAGTTAGTTTTCTCTTTTTAGAACTTCAGCCTGGTCTTATTTCTAGGTATTATCTCATCTGACACTTACTAGGACCTCACATTTGCACATTCCTGGCCCATCCCTCTCTTGGAATTTTATTTTTCTTTGTGTCCCAATTGTATACTTTTCCCTGTCCACCACTGGATGTCCCCCTACACTTTTCTCTAAAGGCTAAATAAGACTATTCTACTTCAGGGGTGCCCGGGTGGCTCAGTCAGTTAAGCGTCTTGCCTGTGGCACAGGCCATAATCCCAGCATCCTGGGATCGAGTCCTGCATTAGGCTCCCTGCTGAGCAGAGAGCCTACTTCTCCCTCTGCCTGCCGCTCCCCCTGCTTGTGCTCTCTCTCTCTGTGTCAAATAAAATCTTAAAAAAAAAAGACTATTCTACTCCCACATAAATATCCTATTTTTTAAATGTAGGAAACAATGATGTATGGAGGACTTACTATGTGGCAGGCAGCAGACTTACCAGTTCCCTCACTGATTCTTCGGAGAGCTGCAAACCAAAGTGATGGTTGCAAACAGAGTAAAGCTCTCTAGCTCTTTAAGCAGAAAGGGACTGGTTTCCGGGTACAGGATAGCTTACAGAATTTCCAAGAGTGCCAGGGACCAGGCTTAAGTGTGGCACAGCTTATTTAAAGAAACACTCAACCACACCATGGACCGTCAGCACACACACCCCCCTACCCCCCCACTGCTACTTGCACGTGAGAGCCTGGGCGCCTGGGACACCAGAGCGTGGTCAGTGGAACTTCTAACCCAGCAACCCTGGAGGAATCATGTGCCAGCCCCACCAGCGCCCGTGGGTCTCAGGGCAGCTGCCTCCTCTCGGGACTTTTTTTTTACCTCCGAAGTCTCCCAAGCTTGCTTGGCCAAACCTGGCCATATATGTAACTGCGGCTACAAGGGAGTCTAACAAACTGAGTTCTTAGTTTTCCAGCATCTCGAGTGTGGGATGGCAAGCTAGAAGGGGTTGCAACTGGCACTGAATGAGCCACTGGGAGGATCTGACACTGGCTTACTGAAAGAAAGATCTTTCTTTACAGGGGAGCTATTTAACTGGTTAATTGCCACAAGGCAGGGCGAACACATGCATTGCAATTCCGTGGCATCTCTAGAAGAGGAGTAGTGTTGGAATGATTGAGGTGGAATTTCAGGAATGAGGGCCATGGCGAAATGAAGCTTGCCTCTGAGGGCGGAGGAGGAAATATAGCTTCTTGCCATTGGTTAAGGAGTTATTCCTGAAATTTCTTTTAGGTAGCTCCATAGAGAAACATTAAAATATTCACATACTTCTTTAAATAAGATGATGAGTGCTTTAAATAAATTAAATCCTTAAGATTTTTTGTTTTAACCAGTTTTAAATTTACTTCTGGAGGTAAGTGGCCAGATAAAACCTTCCCTCTGCTCCTATGTGAGTGTATGGGAAAGCCAACCTGTGGGACGTCCCTTCTCTGTTGTTGTGATCTTATATGAAATGTTGAATAAAAGTCCTTCTAGCTGGTTATGGAAAGTCTTAATGAACTGAAAGGGTGGAGGACTGCTTTATAACTGCTCCTATACTGTTCACCTTAGTAATGGACACATTTTAACATCTTAAAAATAAGAAAGTTTCTTCATTGGGGCGCCTGGGTGGCTCAGTCATTGGGTGTCTGCCTTGGGCTCAGGTCATGATCCCAGGGTCCTGGGATCAAGTCCCACATTGGGCTCCCTGCTCAGTGGGAAGCCTGCTTCTCCCTCTCCCATTCCCTCTTCTTGTGTTCCCTCTCTCACTGTGTCTTTCTCTGTCAAATAAATAAAATCTTAAAAAAAAAAGAGAGAAAGTTTCTTAATTGATTATTCAGTGCTAAACTGTTAGGGTTTTTTTCCTTTCAAGGGCCATGTTCATTAATTTAGTACCACCAGCTAGCTGACAGGTTGTCCTACAGGCTGTCAAGGGCATTGACAAGTGACAAGGATATTGCCTTTCCTGAAGGATTCCGGTGGGGGGATTTTCACCCCCAATCACAGGGTACTGACAGCAGAGAATGTCAGTCCACTGGCCAGGAGTCTTCAAGTGGCAGATAGAACATTTCCTGCTGCTGCCAGAAACCCAATACCATAGAGTGAAGCTCTTCTTTGCTTTCAGCACCCCCCGCTCCCATTCATTTTCAGAGCCTGTTTTTCCTTTGACAGCACCTCTCAGAACTGTGACAAGTGTACAAATGAACTGTCTATTCCTACTCTGCTGTACAGCAACATGTCTACTGTCTTAAATCCTCAAACACAGCAGCTTCTAGTTCATTTTCTTGATGTATTCATTCTGGTAGCTGTACTGGGGGTTATCAAATCAAATTTTCATTAGTGAATATCTCAAGAGATAAAGTGTGTCTCTCTGCAGGATTGCATAGCTTTCATAAGTTTACTATGAAGTTACTTTAAAATGAATCATGCTTTTGTCATTAACATCATCTCACAAATGAGGAATTTCATGCTTATTAAAAAAAAACAGTCTCAATATGTAAGTAAAGACACTGGACAGAATGTAGCAAATTAAGAAAAAAAAACTTAAAGGAAAAAGGAACATCATTAATAACTTTAGCACATTTCAGCACAGATATCAGATTCAGTGTTTGTTGGACAAAAAAATCATATTATTTGAACATTAATCCTCCTGGGTTATTAGGCCTACTAAATAGGTAAACCTAGTAAATAGTACACCCTTTTAAAATGTCAAGTCTATGGCTTTTAGCCATTTGTTGCAAAAGTGTTTTGCTGTTTGCTCATCAGTTTAGTTTATTTTGCTAAAGACTTCTGTTTGACAATAGGTCTCACTTCGTTCAGAATATCTAATAGACACTATCTAATAGGCTCAACTGGTGTTTCAGTTTTATCCTATTGTTCATGAGCCCAGGACTGAATCTTTATCTCCAGAACCAGGCCTGCTGCCTGAGCCATAATGTATTATTGTCAGTACCTGAATGAATTAACCTTATGCCCACATGAGGTGAAAATAACCATTGCCCTAATTTTTTTTTTAAATTTCTGTAAGTTTAAAAAAAAATAAATTTCTGTAGGTTTGTCAACATAGGAGGTTTTAAGTAAATGAAATAATATGTAGTAATTAACAGTAAGAAATGAGGTGAAAGTAAGGAAAAAGAAGAAAACAGATCATTAAGAAGAAAGAAATGCATAGAAGTTTGAATCACAAGAATGTTTGATTAAACAGTTACTAGTTGAGGACTGGTTTAGCTTAGAACAGGGGTTAGCAAACTGAATTGTTGGCCAAATCTGGCCCAATGCCTGTTTCTATACAGCTCATGAATCAAGAGTGGTTTTTATTATATTGTAATGGAAAAAAAAAATAAAAAGTCCATTTTGTAACATGTGAAAATGATAAGAAATTCCAATTTCAGTGTCCATGAATAAAGTTTTATTGGAACACAGCTGCTCTCTTTAAGTATTGTTTGTGGCTGCTTTCCCACTATTATGGCCAAGTTGAGTAATTACGACAGAGATCATGTAGTCTGCAAAATATTTAATATCTGGCCTTTTACAGCAAAATGTTGTTCACCCCTGGACTAGATTTCTAAGTTTAATTTTTTTTTTTTAAGATTTTATTTATTTATTTGACAGAGAGAGACACAGCGAGAGAGGGAACGCAAGCAGGGGGAGTGGGAGAGGGAGAAGCAGGCTTCCTGCTGAGCAGGGAGCCCAATGCGGGGCTTGATCCCAGGACTCTGGGATCATGACCTGAGCCGAAGGCAGACGCCTAACGACTGAGCCACCCAGGCGCCCCCCTAAGTTTAATTTTTTTTAAAGATTTTTTTAAATGTTATTTCGAGAGAGAGAGAGAGAGCACAGAGGGAGAGGGAAAAGCAGACTCCCTGCTGAGCAGGGAGCCCAATGTGGGGCTTGATCGCAGGACCCTGTGATCATGACCTGAGCTGAAGGCAGACACTTAACCAACTGAGCCACCCAGGAGCCCCGATTTCTAAGTTTAATATTTGATACTTCGCTCTTCCTCACTTCTCCTGTCCGACACCCTTCCTTTTTTATGCATATTTTGGGGAGCTTCAATCTGAGCTCAGAGGTAGCATTGGGTTAAAGTGAGGATCTTGGTCTATACCTAAGTCTGAAGTAGAAGAGGCCCAGAAAGAGCAGAGAACTTAACAGAAGACAAACCTGGGTTTGGATTCTGGCTCTACTAGTTTTATATGTTCTCTTGATGGAGCATCAGTCTTGTCATCTGTACAATAGGGCTAATTCAGACATGTGTAGGGTGTAGTTAAAAAAAAATTGAATATGCAGAGTGCCTGATCTATACTTTCCTTTCCAGTTTCCTAAGGAACAATGCTCTATGCTTGAGGTTGTTTGCTTAAATTCAGAGATGGTTTGGGGAGAAGGAACTCCTTGTGTAGAGTAGTTTCTTCCTCTGTGTCCTCTTCTGATGGCGTGATTTAAAGCAACTTCCCTTAGCTTAAGTGGGCTTTCTCTTGAGACTGCATTAGAGCCCCTTTCCCCTGAGGTCTGAGGAGGCCTGCCTTGCACAAGTAATACTGTGGCGGATGTGAAGAATCTGGGCTTATATGTGACTTTTTATTGTTTTATTGATGTTTATCAACTTTATTTTCATTTCCACTTAGCTCTCTTTTCCTCTAAACAATGTATGTCTGGATTTACACTTAGAATGAATCACATTATCCCATACTATTTCTTTCCTTGTGATGACTCCTAAAACTTTATGATCTTGACCAATCTCTCTATTTTTTTTTTTGCCAAAATGCTCTTAAATATTTTGATCAGATGCTCTTAAAGATATACTGCAAACACCGGTGTTTTTAAATGTCACTTTTTTTCCTCTACAAAATGTAGGTACTCATTAAAGTTCTCACTCTTAAAATGCTTCCATGATTATTGTTATATCTCAACTTTGTTTTTGGTCTCAATAGAAGCCACAGTGATGACTCAGTTCATTCCATGAACCTTCAGTCTATTTTGCTAAAAGAGACAACAGCCGAGCCATATTTATGTCATAATCTAATGAAACAACAGTGTATATAGTAACATTATAAATCTTTCCTTTTTTGAGAAGGAAATTCACTTAAAATAAAATTTCCTTTTTTATTTATCTAAAACAGGCACCATATGATTTTTATACGTGTGTGTGTGTGTATTTTTCTACTTGATCTCTACGAGTACGTATTAAGTTTTGGAAAAGTTTAGAGTTTTTGCTAAATAGATTCAGTCCTGTTTTCAAATCTAGGCTTTGACAAGACAAGCCTTGTTTTTTCATCATCTGTAAAGTGGGGATAACTTTAATGTCACATTCTTAATCCTGGGTTTATATTTGCATAAAAGAGGAGCTAATTGCTGAAAAGAAGGAACTCTTCAAGTTTGGAAGGAACTTGTTCCCTCGCAAGCCACAGAAAATAGATCTGTTCCCCAGCAATACCCTGGAGTGGGAGGGGTGTTGATGAGGCTGGTCAGAGGTAGCTGGCTACTGTGGCTTGAGTGCCATGGTGTGGGACTATGGGTAGGTCCCAGACTTATAGGTCCGTCCTAGACATCTGTTATCCTCTGTTCCACAGGTGTGATGGGTGGGGACAGACTGAGCTGAGCCAGGGAGAGCTGCTGATTCTTGCCTTTTGTCTGACTGGGCCGAGGACACAAAAGGATAATGATCTTATGTAGAACTCCATGTGAGCCGATGGATTTTTTCCTTAACACTACTGGCATCAAGATAAAGCCACTTGCTTCATTCCTTACTGATATCTATGTGGATTGGTATGTTGCCTGACCCATGAGTGACAGCCACTGGGCCTTGTTTCTTAATTGGGTGAAGCTGAATTATCAAAGGCCTCAAGTGTGGAGATTTTGGTCTCTCTCTCTCCCTCTGTCCTTTTCTAGCCCAATGAAGGCAGCCACTAGCCCTACATATCTGCTCCGCTGTCCCAAACTTGCCGGTAGGTGGGCTATTCTAAGGGTTAGACAGGAGGGTTGGAGAGTTAACACGATTGTTTTATTTTCTACACAAAGCTTCATCTTCTAAACTATACTTTATCAGTACCAAATGTAATAATTGAGTTTCCATCTACCTTATTCCTATGTAGTATTTCTCAATTGGTTCAGAAGCCAGGTAGGAAGAGAGGTAGTATTTATGGGTTGCTCTCAAAGACTGGATCAAGAATGACCCCCCAGGATAGTCAATCTCCCCAAAATACCATAACCTTTGCACAAAGGAGGGGGAGTGAAATGAGTATTGGTCATAGTTGTTAAATGACATATAACAATTTGGACTTACATGATTTTTAAGTTTTGTTTTTTTTTTAAGATGTTTATTTATTTGAGAGAGACTGTGCATATGGGAGCATGCTCCAGCAGTGGGGAGGCAGAGGGAGAAGCAGGCTCCCCACTGAATAGGGAGCCAAGTGTGGAGCTTGATCCCAGGACCCTGGGATCATGACCTGAGCCGAAGGCAGATGCTTAACAGACTGAACCACCCAGGCATCCCTTAAGTTATTTTTTGATAGATATTGTAACTGCCCTTGGGATGGATCAGGGATAGCTAATCCCCATCCCTCACTACCAGGTTATAATGAAAGCAAACTTCAGGCAAAATCAGGCCACCCACACAGATATTTATCGAGCATGCACTGAGCAGCAAGCAGGCACCCAGCAGTTCACATAATCTGTTCTGCATGGTTAGATGAAGTCCCAGTGTGTTTCCTTAGGTGCTGGAGCACATCTCGTGTAAAAGGTTCATTCTGAGCCTCAGGTTATCAGTGTGCTGGAGGCAGGATGTGGTTAATTTCATCACTAAATCGTATGAATCAGTGGCTGGACATAGGACGTTTAGAGGTCAGGATCTGGGTGCCAACCCTTAGGGAGCAGGCTCCAGAACATCCCAGATTCTTATACTCTGTTCCTGTCAAGAGTGGCTAAAACACTTTAGCTAATCCACATATCTTCATCACCACTGGTTTTACCAACGAAAACTCTTTTCTAACATAATGATGCTGATTAACAAAGTCTCCTTACTGATTCAAGATAAGCACTTGTAGGGTGGGCTTTCTTTCTTTCTTTCTCTTTCTTTCTTTCTTTCAAGATTTATTTATTAATTTGAGAGAGAGAGAGTGCGCACGTGAACAGAGGAGGGGCAGAGAGAGAGGGAGAGAGGGAATCCTCAGGCAGACTCCCTGCCGAGTGCAGAGCCTGATGCGGGGCTCTATCCCAGGACCCTGAGATCATGACCTGAGCTGAAACCAATTGTCAGCTGCTTAACGGACTGAGCCACCCAGGTGCCCCGAGGCCTGCTGATTAGCATGCTGGCCAGCCCCTGAGGGGATGAGGGAGTTCCCAAGAAGAGCATCTGACCTGCCTACCGCACATGTACTACGGAGTGTACAGCCTCTGCAAAGGGCTTCTTCAGTATATTTGTAGTCTCATTTATAGAGGTGAAAGAGTTCAGGACATGCCACCCCAAAATGTGCCCCTTTGGTATATTGATTATTTTGAGCTGAAGACACTTGAAAATCAGCAAATGCTGGAAGAAGCTTTTCTTGAACTCCCCTTACCTGCCTAAAGACAGACCCTTCCCAAGGAATAGGAATGCAGTTGTTAGAGATGCCCCCTCCTGGAGTTTCATCAACCAGGGAAGATTGAGTCTTATCACAGGAAGGAGACTAGAGGTCAACACCACATCCAGACGAACTTTGTCACAAACTCCTATCTCCCATCTGTTCTCCTAAGGCCCATTCATTTTTTTTAAAAAAATCACGGAGTCTCTCCTAAGTGGCCTACATCCTCTCCTTCCCTTGCACTATTGAGACTGTAAAGCTCTCAGATTTCACAGCTTTTTTGGCTATTCACTTTTCCCCCCAGGTACATAATATTAAAAATTAAAAAATTTGTATACCTTTTCTCCTGTTAATCTAGACCCAGATATCATACCTCGAAGGGTAGGGGGAAAGCCCTTCTCCCCCTACAAAGGCTTATAGACTTTTATATGCCCATATATAGAGGAGACACACAATAGTAAGTTTCCTATTTCCATACATATTTGAACTCTCTAATGAGAAAGTATGAAATTTGTAAACAATTTTTTCCACTTATTATTCGATCAATTATATTATTCTTTTGCCTTCCCTTTCTATGTTTGAACATGTTCCTTATTATATGCTCTAAATTGAATAATTTAGGATTTACTTAATTCCTCCCTCTGTGCCCTCCACTTCTGTAATTTTGTAATTTTTCCTCAAGCCAAATGGTGGTCAATTTCCCACTGGAGGCTTGGGATATCATTATTATCATAACTATCATCCCAAAGGTTTCCCTAACCCAAATTACTCTGTGTTCCATGTCTTTCTAAGGTTTTGAACAGGTTTTGAAGGTGGTAACCTGTGTCCCCCAAAATGCGTAATCTCTAGGAGCCCAAGTCATGAACTGGTGAGCTCAATGAAGATACAACGGGATCTCAAAAGTGTTCTCAAAAGTGTTCCATTAAGTTTTGGTTGTATTTATAGTGTTTATTTTTCAGTATCCACCCTGAAGAGCCAAGTATGATATAGCCTCATTTATGAAGTAAACAGCTATAGACATGGTTTGGTGGATTAATAATGTAGCCCTCACTCAACAGCCTTTGTTATAGGCTGTGGATATATTCAGAAAGATTGCTCAGGGAGCATTCTCTTTAGGGTAAAAGGACATAGTGTGGCCTGATCCTCCTGATGACTTGAATTTCTTCTGCCTACTTCCTCCATTAGGACTACTTCTTAGCCCATACCCTTGGTTTTATAGACGAATACGCCGTAGAGCGCTCCTCTACCTCTGTCTATTCCCAGCCACGTTTGAAGGGTGCAAGAAGGATATTACAATGGACAGTGCTTTCCATGGAGTAAGCTGGATCCTGAAAGCATCAGACCTGCTTGCCTTAGCCACCTGTGCAATGGAGCCAACCTTACGTGTTTATCTCATCAGGATTCAATCTGTTACATTCAGGTAAAAAAAAATCAAAAGTACTTAGGGTTTCTTTATTTTTATCTTGAGGATGAGTAATAGAATTTCTGGTCCCGAAATGAAAAAAATGGTTTTTAAAAATTAGTTGGATGTGTTGTGATATGAATCATGTCCTCCATCCCCACCCCTGTTCCTGTCCACATCCCTCAACATGTCCTCCATGCTGGTCCTGCATGTGAGCTTCGATATATGCCGTCACAGTCTGCAAAGCGTGCCCCTCACGCTCCGGAGGTCTGTTGCGTGTGGCAGTTGCCTCACTGATCCATCTCAATTTTCAGTTGTGCGAACTGCTTCAGGAGTGATGTTTGGAAACATGAGCAAAAAGCATCAATGATGTTGTAACCAAACTAAGGTGAGTTCGCTCCTTGATGAGTCACAGCTAAAGACTATCCCAGGTGGACTCGTCACACAAGGGAAACTTTATTTGCAGGAAATATGGAGATCATGGGGAATAACTTCCAAAGCTGTGACTCCCTGAGCAGTGGTGATTAGGTTCTTTTTATTTAGAGTTAGGATGAATATTCAGAAAGGGGAACTTTCTTTACATCGCATGTAAAGGCGGGCATAAGGTTATGCAGGCACTTGGAAAACATGCCTATGCATGCATCCTGTGTCGTGTTCATGAAGCTCCTCCTACTCCTAATGAAACAGAAGTAACTGTCAGAGCAGGGGCAGGGGCTATGGGCATGCTCCTGGAGCTGCTATAAGTTACATGGGGGTCTTGGGTGCGCTATCTCGGGGAAGGAGTGCAGGTCCTTGCTTACTTTTGAAACCGCACTGGGAGTTTTAATATTTATTTATTGTCCTGATCCTGTTAGGCTATTTCCTGGCCTGGTAGAGACTGTTAGTGTTTGCATTCCCTTTGTTCCCTGAAAATTCTTAGCTACTGAGGTTTTTGCATTTCTTTGTAATTCCAACACCTCTTAGGAAGTTCTGCAAGAAGTGTGCTTGGGCAAGCAGGGAACAGATCATGGAAAATAGCTGGGGGCCTACAATAACTTCTCTTTTGTTACAGGAGTTATGTCTTGTACTTCTTTTCTGGGAACCCCTAACCCTTTCTGCTTACAATGTTTTACTTGACTCATTCTGCATTGCTTAAGGCTTGAAACAAAGTTTTAAGTTTTTTGGACAATCCCGGTTTCTAGTCCAAGGAGAGGAGAAACTGACTTAGGAGAAAATCTTGTATTTACAGTTGATGAACGTCATTTGCCAGTTGTGAGACCTTGGACAAGATATATAATCTTTCTGTGCCTTGGTTTCCTTATCTGTCAAATAAGAATATAATCTCCTGGAGTTGTTATGTCAATTCATTGTAAAACGCTTAGAACAGGGCCTGGCATAGAGTAGCATTCAGGACATGTTATCTTTAAAGAAAGACTTTAGAGAACAGGACAATGGATTAGGATGAAATCAACCTTCATGTCTGTTTACCAAATTGAACATCAAAAGTTTGCAGCTGGGTTTTCCTTAATCACCCCGAGAATGCATTTGCACATGAGATAAATGGGCGATGAGGTTTGTATAGCTCTGCCTGGAGTGGGGCCATGGGCTGGATATATAGCAACTTTGAATCTCTCAGTATCATGAAAAGAGGTTGGTATATCCAGGAAACTTATTAAGAGAAACCAGAAGAGAGATTAGAGAATTATTATGGCATGTGCTTTGTACTTGTTAAAATGTTTTTAAGAGAACAGAAAAAGCTAAAATTGTCAAAAAATTGATGCTAAGAAGTTGAGTTGCTCGTGTAACACAATGCCAAGCCATCGAACTTCCCTCTACTAGCAATGAGAGGAAGCTTTTCTAAAAAGAAATGATTTTGGTAGATATAAGATTTGTTTGACTTGGTTCACTAAAAATTATTTGTGCAAGCTAGGTATGTAGTCATGGCATCAACTGGGTTTCCATGGTTACAAAAATAATAGCTCTTCTACAAATAGTCTTTGCAACAGACAAGTGTTTGATTATGATCTTAAAATTACTTTGGGATTCAAGGAATTTTTTTTTTCAACTGAAAGAACAAAACCTTAATTTTTTTTTGTTTTGTTTTTTAAAGAGTTTTATTTATTTTTTGACAGAGAGAGAGACAACACAAGCAGGGAGAGTGGGAGAGGAAGAAACAGGCTTCCCGCCGAGCAGGGAGCCGGACGTGGGGCTCGATCCCAGGACCTGGGATCACGACCTGAGCTGAAGGCAGACGCTCAATGACTGAGCCACCCAGGTGCCCGAAAACCTTAATGTTTTAAAAACTTATTTTTCTGGATTTGGGCATGTTTTAAAAGAACAAGAGGTGAGAGTTAGATTATGGAAATGATCTATTAACTGTGTTTCGAGTGTTTTGCTTTTAAAACTATGTGTCCATCCTCAGTTCACTCTGCAGGACCAGCATGCTGACCTGAGCATCCTTTATGTGTTCCTGGTCACCCCTTGTCTATTCCCTGTGACTGTTCCTCAAGCCTCTCTACGACACTGTCTCCCTTCTCTCAGCAAATGATGGGAGACAGAGAAAATAGGGTCCCTTATCTTATTTAAATAGATAAAAGGAAAAACACAAAGACTTAATAGAAAAATTGCAAAAGATGGAAAGAGGGAAGAAATGTAAATGATTAATAGAATAAATGCAGTAGTTTTGGTCAGAAGGTTCAATCTCGTTGGTTATCAACAAAATGTAGATTGAAATGACAAGATAATACTCCACTTTTGCCTGTCAAGTCAGCAAGGATTTTTAAAGAACTTAGCACAGATAAAGGCATGATAAAACAAGAGCTTCTTCCGTGCCAGTTGATGGGAAAATTAGTACACAGCCTTCAAAACATGCATGGTCTTTGCAGTCATTCCAACTGGGGTAAGTCCTACACAAGATAAAACTCTAACCATAGAAACATTACAATGATTTCTTTTTAATTATTTTAAAACTTCTTTTAAAAGCACTTAACTGTGAGCTAAGCACAAATCAGAGGCCTTCACATGTATTGTTAGTTAATCCTCATCAAAACTCTATGAGGCAGATGCCATTATTCCCTTTTATACAAAGGAAGAAACCAAGGTACGGAGGAAGTAAGTAACTTACTTGCCCAAGGACACACAGAGAAGTGGCTCCAACCCCAGAACCTGGCCCTGAACCACTATGCTCTATTGCCTAGTTCTAGAAAAGACAAAGGCAGCAGGCAAGGCTCTATGAAACACAAGATAATTTCAAGAATTCTGTAGAAGAAGGAAAAAACAATGATGGGGACATAAAACAGGAATTAGGCTAAAAATACATATTATTCGACCTATTTCCTTGATAAAAAATCACAAATTTGCCTAGAAGCTTCCTAGCGGCCTGTGGATAAAGGGAAATCTGATCAGTTATACAATTCACAGTACTTATGTTATTAAAGCAGACCAATTACTCTGGAGAAGGCCAACTATTCTTGGTAGTAAGATCAGACACAGATTTATTCCACAGAATACAGAAGGTTCTCATAAAAAGATATTAGGTGAGGTCATGGCTAATGACCTCAACAGCATCCTTGTGTAGACAAGATGACCACTTCTGCTGGGTTGAGTATTCCAACTTTTCCCGTAGGGCCTCATGACCCAGCATCAAAACATGGTAGTGGGCAAGGAGGATGTGGGCCAGGCATGTCATTCTGTACTGGTCTAGAGATTATAGAGTACCTGTGAGTGAGTGAGCTGATATCCTTTAGATAATCCTCCTTTTGATAAATGTTGTGGGGCATGAGATTGAGATTGTGCTTTTCAACAAATCCTTAGAATTCAGCTTTTGTATTTTGTCAGTTTCATGTGCACTAAGGACTGTTGGATTGGATGGAAGTAGGAGTGATTAAAAAAATGAAATTAACATGAAATAGTTAATTATGCAGCTCTAAAAGATGATGCTTAGGAAATATTTTGATAATATGAAAAATGTCTCAGACTACAATATTAAATAAAGCAGGATATAAAACTATATATAGCATATGATCTTATGCTATATATAGTTTTTCCTGAGTTTTATGAGTTGCTCTAGTATGATATGAATCTGCAGTTTTTCTTAATATAGAATCTTATTATTATTTTTTTTCTGTTATTTACTGCAGTAGAAGAATGGAAGGCACTTTCGGGATCCATTGGAATATCTTAGAAAGAGGAACAGTTTTCAATTACTAATTACTTGGGTTCTAGGTTTGATTTCACAATCCAACCAAGGGGAAAGAAGAAGAAAGCAGGTTTTGTTTTGATTTGGTTTGGGGAGCAAGAATATTTGAGGGGGGAGGTATAAAGACAATGTTGGGGTAACAGATTGGGGGGGAAGGATAACAATGAAGAGGATTTCCAGGGGCCTTCAGAAACCTAAAAGCTGATCACTGGAGTTGTCCATGAAGGGAGTCCAGGACTAGGAGATTTCTATGCCCAGGAGAGAGCTGAGCCCTTAGACCCTATCAGATACACCTGCACTTGAATAGTAATATGCCCATCACCAGTGTCCCAGGGTCTACCGTTGTTTCTTCTCACAGATATGGGGAGGGACGTACTCCTTCCTAAACTTGCATTAAGCTGATAATTGACCCACCACAAGACTGTGGGATCCCTCATTCAGTGCCCTGTATGAGCATCTTTAGTAACCATGCTCTAGGATACCAGTGCAGGGTGTGCAGGGGACAGGCAGCTTCTGTATGTAGAGAAGACAGGTTGAACTAGACAAGTTTGAGATCATTTTAATAGTGTGCCCATGTGTGCATGCATGCACACACACACATATACTGGAGAAAACTCTACCTCTTTCAGGGATCCTACTCTACCTCCCCTACCTGCCTCTTAAATATGGGTGTTGCCCAGGATCCATTCTCAGTCCTTCTTCTCTTCATTCTGGTTATTTCCTGGGCTCTTTCAACTTCCACACAAAGTCTGATGCATGTGCATCAAATGTGAAACCTCCAGCATAAGTCTCCTTCAATTATGGTCTAATGAGATCCAAAACAGCTTCCGTACAGGAAACACATCTGGTTTTTCATCTGTAAGTTTTTTATCTTTGTTTTTGTCATATTTCTTTAATCCCTAAATCCTTGATGAATATTGTACTATCGTAAACAGGAGGGTCCTGAGAAGGAGAAAGAAATTAGTACTTAGAATCCTCACAACCACTTGTGAAGTAGGTGTACAGTCATTCCTGTTTATAGATGAGGAAATTGAGGTTGGAGCAGGTAAGTAACTTGCACAAGATCAAACAGCTTGGAAGTAGGATGGCTAAGGTTTAAAGTTAGATTTATCTATTTCCCTAAGGAAAGGCTGATGGCTCTTGTTGGGGAATCAAACTTCTTGTCCCCAGGATATGGGACACTTTGCTAACCAGGAAATAACTAATTCTTCCTCCAGGACATGTTAGTGTATGAGGTGTTTTGTAAGTCACCACTGCCTTTTAACCTCAGTTTTATTTAAGAGTCCTGAGTAAATGCTAAATCCTGAGCTTCATCTACCTTCTGATATTACCTGGGACCGCAGCCTGTATGATAAAATCTTAAAAATAAAATAAAATAAAAACCACTGAGTTGTATATTTTAAATGGGTGAATTCTAGGGTATGTGACCCATATCTCAACAAGGCTGTTAAAAAAAAAGATTGACTAGAATAGATGATTTCTAATGTTGCTCTTCTTAGGTGCTCCTTGCAGTCAGGAAGGAGGAATAAGAGCTAAGCTGATTTTCTCAAGCTCTTTATTTTTTTCTAATTGAAAAAAAAAAAAGTCACTTTACATGGGTTGAGTTTGGAACATTAAAGCTGGATATCTCACCAATCCATCTGTTAAGATTTAAGGACCTAGGCACCTTCTATCCTATTGCTCAGTCTATATGATTTTCATTATCAAAGTGATTTCATGGCCAGGATGGCTCCTGGAGCTCAGTCATTCTGTTTGCATTCCAGCCAGCATTAAAATGAAAGGGGAGAAGGGCATACCTCCTCATGTTAAGGACAATTACGGAGTTGTACACACCACTTCTTAAATCCAATTAGCCAGATGCCAGTTACTGGCAAGTAACTGAATGTATTACTTAAATAAATAGCCAGATTTATTACATGACCATTCATACAGCAAAAAATTAGGTATGCAATTATTATAGAAGAAAATAGATGTTGAGAGACACCTAGCAGTTGGCCATGTTCCACAGTTTAACCCACCAGCTACCTTTTCATCAATATCCTCAATTTCCTTGTCTCCTATTTCTCCTACACACTCACTGACAAAACCCTAAGTCTGGACTGATATATCTACCCACCATCTCCACTCTTACACCTGATCCTCTGGAAAAAGCCATACAACTATATGGGTTTATTGTTTCTATAAATCCATGATATTTAACTATAGTTGAGCTCTTGACTCAGCTGGGTGACAAAAATTTATTCAAAACAATCTTTATGTTCTTTGATCCATAGCACCTTTTAAGACCTGGGTATGTATTGGGCGCCTGGGTGGCTCAGTCGTTAAGCGTCTGCCTTCGGCTCAGGTCATGATCCTGGGGTCCTGGGATCGAGGCCCGCATCGGGCTTCCTGGTCTGCAGGAATCCTGCTTCTCCCTCTCTCACTCCCCCGACTTGTGTTCCCTCTCTCGCTATCTCTCTCTCTGTCAAATAAATAAATTAAAAGAAATCTTTAAAAAAAAAAAAAAAGACCTGGGTATGTATCTATCTCTATCTATCACTTTAGCTGTTAGCATATAGTTTTGCTCACTAAAGTGATCCTCAAAATAAACTTTATAAAAAAGAGAAATTGGTCTTCTGAAACAAATGACTTAGAACATTGCTTCAGATCAAGAAAATCAAGGCAGGTCAGTGGACGAATTCTAAAGAAATAATATATGGCAGTCAGAATTTTTTAGTCTTGTTTTATTATTTTTTTTAAAGATTTTATTTATTTATTTGACAGAGAGAGACACAGCAAGAGAGGGAACACAAGCAGGGGGAGTGTGAGAGGGAGAAGCAGGCTTCCTGCTGAGCAGGGAGCCCGATGTGGGACTCGATGTGGGACTCGATCTCAGGACCCAGGGATAATGACCTGAGCCACAGGCAGACACTTAACTGACTGAGTCACCCAGGCATCCCTTTAGTCTTCTTTTAAAGAAAGAATAAGTTATTATTAGCTTGTGTACTACAATGTGCAAATTCTTGTGGTTGTTTTCAGCCAAAATACATGGAAGACAGATTTTTTTTTTTTTTTTTAGATTTTATTTATTTGACAGAGAGAGACACAGCGAGAGAGGGAACACAAGCAGGGGGAGAGGGAGAGGGAGAAGCAGGCTTCCCGCTGATCAGGGAGCCTGATGTGGGACTCGATCCCAGGAACCTGGGATCATGACCTGAGCCGAAGGCAGACGCTTAACGACTGAGCCACCCAGGCACCCGGGAGACAGATTTAATGATGAAAAAATAATTAACGAGATGAGATTACCCCCGAAATAGGCAAATGCTGATGGCAAAAACGGTAAAATCAAGAGTTTTGAAGAAAATATCATTTAGAAAGTAAAGCAAAACACAGTTGGAGAAATGTAATCCCAGTGAAAATTATATCAGTGTCTTTCTGGTGGGAAGATGACAAGGATGTAGGCTGTGGCTAAGAAACAACCCCAGAGAATTTGGTAGTCACTGATTTTGAAGATGTGAAACAAGAGAGAACAGCTATGTTCTGCCCCCATGCCCCCCTTACAAAATACTCCAGCTTTTGTTCATTAGCATCTTGCATCTTAGAAGAGACAAAAGACAGATGAGGTAGCAGAGTTGGGAGTGCTCCCTGAATAAGCACCCCAAAGAGAGTAGCTGGGGCACAGGAAGCCATGTGAGCAGAGGGAGGGAGGCAGCACCTTCTGGGGGTGCGCCTGGACCCAGGGGTGTGCTCCAGGATCCGAGCCAGAGGCAGCTGCTCAGGGGGCTGTTATCTGAGCAGCTTGGAGATCAAGTTCTGGCTCAAAAGGCATTGATGGGGGAAACCGCACTCTTACCTTGAGGGTGAGAGGGTGCATTTGGAGGTCTCAGTGTGAAATGCTCTTGAAGGACAGATTTCCCACCAGCAGTTCATAGCTGAGATTCCAATCCAGATCCACCTTCTCATTGTATGTCATCCCTACCATTGTTTCTGGTGGCACAGAGTTGTCAGCTTAGGCTGTTTCCACATCTTAAACCTCTTTTCATGTTTCAATCTCCTATATTCTGTTTTTTTATGCTCTCTGCTCTGCACAAACTACTCTTGTCAAGAGTACCCATTTGCAGGGTGCCTGGGTGGCTGAGTTGTTGGGCATCTGCCTTCGGCTCAGGTCATAATCCCAAGGTCCTGGGATCGAGCCCCGAATCGGGCTCCCTGCTCCAAGGGAAGCCTGCTTCTCCCTCTCCCACTCCCCCTGCTTATGTTCCCTCTCTCGCTGTCTCTCTCTGTCAAATAAATAAATAAAATCTTAAAAAAAAAAAAGAGTACCCATTTGCATGTTGCTAAATATGGTGACATTTCTTTGTCCTCATCTTACTTGACCTTGACCTCTCAATGTCTTTGACTTGGTCCTTATTCCTTCACTCTTCAAATGCTCTTTTTTGTTCCCTTCAGATATTTCTCTCCTGATTTTCCTCCTAACCACACTGACTGGTCCTCCTTAGCTTTCTTTTTCTTTTTCATTTTTTTCAAGTTTTTTTTAAATTCCAGTTAATTAGCATACAATGTAATACTAGTTTCAGGTGTACAATATAGTGATTCAACACTTACATACAATACCCGGTGTTCATCACAAGTGCACTCCTTAATCCCCATCACCTATTTAACTCATTCCCCCACCCACCTCCCCTCTGGTAACCATCAGTTTGTTCTCTATCGTTACCTCTTAACTTTCTTTATTGGCTTTTCCTCTTCAACTCAACCTTTAATAGGGGTACCTCAGGGACCCCCTTCTCTTCTCTATTTGTACTCTTTTCCTAAATAATACCATCCATTTCCTTCACTTGAAATCCATATAATGCTGGAGTGCCTGGCTGGCTCAGGCAGAAGAGCATGTGATTCTTGATCTCCTGGTCATGAGTTCCAGCCCCCTATTGGGTGTAGAGTTTACTTTCAAAAACAAACCCACAAAATATCTAATGCTAATGGTTTCCAGAGGAGAACTGTTATACCTCCCAAGAAGTCTCTTCTTAATTCTGGTCTTATATCCAATTGTCTGCTTAACATTTCTAGTCAAATGTCTCCAAAGTGTCTTACACTTAATCTGTCCAAAATAGAACTCATAATTTCCTGAAACTTCCTCAAAGCTTTTCCCATCCAACTAATGGCAAGCCATCTTCCCAGTTGCCCAAGTCAGAAAATTAGAGTTTGTGGGGCGCCTGGGTGGCTCAGTCATTAAGCGTCTGCCTTTGGCTCAGGCCATGATCCCAAGGTCCTGGGATCGAGCCCCGCATTGGGCTCCCTGCTCTGCAGGAAGCCTGCTTCTCCCTTTCCCACTCCTCCTGCTTGTGTTCCCTCTCTCGCTGTGTCTCTGTCAAATAAATAAATAAAATCTTTAAAAAAGAAAATTAGAATTTGTTAATGGTTGCTTTTTTTCTTTCTATCCCACATCCAATCCCCAAACAAGTCTTGAGACTTCTATCTCCCCTCCCCCTCCCCCAATATATTAGGAATCCATTCATTTCTTTTCCCTATTGCTACCACCTCAGTCCAGGCCACCATCTTCTTCTAGACAATCACAACAGCTTCCTGACTAGTGACCCCACTTCTTCTTCTTCTTTTTTTTTTTTAAGATTTATTATTTATTTATTTGAGAGAGAGAGAGAGAGCATGTGTGAGTGAGGCAGCGCAGAGGGACAGAATCTTCAAGCAGACTCCCTGCTGAGTGTGGTGCCCAATGAGGGGCTCGATTTGTGCTTGATGCAGACTTGATGTGGGGCTCCATCCCATGACACATGAGATCATGACCTGAACCAAACCCAAGAGTCTTGATGCTCAACCAACTGAGCCATCCAGGCACCCCCTTTTCTCTTCCTTCCTTCCTCCCTCCCTCCCTCCCTCCTTTCTTTCTTTCTTTCTCTCTCTCTCTTTCTTTCAGAAGCTCTACTTACAAAGTGGGGCTTGAACTCATGACCCTGAGATCAAGAGCTGCAGGATCTACTGAGCCAGCCAGGTACCCCTCCTATCTTTTGATACCACCAAACTTTTTTTGTGTGTAGTCGTGATGTTCCTAAAATATAAATGAAATAATTTCATTTCCTGACTAAATAATCAAGTCTCCCACTGCACTGAGAGTAAAACCCAAATTCCTTATTCTTCTCTTTTTCTTTTTCTTTTTTTTTTTAAGCTGTTGGGTAAAGGAATGTTTCTGAACAGGTTCGGAATCTCTATATAAATTCTAGGGCCATCAAAAAACCAGAGAAGGGGATATATTTTGGCAGAAAGAAGCATATTAAGAAATTCTGTTCAAATCTTGAAGAGCTGGATGCAAGGCCAGCCTTAGGCACAGATGTGAATTAGATAATGTTTGTCTGCAATGTTCCCAGCCTCCACTTCTTCAGCCCTTCAGTTCCTTCCTTGGGGTATTTTCTTATCAGAATCAGGAAAAAAATATAAAGCAAATATAAATATAAATTTAAGTTTAATAACTTTTTGCATTTCAAAGTTATTTCTAATTATGAGATAATAAGCATCTTTCTTTATTACCAAAGGAGTTTCAGGCATCATTTTGAGGGGAATTAGAAAGAAGAGCAGAGGATTTAAAAAGTCCTTTCTGGCAGCTTTAAAATCCCAGGTTACAACCTACCAGCTATTCTGACTTTAAGGCTAAACCAGTTAGGGTTATTTAAAATTTTTTCTAAAGCATGCTGAGAAGCAAAATAGAAGTATTTTGTCTCCTCTTGTTCTTGTGTGGTGTGAAACTCATTTGCCTTGGAAAATTTTTACTCTGCAAATGTTTGCAATTTGAAATACCATATTCTTCTTTTTTTCTTTTTTAAAAATTGGGATATAATTGACGTATAATATTATATTAATTTCAGGTGTTCAACATCCAAATTAGTCTAACCTGCAAGGCAGGCATGATCTGAGTGTCCCTTCTGTGTTGTCTTTCTAGTGCAGTCGTAGGTCACCTACCCTTGGCTTATAAGCCTCAGCTTCTGATTTTTATTCTTTGCACTCACCAAGCTCTTTTCTGCCTTGGGCCTTTACACATGCCCTTCCCTCTTCCTGGAAAGCTCTTCCTCCACATTTAGCATATCCAGTTCCTTCAGATACCTTAGATATTAAGGTAAATATCACTTCTGCAGAGAGATCTCCACTGATTATTCTGTTGTTTCTTTTTTCTATCTCAATCTTATTCTTTTTTTTTTCCCAAAAACTTAAAAACAAACACACATATGCTGCTTATTAGGTGTCAAATATTGTTCTATTCACAACAATCTTGTTAGTAATTATATTATTGTCCCCTCTTTAAGGATGAGGCGACTGAGGCACACATAGCTAGTAAGTGGCGAAGTTGGATTTGACCCAAGCAGATTAGCTTCTGCTCTTAACCATTATGCTGTATCCTGCTTATCAGTATTACAATTTGGAATATTTGTATTAATTTATCTTTTTTGTTGTCTTTTTTAAAGATTTTATTTATTTATTTATTTATTTATTTATTTATTTATTTATTTATTTATTTTAGAGAGTGAGGAAGCATGAGCAGAGGCTGGGGGTGGGGAAGAACAAAGGGGGAGGGGAAGGGAGGAGGAAAGAATCTCAAGCAGACTCTGCGCTGGGTGCAGAGCCCACTATGGGGCTGATATGACCCCAAGATCATGACCTGAGCTGAAACCAAGAGTTGGAGGCTTAACTGACTGAACCACTCATGCATCCCTGTTGTTGTCTGCTTTTGGTCTGTTTTGTCATGTATTTGTTTGCTTCTTCCCTCCCAGAACATAAGCTCCATGAAGTCAGGGACCACTGACCACTGACATCTTACTGGTCATTGATTTCCCAATGCCTCCTGTTGTTCCTAGGACATAAGGGGTACTTAATAAATATCTGTTTAAGGAATGAATGAATGAATGAGAGCAAGAGAAAGCAATATTCATGCAAAGTTGGCGAGAAGTTGGTTTGAGGTACTAAGTCACAAAATATAATTTTTCCTAAATATTTGTGTTTTAAAAAATATTTATTTAAGGGGCACCTGGGTGGCTCAGTCGTTAAGCGTCTGCCTTCAGCTCAGGTCATGATCCCAGGGTCCTGGGATCAAGCCCCACATCGGGCTCCATGCTCCGCAGGAGGCCTGCTTCTCCCTCTCTCACTCCCACTGCTTGTGTTCCCTCTCTCACTGTGTCTGTCTCTGTCAAATAAATAAATAAAATCTTAAAAAAAAATATTTAAGTAATCTCTACATCCAATATGGGGCTCGAACTTATGACCCCGAGATCAAGAGTTGCACGCTCTTCTGACTGAGCCAGCCAGGCGCCCCTAATTTTCCCTAAATATTTGTAAGCAAGAAAGTTTCCTAAGAAATTGGAGGCTGCTAATTTAAAGAAATATGAGAGAACCCTACTTCCAGGAATGGTTTAAGAAATTCTTTTCTAGATACTTGTCAGTGATCTATAGCTATATCCATCTATATCTAGGTCTGTACCTATATATACATGGTATGTATGACATCTATATGAAGAGAAATCTAACTGTGCAGTCCTGCAAGAGTATGGTATACAAGCTGATTTTCTTCAAGTTAAATACCAACATATAAAGGATCAAAGTTGTAATAAGCAAAATCTTGTTAAGATAGTGTAATGTCTGAATGAAGTCAGACTGAATACATTAACAAGAGTTGATCCATCAGAAAAATGGGGCAGGACAGAGCACAGGGAATGGGGGGGAATGGAAACTTCGAAGAAGGAAAGTCACAGAGGCAAACTCCATTCTTAGTTCTATCCAAGGGAAAGGGAGTAACAGGCAATCTTCCCCAAGTGTTATGATTCCTTTGGAAGCGCTCTTACACTTTGCAGAGTGAGGAAAGGCCAGGGGCATACTGGGAAGAAGGCAGTTTGGCTACCCACAATTACAGCTTTCATCTCTTCTCTCAGTGGTTCATGATCATTCATCACTGTGATAGAGGATGGGCACTCCAGGAGCACCCAGGAGGAGCTTCTCAATTGGAGTGGGACATCAAGGCAGTATACGTGGAATGTTGTGGTCATTATTACCCCTGCTTCTCTGCCAGGTTGGAATTCATGGTTTGTAGCGTGTTTCAAGTGTTTTCTTTCTTTCTCTCTTTCTCTTTTTCTCTCTCTCTTTCTTTCTTTCTTTTTTTCTTTCTTTCTTTCTTCTTTCTTTCTTTCTTTCTAGATCAGATAATCACAAGAGAATATTCTGTCGTTATTGTCAGCATCCAGAAGGAATATTTTTTTGTCTGTTTTCAGAGGCAGTGAAAAATGACATCCAGACTGCCTATTAGTCCAGGCTTTGTAAGAGCATTGTTGTTTGTTTGCTCTTCTTCCCACACCATCAGCAACTATCTTTTTTTCTTTACCATCTACAAAACGAAGAGGAGCATCGAGTCCTGCTTTCTAAATCAGAAAATTCTATGTGTGTTGAGCACCTCCTGGCCACTGAGAAACAGCTCTCTAAATAGTGGCACCCAATAGAAGAGAAGGAAGGAACTGGTAAGACCTTTGGTCTATTGATCCCAGAGCCTCCCTTCCATTTCCACAGAAATCACTCCTTTTCTGCTATTTCTCCCTTTCCTCTAGGTTCTCCATTCTCATCTCTTCTCCATTTTTGGTTTTTCACTCTGACTTTGTCTTCGGCTCCTTTTGTGACTCTTCATATTGATCAAAGTGGTCATTTCACGAGCATATAATATTTAGTTGCTGGGTGTGTATTATTAATGAGTGGTGAGGCCAATATAATGATCCAGTTTAGGGCTCTGGAGTTAGGATTAAATTTTGGCTTCACTACTTAAGAGTTGCCTAATTTGGGGGGGCTGGGTGGCTCAGTTGGTTAAGCATCTGCCTTCGGCTCAGGTCGTGATCCTGGCTCCCCACGTAGGGCTCCCTGCTCAGCGGGGAGCCTGCTTCTCCCTCTGACCCTCTCCTCTCTCATGCTGTTTCTCTGTCTCTCTCAAATAAATAAATAAAGTCTTTAAAAAAAAAAAAGAGTTGCCTGATTTGGACAAATCCTTCAATTTCCTGTGCCTTTCTTTCACCACTTTTAAATTGGGGATAATGGTTCCCACCTCCCAAGAGTGGTCATTAGAACTAGAGAGAATGCACATACCATACTCAGAAGAATGGCTGGCACGTGGTCTCAAGAACTATTAGCTCTTACTCTTTTAAACATGTTTATTGTAGGGTATCGTTGATACCATATATAGGGAATTTCATGCAGTTTTCCTTTATTGAAGAATGTGTAGCGTAGAACTACTGAGGCAAGAAAGAGGAGTACCTAGAGGCTTATTGGGTGCATGCATTTTTCGGAGCAGATCCAATCTTGTGGCAAGCTGGGCACAGAACGCTGTGCGAGGTCAAGCAACTTCAGTGCAGACTGTCCTGAGGGGTAATAAGGTTATTTGGTGACAGTGTGAGGTAAACCAGGCCAAGCTGGCGAGGGGAAGGGAGGGGAGGCGGAAGGGGTGGGGGTCGGGGAGAGCGCTCGCCTTGGGGCGCGTCTGGCAGGCTTTGGAAACACGGTGTTGGTTTGGGTGCAGGAGGCTGGGAAGGAGGCTGCGAGCCCAGGGGGCGAGAAGGATGCGCGGGCCCCGAGCGCGTTAGTTACTGTTTGCTTTTCTCTGGGAAAGGCGCCTTTTCCAGGCAGTTCCGGAGCTCTGGCTCCCGTCTCAGAGGCAGAGCAGGGGCGGCCCCGCCACTCCGGGGGGCCGCGACGTCCACGGGCCAAAGTCCTGGGAGGAACTCCCGCCCGGGGCGAGCCGGGCAGGGCGGAGGTTCCCCCCGCGCGCGTCCCGCCGCCTCCGCCTCCGCCTCGGCCTCCGGCCCGCGCCTCCCCCCCCCCCCCGCCCGGTGCAGCCCGCGGCGGCGGCCCCTCGCGCCCGGCGGGAGGCGCCTCGGGATGTTTCCGTCGGTTCCTTCCCTCCCCCCGCGCTGACTCCATCCGCCTCCCCGCCCCCTGCTCGGAGCCGGGGCCAGGCGCGAAGGGAGGGAGCGGGCCCGAGACTGCATCATTCCGCACCGGCTGCAGCACAGCCAGAGGGAGCAGGTGGAGCGAGCGAGCGAGCGAGACGCGAGCCGGGGAGCGCCAGGCCCCGGGGAGACTGCAGTGACGCTGCCCGGGAGACATGGCGGCCGGGCGCCTCTGAATAAGCAGAATCCGGAGCCCCTCGTCGTCCCCGGCCGCCGCAGCCCAGGCCATGCCGCACGGCTGCTGACCCAGAGGACACATGCGGCAGCGGCTGCCGCCTCGCCCCTGATCCTCTCCCTGCGTTCTCCATGTTGCGTTTCTCCTCAGTTTCTCCGGCAGTGTAGTCGCTGCCGCCGGAGCAGCAGTCGGGGAATCGTTGCTCATTCATCCAGCCACACTTTTCTTTTCCATTTTTACCCTTCCCTCCCCACCTCCTTCCCCCTTCCCCCGCCTGCTTTGCATCCGTCTCCCCACCCCGACACCCCCCTCCTGCCTCCATCCACCGGGGCTATGGCCGCAGAAGAGGTATTGCAGACTGTGGACCATTATAAGACTGAGATAGAGAGGCTGACCAAGGAGCTCACAGAGACGACCCACGAGAAGATCCAGGCTGCCGAGTACGGGCTGGTGGTCCTGGAGGAGAAGCTGACCCTCAAACAGCAGTATGACGAGCTGGAGGCTGAGTACGACAGCCTCAAACAGGAGCTGGAGCAGCTGAAAGAGGTGAGTTGCCTGTCACCTCATCCCTCCTCGGCCCCCGTCCCCCCACCCCCGACGCCCACTCATCATTTGTAAAGAAGTCGGAAAGGTTGCGATTGAAAGGAATGTTTCTTCGTCTTAGAGTCCTTTGTTGATAAGAGAAGATTGAAAGAGTCCATTGTTTTACCCCCAAGAGAAAAATTGCCCAGGAAGTGAATGTATAAGCTGGAATTTGAGAGGCAGTGGCTGTTTAGGCTGTGGGGGAGGGAGATTCAGAAGTCTTTAAGTCTCAGCACTCCAAGGCGACATTCAGCTCGGTTGGAATGTGTAAATCCAACTTCTCAAAACTGCTGTTATTTCAAACCCAGGTTCCAGCGACAATCCCATAATCCACAAAGGCGATGAGTAGATTTGTGCTGAGGGACCCACAATTTCAGGATGTAGGATCTATGGTACCTCTCAGCCTTCTGAATGTAACCACTCCTTGGTGCGAGAGGGAACTGTTATTAGAACTCTCCGCCAATCCCATCTGACAAACTCTGGGCAGTCTTCGTTCTCCTTAGCTTTAGTTATTCTTGTCATCGGGCTGCCTGAGAAAAACAACTCTGCTGGGTGATCCCACTGCCTCGATTTCACCTCTGAGTGAGGCAGAGCCATGCCCAAGTCATATAAGGTCACCCTGACCAGGGAAAATTTAACTCCCCTACACATAGTCTGAATGGTATGTATCAAGTACAAGGGTAGCCGTCCATATCAAATGAGGCTCTTCTGTTTGAAATGACTGTGTTTGTAAAACCAGAGGATCACAAATGGGCCATGTTATAACACTGGTCCTCTTTAGTCTTTCGGTATTTGGCTTCTCTTAAACACTGGCTAATGTTTGGAAGGAAATAATGGATATGCTTTGATTTCCTATCAAGCACTCATAAGAATATACATACTGTTGAAGGAACTCAGTTTATTTTACCTGATTCCTGAAGCACTATGGGTAACAAGTCACCGTTATAAATTTAAGTGTACACACTGCTTTTCTTTGTGGCAAGTCTTTATTTTTAGGTGCATATTGGCTTTTAAGTGTTAATTCTAAATTTGGTATATATTATCAAAAACGTTTTTCTTACTCAGTGTTTTGGAGGGTGTCTGTTTTATGTTGCTACAGTTAAAAAACATGACTTATGACCTATCTAATCAATTTGTCTTCTAATCTAGTACACAATATGGTAAACACACTTTCAGGTATGTCTTATTTTTATTCTGATGCCTGACTGCTAACAAATAAACATATGGTAAAAACCCCAACTAAAAATCTGATTTTCATGTATCAGGCTGTAAATTCTGAGTTCATGTTTTTCTTACCATGTACATGTCTTTTCTTAACAACAGCTGGACTCACGGGTATTTTCCAACTTAGGTTAGGTCAGATATGTTTAAATTCAGTGAAGTCAGGAAACAAGATAGTGATTGTAATTCTCAGGGATGTTTTGATGTTTAAACCTGTCAACACTGCTTTGCCAATGTGAGGAAGTGCAAGCTAGGCAGTGGTAAGCCATCACCTCCTTGATAAAGGAGGTAGACTTAATTTAATGAAATGGAGTATTATTGTTAACTGATCTTCCTGCTTGATTTAAACAACCTTTCTAGGGGTATTTCTGTGTCATTTGCACTTACCCTGTATAGTAAACCATAATGCAATTGTCTTTTGCCTTTACCAGACCATGAGCTCTTAAGGAAAGGAATCTGTCTTAATTTACTTTGCATCCAAAGCCTTTAACACAAAGCCTATCACATTGTAAGTGTATAATAAATATTTTATTAAAGAATAAATTTATACTGGAAGAAGGGGCACATTTATCAAACATTCACTAGTCAATATTGGTTAGTGTCAGAGAAAGACTAAGAAAATTAGGAAGTATAGGAAGTGACTGGTATTGAAACACTACTTATGTTACTGTCATCAACAATAATGGGAAAAATGAGAAAAAACGTTTTGTGAGAATAGTACAACTCGTAATTTCTTAATACAGAATAATGCAAATAGCAGTTATAAATTTTTTTCTTTAAAAACTTGAGGGATATTTTGTTCTATATAGCAGGAGGTTAATAAAAAATTTATCAGGATTATTTTTACCAAATGATACTCATTTACATATGTATTTTGAGTTGCACTTAGCATAAATTAATTCCGTTTTTCATTCTGAATGAACTGTCTTAAGCAATTACATAAAAATGTATTTAAGAGTAATAAAATAATCATTATATTTGATCATTTGATAATGTGACCTGATATTTTTATTCTTTAAATGTATACTTTACTCGGGAGTATTATTTAAATGCGCTAAATCAGTCTCAATAATATTTCCTGTTTGAAAAGGAAATCCAGAATAATTGGGCAAACTGAGATATCCCAATGATGATATCATATAGAAGCCATTTTTGAAAGACATGTTTTATGAGTGCTCTGATTTTTAAAAGGGAAGTTTTGTTCATTTGCAGATACATATAGTAAACAATGTTGCATTTTATCTACAAAGCCAAGTATAAAATCTTTGACTTATTTTTAGGCTCTTTCAACAAATATGATTCATTAAAAGTAATTGGTCCATCATCCTAATGTTCTCCTTTTAATTATCTTTGGGGAGCTGGACAAAGCAACATGTCTGGTAAAAGACTTGAGCATGGTTTTATGATTTCACAAGTAATGCATGCTTTTCAGTGACCTGAGGGGCACCCATGCCCAGTTATATTCTGGTTCTGGCTGATTGTATGTTTGGGATGTGTGTAAATCAGCACTGTGAATGTCACTTAGGCCAAAGTAGTGTTTGAGGAAGAGTCATAGTTCCAAAATAATTTTAAAACTAAAAATATACATACATTAAAAAAAAACTCCTAGAATTTAAATTTGTTTGTGTTGTGTTTGTTTTATTTTTTACTTAAAAATTATTTGAAATTTAAAAAGTAGTAAAGTTGAAAAAGATCCCCATAGAAAGGAATGATTCAGCATTCTTGGTAGCATTGTAGAAAACATATCCATGTGACTTTAGAAAAGTTTTGCAGCTAGGTTACGGTAGACTATGTACTAAGAATCTTCAACTCATTCTTTTTTTGCTTATATTCTTAACACTGACGCCAAGGGTAGACACCATTTGCTAAAGAAGCACTTTGTGGACAATGAACAGCTTATCTTCCTGGAGCCAATTTTCTGTTTTTTCAGGGCTATGGTTAAATCGTTCAAGGAATAAACATTGAACTTACACATTTTTAGAGACTGTCACATTGGGGACCTGATGAAAGCCATTTAATTATTTGGATTCAACTTTAAACAGAAATTTTTTTCTTCATATGCTTGGAAAGATTGTTAGGTTTGTATATGCTAAATCATGAAATCATAGTGGGGGGAGGGAGCCCCCAGATTTCGTTTCCAATCTAGGAATAAACATAGAGAATGTTAATAATTTATTTACCTAGCTAGTATTTTCTCTCTCACTGTTTTGAAAGAGAAATGTTTATATTATCATATTTATTACCAAATTAATTAAAACATCTATAATATATCAACATATGCTTTTGGAAAGTATTGCAAAGTATTTACAAACAACCTCAACAAACAAACACAATCACTTTCAGTCATTCTTTTTTTTTTTTTTTGACCCAGTTGCTCTAACCTGCACCATTCCTTCTTTTTATTTCAACTCAAAATTTCATCTCTGGAAAAGTTATTGCTCAGATATCATTTAACAGGATGTTATATCTTTCATCACATTCATTATGTTTGCATGAACATGTACAGTAACCATGGTTTGATGATTTTTTTCAGATTTTCATGCTTATGAATATTCTGCTATATCATCCCCTTCAATACACTTATACCTGATGGATATTACATTCTAAATTTGAAAATATGATAACTATTGCATGTTGAAATATATAGTAAAGTCTTTCTCACACGTAGTGTTGTACCTGTAAATATGGCTTTGAAGGAGAGGAAGGCATGAAGAGATGCAGTCTTACTATTAAATAATTCATTATGCTAGAGAAGACATGTGAAGTCAAGCGGCAGGAGATGATATTGGGAAAGTGGCAGTAGCCGCGTTTTGTCTTGGGGATAGGGGAACCATTAAAAGGAAACGAAAAGAAACACTTAGTAACACTGTGTTTGGTGCCTTACATCTTATTTAATCTTCAGAGTAATTCAGAAACTTACTGCTCATTTTTACAGATAAGAAAATAATAAAAATAATAAAGCACTTAATTCTGTACAAAGCTCCATTTAGGGCTAGGCATTTTGCATACCTTATCTCTCATTCTTATAAGAATCCTTTTATAAGGTAGATATTACTTGAATTATGCAGAAGAGGAAAATAGGTCTTAGGTTAAGGATTCTTCTCAAGGCTGCAAAACTAAGTGGTAGAACCTGGTTTAGGAAGAAGCCCATTTTCTAATCACTGCACCATACTACCTGAGAGGGTGAAACACTTCAGTCACAAGTATGGTTTAGAAAGTCCCAGTGTTGGTTATAGAGAGTGGATTGGAGCTGTGCAGGGGCAGTAGGGATGATGAGGAGGGGTCAAACCTATTAGCTGTTTAGAAGGTGTAGGGTGGAACATGATACTGGGTCTGGATGTGGAAAGTAAGGAAAAGAGTAGAGTTGAGAATTTTCTCGGATGTGTAGAAGGTGGCTCCATTCACGAAGGAAGGAAGGTGCTATGGGGAAGAGCCCTTTTAGAGGGTCAGGTTGATGGCCAGGTTATATGAGTCATTTTAAGTCATGTTTTCTTTGAGGGGAGGCATAAGTTGAATGAGAAATTCAAATACTCAACCCTCAGTTTAATAAAACAAATGAATAATTTGTGCATTTTGTTGTAATTTTATTCAAATCTAATCTCCAGAACATAGAAGATATGAACAACTCAACAATATTTTCAGCAGTTAGTTTGATTGCATTTTGAATTAGGAGATGTGCAAATTAATAAACAATGGGCAAAGAAGCTGGGCTGGAAGGACCCAGAGGTCAACGTAAGTGGAAAACTGGCCCTTCCTGACCTCCTAGGTTAGAGAGGCCTGGGAGAAAGAGCACACACCTTTTGCTGACAGATAACTTGAAATTGCATTAGTGCTTTTAATTTAAATTTTTTTCTTTCTTTTTTTGGTCATAATAGTTTGATTGCTTTTATAAAAGTGATGATTCTATAATTATAATTTATGGCCACAATCCAAGTTAGATAAAATCATATGCAAATTAGTTGTTTCTCCTTTCTCTCCTGATTCTGTCTGTATTCTTATACTTTGGTATACTTCTATACGTGTTTTAAATGTCTTTAAACATATGAATCCATTGACATGGTTTTTTGTTTTTCCTGTTCTTTTATTTTTATAAAAATGGGGTCATGTTACACATATTACTCTGCCACCTGGTGTTTTTCATTTAATACTATATCCTTTTAAAATGCAGGTATTTCTAGGGTGCCTGGGTGGCTCGGTTGGTTAAGCGTCAGACTCTTGGTTTCTGCTCAGGTAATGATCTCAGGATCCTGGGATGGAGCCCTGTGTCAGGCTCCACGCTCAATGTGGAGTCTGCTTGTCCCTCTCCCTCCCCTTCTGCCCTCCCTCTCTAAAAATAAATAAATAAAATCTTAAAAAATTTTTTAAAAATGCAGATATTTCTAGAACAAGACTAACTTTTTTTTTTTTTTTCCAAGATTTTATTTACTTATTTGAGAGAGAGAGAGAGTGCACGAGCAAGCGAGCATGAGTGGGGTCCGGGGGGGGAGATGGGGGAAAGGGGCAGAGGGAGAAGCAGACTTCCCACTGAGCAGGGAGCCCCACACAGGGCTCAGTCCCAGGACCCTGAGATCATGACCTGAGCTGAAGGCAGATGCTTAACTCACTAAGCCACCCAGGTGCCCTGCAGGGCTTCTTTTTTAAGCCACTGGTATTTCAAGTGTGAAGAAAATGGGACTGAGTAGAGAAGAAAACCAGAGAATCTCAGGGAGTGTGGGTGACCCTGGGGGCTTGGAGGGAGCAGGTGGCCTTGTGTGATAATACCGAGGAAAAAATGGAAAGTTTTGTGGGTGAATTAGCAGCAATTTTGATTCTTGTCTTCTTGGCTGGTGATGGGGCTACATGTATCAGCATAATAAGTGGCTAGATTCCATGGCTGGTGAGAACTGGTCCAGCAGTGTGGCCACATCCTGTCCATACTGGGTCTTGGTGAGAAGCCAAGATGATTCAGGCAGTTGAGCCTCATTATTTTATTCCATCTTTGCCCTGTGGTAGTTGAGTTTTGATATAGCTCGTTAGGGTTTTATACAGAATCTCAGATTCAGCATGTTACGTAGGCAATGGGGATCAGTGGCTAAAAGACAGGAAATTGTTTGGCAAAGTGTTCTTCCTTAAAACAATGAAAAGGAATATAAGAGTGGCAATTGATACCTTTTCTTCTAGGATTTAATTATTTGTCTATAAAATTAAGGGGTTGGGATAGATAATTTCTATGATTTTTTTTTAGCTCTAAATTTCTGTGATGCTCTGTTTTAGAGTTACCTAGTATACTTATTTTATCTACTTGTCCTTTACATTTCAAATTAATTCTATTTTTTTTTTTTTACAAAATATAGAATAATCTTGTTCAATTACCATAATTTTTACTTAGCCTTCAGGGATGTGCATCAACTGTTTTCTGTCTTTTCCCTCCTATCTATTTCTACTCTGGTCACTCACATCCAGCCAGGATAATCCACCTGTTTTCACACTTGTATTCTGTCCCTTGATAGTTTGTTTGTTTATTTATTTATTTATAACAATTCATTGTTCTCTTTTCCTTTGAGCACCTGGCCCAAATTTATTTCCCTTCTGGATTCACTTTACTTCTTTAATCATACCTATATTGTTGTAGAACTGACTCATTGAGTTTGTTTCATTGACATATTTGTACTTGGCTTCACAGAGCAGAACAAGGCCCACTGGGTCCATGGGAGCCAGATTTTGAGTCAAAATCAAGAACTAACAAGTATAGGTGTCCAATAATGGAACAAGACAGATTTCTTTAGGAAGTAGTGAGTTCCCTGTCACCAAAAAAATTTAAGGAAAGGCTAGCCAACCACATGCTAGTAATACTGTCTGGAAGATTCATACTTAGAAAGGAGTTTATATAGAATGATCTCTAGGGGCGCCTGGGTGGCTCAGTCGTTTAGCGTCTGCCTTCGGCTCAGGTCATGATCCCAGGGTCCTGGGATCGAGCCCCGCAACAGGCTCCCTGCTCGGCGGGAAGCCTGCTTCTCCCTCTCCGACTCCCCCTGCTTGTGTTCCCTCTCTAGCTGTCTCTCTCTCTCTGTCAAATAAGTAAATAAAATCTTAAAAAAAAAAAAAAATGATCTCTAAAGTTTTCCCCACCGCAACCTGAGTTTTTTGATTTTATCATTTCACGTGTTCCAAGTAATTTCATATTGTTTGTGTTTTTTTATACTCCCTTCCCCACCACTAGATCACAGTGTTTCCAGTATGGTTACATTTTTCTGTTTTAATGTTTAGCATTTTGCAGTATTTATGACTTTTGAATATTTGGAATGTTTTTAAAGTATATCAAAAGTTTATCTTAATTTTGATTATATTTTGCTTGATTTTCAGAAGAAAACTGATGCATAATAAGGAATTTAAGATGACTACCTCTGTAAATTTGGGGAAGTTTCCTTGAAACTTTGTACAGTTTGAAGCTATATGGTTAACACTGAGGGGGTCTATAGCCTCCAGAATATTTGTGTTCATACACACACACACACACACACATACACAATGATATATTTTGTCTTTTACACTTAATTCAATATTTTATAATTGGCACTGTCAACTATTTACATTATATAGCAATCTGAGTTTGGGTTTTGCTTTAGATTGCCCATGCCTCTTGTTCTGTTTCATTTATCTATTCAAATGTTTGTATTGAGTGGCTACTATGTTGGGCACTGTGCCACTTGCTGAAGATAGAGTGTTGAGCAAGACAGACAAGATGGAGCTGCCTGAATGGAGCTGAGGTTTCAGACCTAGGAGATCATCAGCAAGCACACATGCACTTAGGATGTGAGGAATGCCGTGAGTGGAGAGGTGGAGACTGGTTGGGAAAAGTGTGATCAGGAAGCCCTCTCCGGAGGTGACATTTGAGCCCAGACCTGAATGATGAGTCTCATGGAGATTGGGGGAAGTGAATTTTGGGAAGAGGTACAAGTACAAAGATCTTGGAACTCTGTAGTTGTTAGGAGAAATGATGGGTCACCCTGCCCCGTAAAAATAGCCATTCATATTTGAAAAATGACCATCTGTAAAGTACTATATTACCTTTAGAGTTTTTGGATGAGATTTTGGGTCTCAGCATAGGAAGTGTTTAAAGCAAAACTTAAATACCCACCCTGGGATCTTCTTTTAGAAGAGCTGAGTCAGAATCAGTGACTTTCTATACAGACTACTCATTAGGGTCACCTGAGTGATTTACAGAAACGCTGCTGCCTTGACCCCACTCCAGGATAGTTCAGAGTCACTGGGGGTGGAGCCGGGGCTTTATTATGTTAACCCTTCTTCCCTCATAGGTAGAGCTGGGGCTGAGAACCTCTCTTAGAAACTTCCAACTCTAGGAGTAAATGACTCCACAGGAATAGAAGTGTTTTTTGTTTTTCTTAAAAGATTTATTTGTTATTTATTTTTGGTGGGGAAGGGCAGAGGGAGAGGAGAGAGAGAGAATCCTAAGCAGACTACATGCCCAGCATGGAGCCCAATGTGGGGCCAATTCCATGATCCTAAGATCATGGCCTGAGCTGAAATCAAGAGTCGGATGCTTAACCAACTGAGCCCCTCAGGTGCCCCAGGAATAGAAGTGTTTTGGAGAGAAAAGCTGGGAAGTTATGAGCTAATGTGGAAACCTTAACTGCACTGTCTTTTTACTTCTCCATTTTCTAGAAATTAAAATGCTGTAAAGCCTTTCAGAAAACCAACAAATATCATCAAAAACTTGACTGCATTAGACAGAGATGTATGTTAAATGAGACTGTGTTTATTTTTATATCCTCCAGGGTTGTTTAAAGTTTCTTTCGAAAGTTGTCTCCTGTGTTGAATCTATTTTGTGGCTTTACTCTGTTTGCAGTAGCTTATGCAAACTTTACAAGTTTATAAATAGGATATTAAAAAAGAATTGCTTTGATACATTGATCATTAACTTCTGGGGTTATTTTCAATTGCTCTTTGGTTATACATGCTTACTGTTTTCAAACAGTATTTTATGGAGAAAAAGCACTCTTCTAAAATGTAATATTTAACTGCTGTGTTTCTATCTTTAAATTTAGAATTGAAAATAAGAAACCTGTTTACATTTATGGGAAGTACACAATAACAGCAATTTCCTTAAGAATGTTTTGTTGCAGTTTGGCATGGGTCTGTAATGGAAGGTTCAGAATGATGGGTCTTTGTTTTTCTCTTGCATACTGCAGACTAATGTGGATTCAAATGCCCACTGCTGAAGAGCCCTTACCCATCAATTTTTGAAATTGAAAGAGGTTTATATTATAACATGGATGTGCGTTGTTGATAAGCCTTACTGATTGCCATTCTCTAGAAGGTTTTAGGAGTTTTTTTTTTTTTTTTTTTTTTAAGTTGGCCTCAGTGTGAGGTAAGACTGTACATGACTTCTTTGGTTGAGCTGAAGATACTATCATCTTGCACATTATCTCCTTGGCATATACAACCCTTTTTTCCCCTTTAAATCACAATCTGGCTTGCTTTCTGCTAATGCTGGTGTGTGTGCAGAGCTTTTAAACTCAAAACCTCAAGTAAATATAATTAGGAAGGAAAAGCAACCATTAGAGAGGCAGAAGGAAGGGGATATATTGCACTTGAAAACCAATTCTAAATCTCTTTTAAATTGTTGGCTCTTTGAATTATTTTTAAAAAATTGATACAGGTTCTTAAGTAGTGTTGGTAATTCAGAATTAACTATGGTTTAATGATTTGAACAAGAAGATCCTCTTTTAGTTAATATTTTAAAATAATTTTTTAAAAACATTTTATTTATTTATTTGACAGAGATAGAGACAGTGAGAGAGGGAACACAAGCAGGGGGAGTGGGAGAGGGAGAAGCAGGCCTCCCGCCGAGCAGGGAGCCCGGATGCGGGGCTCCATCCCAGAACCCTGGGATCATAACCTGAGCCCAAGGCAGATGCTTAATGACTGAGCCACCCAGGTGCCCCAATATTTTAAAATAATTTAAAGAACCCTTTCCTAAGAGAGTCCTCAGGTCATCTGTCTTAATCACTGTAATTATTTCCAATCAAGTTATATGTGCTTGTTTTTCATTTCAGCAAAATAAATAATATACCTTGCAGGGCACTTGAAGTGTTTGGGATAATATGAGCTATGATTTGCTAGAATTGAGACCAGGATCTCAAAGCCACAATTACATTTTTAGACAGTGGTCACAGTAAGACATTTCAGGAAAAGACAGTGAAAAGAACTCTCTACCCATGAGGTTTTTATCATTGATCCGTTCCAAGTGAAAAAAAAAATTGTTTTAGAGATTTATTTATATATTTCAGAGAGAGCAAGTGAGTGAGAGAGAGAGAGACAGTGCAAGGAGGGTGTGCAGAGGGAGAGGGGAAGCAGACTCCCTGCTGAGCGCTGAGCCCAACATGGGGCTCCATCTTCTGACAGAGAGATCATGACCTGAGCTGAAACCAAGAGTTTGATGCTTAACACACTGAGCCACCCAGGTTACTATTTTCAATAGTGTGGTCAGAGAAAGGCTCCTAGAAAGGGATGGCAAGGAGGCCATCTGACTGTCTGGGACTGAATGAGGGGGTGAAAAGTAAATGAGCGCAGAAAGAATGGGGGTTAAGTGATGAAGCAGCTTTTAGGTTGTAACCAGGACTTTGCCTTTTGCTCTAAGATGGGGAAACTTGTGGAGGATTTTGAGCAAAGGAGTCACATGTTGTACACTCTTTTTTCCCCTAGTGAGATACCTGTGCATACATTCAAGCAAGACTTAACTTCTTTCCAGGAAAAGGAGTTTAAATTAAACTGGTAGCTCACAAGATAAGATGCATTCTTTTTTTTTTTTTTTTAACTCTCCCCCCATAGCAAGTATTTAATAGATGTTTATGGTACTGCATTGATCTAGGCTAGAAAAGAAAGATGAAGTTATTAAGATAACCAGTTATTTTATTTTATTTTTAAAAAATATATTTTTATTTAAGTAACCTCTATACCCAATGTGGCAAACTAACGACCCCAAGATCAAGAGTCACATGCTGTACAAACTGAGTCAGCCAGATGCCACAGATAGTCAGTTATTTTGAAAAGAGGTTGCATTACACCACTTGTTTTAAAAATAACCATTTTTGATTAAATCAGTTTATTAAAAAGATGCTGTGTTGACTTTTCCAGTTTTTTTGTACCTGAATCTTTAACTTTCTTTTATTCTCTCTTATTCTGGACCGTCTGAGCCATCCAGTAGATCCTACTCTAAGGTGACATAAAAGACATTGGAATAGGGATTCTGTGCTATCATTGATATTCTAGTTTCTGAGGGACTGGAATGGATGCTAGTCATTATTTCATTCATTTATGTATCAAATTTTTTTATTGAAGTATAGTTGACATACAATATTGTACAGTTTCAGGTACACAACATAGTGATTCAACATTTATATACTTTATGATGTGATCATCATGATAAATCTGGCTACTGTCTGTTACCATACCATGAAGTTGTTACATATTTTTATGTACATTCTATACTGTACATTGTATCCTCATGTCTTGTTTATTTTATAGCTGGAAGTTTTTACTGTATTAAATATTTAGAGAGCATCAGTTATATGCTAAGCATTATGCTTGTTATACAAAAATGAGGAAGATATGGTCTTTATTTTTAAGTTAGTTATTACTGTTGGTGGCAACAGACATGAACAAAGGTGATTATGTATTTTATTGGAAAGATCATGGGCTTTTGAGTCAGAATGAACTGTATTTGAATCTGTTTAGTAGCTGTGTGATCTTAGGCTGATACTTAAAACTCTATGAACCTCACTCTTCTCCTCTGTAAAATAGAGGAAGATAATAACTATGGGCATTAAAGAAAAATCCATGTGAAGCATTAATAGACTCTATTAAATTTACACTTCAGTAAACACCTGATAAATGATGGATGTGGTGGTAATAAGAATAATAAAATAATAAAACCAATAACGTATTGGCTGTGCTTGATAGGACATGGAAGTGGAAGGCAGCAAAGTTATCTTTAAAAAATCAGAGAAAAAAAAAAACAAACAGAAAACTTCCTGATCAAGACAACTGTGAGTGGGCATTGAAGAAAAAGTAGGATCTTCCAGGCAGCTGAGAAGGCAGAGTCGTTCAGGAAGAGGGAAACAGCCTGTGAAAGAGGGAAGCTTGGAGGGATTGTTGCTTGTGAGCAGCTGTGTGGTTGCAGCTGAAATGAGATAAGAGGTGGGAGGTGAGCCTGGAGAGATGGTTTGGGGCCAGATGGTGAAAGGTCTTGTAAGGAGGTTGTCAGTCCCCACCAGCAAAGGCCTTGGTATAGCTGACTCTAATGTCTGCCATGGGAAGGCTTTACCAGTGAGAGCAGGCCCAGTGACACTGGAGGAAGGTGCCTCTAACGAATTAGGGGTCTGGAAATATCTGCTATTCCTCTGTGCTCTGTTTGGTTTGTTTTAGGGTTTGTTTTAGCCTCATGGCTTTTTGTGAATTTCTCTGAGAGTGGCAGCTTCCCAGTCTTCCCGCCTTTGTGACCAGGTTGCCTAATTGCCCATTAGTTTGGGTCCTCATCGCCCACTGTCCTTTCATGACATTGGGCTGGTACTATTCCTTCTGGTCCTCACCCCCCATCGGATTCCTGACTCTCAGCTCTGAGAGCCTCTAATGCCCTGTGGTCTTGACTTAGATTCGAACGTGTTGATCAAGCCTTTGGCTGTGTTAAGCTCTGTCCATATTAGACTTGAATATTCTCTGCCGTTGGCTTTGCTAATTAAGATTAATTGCCATTTTCCTCCTCTCTCTTGTCTTTTCTCTCAGTTGCCATTGATTCGGGTTCAACCTTCCTTTTGCTTCTCCTCTGGGAGAGTCTCTCTTATGGCTTCAGGACAGGAGGAGGTCACTTATGAGAATGTGAAGGAGCTTCAGCTTTATTCTAATGCCATGGGACAAGCGTCGAAAACTTCAAAACCTCAAAGCAGGAAAATAATTTAATTAGCTTTCTGTTTTAAAACCATTATTTTTGGCTTTTGATTCTGGCAGTACAGTGGTCTAGGACCTCTGACTAATTCTTATGCTGGAAACAATTAAAAATGCTGGATAAAATATAACACTATCCCTTAAAAATGTACAAATGAATTGGCTACTTCGGATTCTCAGAGGCTAAAACTGAATTAAAGCAGAAACCCTTAGAACTAAATAGTGCATCGAAGCTGACTTTTGCCTTGAGTGCATTTGCTGAAATCAGGTAAAAATGAGCGTTCTTTCTATGGGCCACTTAGGGTAGAGGAAATAGGAGAGAGACAAAACCTAGGATCCTCCTAAGTTTGGCTCCAAAAAACTCCGCCTTCAGTATAAGGGAGAATTGAATAAACTGTCCTCTACCTCCCGCACCTGACTATAGGAAGAATCGGGTCTCTCTCCTCAGGCTTCATACCCCCTACCACTGGCTTTCACCAAAGATTGCAGACTGTTCACACAGTGAATGTGTGTGGAGGTGATGAAATCCAAAAAACCTTAAGGTCGTAAAGTCAGAATTTAGTTTAGAGTGATTCCAGGCTGGTCATGCCTGCAGACATCTGTCAGAAGTAAATGCAGACCTGCTTTGAAGAAACCTACTGGTGTGGTGGCCTAGAAAGAATCAACACAGGTAATATTCTAAAAACTATGAACCCATGGTAAAAAACAAACAAACAAAAAAATTGCAAACTATGCAAGGAACTAGGCACCATTGGCTCCACATCCTTGTCATTACTTTGTATTGTTAAACTTCAGGATATTTGCCTCACTGGTGGATGTGAAAGTGTGTCTCATTGTACCTTTAGTTTGCATTTTTGGGACTGTTAACGAGGTTAAGCATTAACCTTAAATGTTTACAGGCATTTATGTTTCCTCTTCATTGAAATGGTTTTTTGTGTGTCTTTTGCCCATTTTTCTATTGGGGTTGTTTATAGTTTTCTTACTGATTTGTAGGAGTGTATCTGTATTCTGTAGACTAAGCCTTCTTAGTTATATGTGTTAGAAATCTCTTCCTGGTTTGTGGCTTGTCTTTTGATTCTTTCTGGGGTGTCCTTTGATGAAGAGAACTTCATAATTTTAATTTGGTTCATTTATCACGCCTTTATAGATACTGTGTTTTGACTCTTGTTTAAGAAATCCTTCCTTACTATGAGGTCATAAAAATATTCACCTAGGGGTGCCTGGGTGGCTCAGTCAGTTAAATGCCCACCTTTGGCCCAGGTCATGATCTCAGGGTCCTGGGATCGAGTCCCGCATCGGGCTCCCTGCTCAGCGGGGAGACTGCTTCTCCCTCTGCCTGCCGCTCCCCCTGCTTGTGTTCCCTCTCTCTCTCTCTGTGTCAAATAAATAAAATCTTAAAAATATATATATATATTCACCTACATTGTTTTCTGAATATATTATGGTTTGCCTTTTATGTTTAAAACTTTCATTCTTCCTGGAGTTGATCTATGTGTTTAATGTGAGATAGAAATCTAATTTAATTTTTTTCCCATAATTTTTCCCTAAAATTGGATAGCCACTTATCTCAACACCAGCAGTTATTGAACAGTCCTTTCCTCCACTAATCTTCAAAGTCTTGCTTTATCATAAATCAAGTTTCTGTATAGGATAGGTCTGTTTCTGGACTATTCTGTTCCACTGGCTATTGGTTTATGCAATATGCAAATATCACACTGTCTTACTGTAATGGTTTTATAATAACATTCTTTTTTTAAAAAAGATTTTATTTATTTATTTGAAAGAGAGAGAGAGAGAGCACAAGCAGGGGAAGCTGCAGGCAGAGGGAGAGGGAGAAGCAGGCTCCCCGCTGAGCAGGGAGCCCAATGTGGGGTTTGATCCCAGGACCCTGAGATCATGACCTGAGCTGAAGGCAGACGCTTAACCGACTGAGCCACTCAGGCATCCCTATAATAACATTCTTGATAGATGGTGGAGTATTCCTTACTATTTTTCTCTTCTTTAGGACCCATTGGTTTCAGGAGTTGTCTTCTTTGCTGTCATTGACTCTGCTTTGATAGGCTTTCAACATTTACAGGGAAGCAGCAAGTGAACGAGGGCAGAGCATACTGTTTATTTCTATGTTCCCAGTAAGTGTTAAGGAAAAGGATGTCAAGTGTTTGGTTGTGGTTGTCATAGACTTTGCATACATTTTTATAAGCAAAGCAGACAAGCTCCAACATAGGAACTTAATTGTCTAATTAGATGTTATTGGAAACCCTAATGGGATCTGTGCTCTAATTCTTAAGTTGCTTTGGAGAAAAATATTATTTAAGGGCTTTTCATAAAGTATTAAAAAAAACAAGTTCTCATCTCAAAAGTATATTTGTTTTGGCTTTTGAGCAAGCACATGCATATTTCTAACTTAAGCATCTGGAATATTTTATTACCCATAGCTCTGTAAAAATTCTCCCTTTAGTTATTTTCTTCTTATGACAGTTGTTGGAAAAATAAATTTGTTGATTAATTCCCAATTCACTGGTCTATTTACATATAAATAACATCAGAATATCATAAAATTTATTTATTTATTAAAAAAATTTTTTTAAAAATTTATTTGACAGAGAGATAGCACAGGTAGGCAGAGTGGCAGGCAGAGGGAAAGGGAGAAGCAGGCTCTCTGCTGAGCAGGGAGCCCGATGCGGGGCTCGATCCCAGGACCCTGGGATCATGACCTGGGCTGAAGGCAGCCTCTTAACCGACTGAGCCACCCAGGCGCCCCAGAATATCATAAAATTTAAAACTTTTATGGAAAAGGCTCAGATGAAATATTACCTAATCAGGAATTAACTTATTTTTTATCATTTTACATTATTTCACTTTTAGTATTATGAAAATTGTAATTGTTCCTTTTCTTACTTTAAAAAAATTTAGAATATTATTTGTGCTCAGATAGTTTTAAGCCAATAATTTTCCCTTATGGTTATATTTATGTAATTAAAGCTTAATTACATTTTCAAGTCAAAATACTTGAGTTTTTTTGCCCTTCGTGATATTAACCATATGGAGAGGAAAATTTCAACAGTGCAGCATCACATGGAAACTTCCTCTTTAACATTAAAAAATAAGACTTCTCCAGTCCCTTTTCTCTATCCTTATACTTTTCTTTCTTGTCCTCATTTATCCCCTCTCTCCATTAACTTTACACTAGAATTTTGAGGATTTAATGGATTGTTAAAGAATGAACTCTAATTAGGAGAAAATTCCTGAGAACATTTATTAAATGTCAGTGTGGGGGAAATACTCCTAAGCAAGATATGAAACTTGCAGTCAAAAGGCAGGACTGACACATTTGGTTACATAGAAATTTTTAAAAATTTTAAAAAAATTTAAAAAATATGATAGATACCATAAACAAAAGTCAAAAAGAAGCAACAGACTGGAAAAATAATGCAGCATGGATGACTTACAAAGACTGTTATCCCTAAAGTACAGCTCCTACAGGTTGACTGAAAACAATAATAGAGTAGAAAAAAAGGGCAAAGACTAAATAGAGGAGGATTTGCAAATAATAACATCTGAAAAGATGCACAATCTTAGTAGTCAGTGAATGCAAATAAATAATAGTTTTTACTTTTTCATCAACTTACAAAAAGTGAAAATATTGATCATATGCGGTGTTGGAAAGTGTGTGGAAGTGTGAGCATTCTTTATTATTTTTTTAAATTTAATTTTATTTATTTGAGAGAGAGAGACAGTTAGTGAAAGACAGCACGAGCGGGGAGAAGAGGGAGAAGCAGGCTTCCAGCCAGGACCCGGGATCATGACCCAGGCTGAAGGCAGACGCTCAACCGACTGAGCCACCCAGGCACCCCAGTGTGAGCATTCTTATACGTTGCTTCTTGGAGAGTGAATTGCTGTGAGTTTTGAGAATGGCATCTGGTAGCCTATATTATGATATGAAATGCACACAGTACTTGGGCCCAACAATCTCACACAAATCATAGGTCATTGTATACTAGACCCCCAATATCACTCATCAAAGAAAAGCACTTAGCATTTAGTATCTAATCTAGACTCTGTCCAAGTATAAGTCATATATGTGTGGAACATGAAAGGAATCAAATTATACTTTCTTCTTTAACAAACTTCCATATGTTGAAATAAATAATGCTTTTATACATTTCATAAATTCATATTATAAAATCTAAATGTAATCCTACATATCCCCACTTATCCCTTCTCCGTTAGCCCATTTCATAGACCTGGTTTGAAACTTTAGAATTAGCACTCTCAAAGTGTGTTTGAAAAATAATTTTTTAACATTGTATTATTTTTCAGCTCTTCTTGGTCTTGAAAATATGTTTTGTGAGCATTTTTGACAAAAGGTAATTCTCATTCTCTCCTCTGGTGGATTCAGGAGTTGCTCCAGTCAAAGTAAAGGGGACTACCGTCACCTGTGTTTACTTTTGCTCTTGGAAGCACTTCTACCCTCGCTGTACTGACCATGTTAGCCAGAAGAAGTGACACATTTATGGTGAGGTTTACAGAAATATGGTGCTCATAAAAACAAAAAACCCTCTTTCACATTCTCTGAAAGAGTTAAGTGGTGACTCAGAACATTTAAAATTGACCGTTACCTCTCTGTGCTGTGGAATGATGGGTAGGAGACACTGTACATCAAAATCAAGTTTTATTCTTTCCTAATCCTAAATAAGAAAAGTTATTAGGGGTATTTATTAATCTCACAGATGATTCTTGAGCAACTGCTCTATCCCAGGCCTTGGTGCTGGGGGTACAAATTCCTTGAAGGGGTTGACACACCAGTGGGGGAGAAAAGCAATAAAAGAGTAAGCAAATAAATAAAAAATTTTGGCATAGTGATGTGTGCTAAAAAGTAAATAAAGCAGGGTAAAAAAAAAATAACACTGGCAGGGATGCTGGTAGGGGAGGCTATTTTAAAAACGAGGGCTGGTCCATGTTCAAAGGAGATGACATCCCAAGTGGAGAGAAGGAGCAAGCCAGGAAAGATTTCACAGTGTCCTGGGCTGAAAGTAACTGCAAATGCAAAGACCCTGAGGTGGGACCGAGCTTGGTGTTTGTGAAAATGGCATGGGTATTCCTGGCATGTGGGTACTGCGATCCTTCATAGTGTAGAACAACTTCGTTGTGGGGCAGTGGGTTCTTTGGTGCGATGTTTCACATCCCTGGCCCACTGCCTCCTAAGTGCCAGTGGTGCCCCCCTCCCAAGTCATTGTGATTACAAAAGTGCGCTCACTGTACACCATGGTGACTAAACAGTCCTGTATTGCATATTTGAAACTTGGTAAGAGAGCAGATCTTAAAAGTTCTCATCACAAGAAAAATTATAACTATGTGCAGTGATGGATGTTAACTAAATTTATTGTGGTAATCATTTTGCAGTATATACATATACTAGCTCATTTTGTGGTACACCTAAAACGAATACATGGTTATTTGTCAGTTGTATCTCCATTTAAAGAATGAATAAATAAAAAGAAAAGAAACACAAAACAAGAAACATTCTCACACATTTTGAACACTGCCAGTCCTGCCCCCCAACTGAGAATCTCTGAAAGCTGGAGCGAGGGAGTTGGGGGTGGGGATGTTAGAAAGGAGGATAGAGAGGTGGACAGCAACCAGGTCCTTGAGCCCTGGCAAGAAATCTGCATTTTATTTTAAGCATAATGGGCTGCCACTGGAGTGATGTGATCTGATAAATGTTTTAAAAAGATCACTCTGGCTCTTCGCCTTACAGACTGTGGACAGAATGAGATAGATAATTGAGGAGGGCTGTGACTCCGGTTCCCGTATTAGATGGTGCTGGCTTGGACTGGGGAGAATCTCCTTGGGGGAGGGTATGATCTAATGCCGGATGCTGAAGGATTCGCTAATTAATTGAATGTGAGAGCAAAAGAAAGAGAAATTAGGATGGCTCCTGGTTTGGGGGTTTCTTAAAATAAGAAGTTAAGAATAATATAAAGAAATCATATGATAAGGAGATAGGAAAATGAAGGAATAGGATAACATTTCACAATTCCATTTAGGAGATGAAATACTCCATATTTATTTGAATTTTCAAATTCTTATGGACCCCAGTTTTGATGTTCTTTTTATTTTAATTTAATTTTTTAAAAGATTTTAGTTATTTATTTGACAGAGAGAGCACACAAGCAGGGGGAGTGGCAGGCAGAGGGAGAGGGAGAAGCAGGCTCTCTGCAGGCTCAATACCAGGACCCTGATATCATTACCTGAGCCGAAAGCAGACAGATACTTAAACAACTGAGCCACCCAGGTGCTCCAATGTTCTTTTTTTTTTTTTTTTTAAAGGATTTATGTATCTGAGAAACAGAGAATGGACGTGAACACACACGCATGGGGGAGTCGGGGAGAGGGAGAGAAAGTCTTAAGCAGACTCCACGCTGAGCACAGAGCCCCACCAGGGCTCAATCTCATGACCCTGAAATCATGACCTGGGCCAAAACAAGAGTTGGGCGCTAACAGACTGCGCCACCCAGGCACCACCCAATTTTGATGTTCTGTTTAAAAAATAATTTTATTATTTATTTTTTTAAGATTTTATTTACTTATTTGACAGACACAGCAAGAGCAGGAACACAAGCAGGGGGAGCGGGAGAGGGAGAAGCAGGCTTCCCGCCGAGCAGGGAGCCTGACGCAGGGCTCGATCACAGGACTCTGGGACTATGACCTGAGCTGAAGGCAGACGCTTAATGACTGAGCCACCCAGGTGCCCCTAAAAAAGAATTTTATTTTTTTTTAAAGATTTTATTTATTTATTTGACAGAGAGATAGAGAGCACAAGTAGGCAGAGTGGTAGACAGAGGGAGAGGGAGAAGCAGGCTCTCCGCCGAGCAGGGAGCAGGACGTGGGGCTCGATCCCAGGACCCCAGGACCATGACCCAAGCTGAAGGCAGCCACTTAACTGACTGAGCCACCCAGGCGCCCCTAAAAAAGAATTTTAAAATATGTCTGCCAAAAGCATTTAACATTTGGAAAGGATTCATGACTTTGACAGATAAACAAGCATCGTCCTATAGTTATTATGCTCTATGATGTAATTTACTGGACTTAAGTTGGCTACATTTCATGATACACATTGGGTGTATAGCCATATTTCTTAGTTTTCATTTAAAAGCTAAACTGTTAAGTCATTTTCTTCCTATGAAATTTCTTCCTATGAAATCAACACTCTTTTAATGTTCTATGAAGACAACCTCATCTGGTTATTAAAATGGATGTATTTTTTTTTTTAAAGATTTTATTTATTTATTTGACAGAGTGAGTGAGAGAGCACAAGCAGGGGGAACAGCAGAGGGAGAGGGAGAAGCAGGCTCCCTGCCAAGCAGCGAGCCCGATGCAGGGCTCAGTCCCAGGACCCTGGAATCATGACCTGAGCTGAAGGCAGACGTTTAACCATCTGAGCCACCCAGGTGCCCCTAAAATGGATGTATTTTTAAAACTAAAGAGTTAAAAAAGTTATTTATAAGACACAATGTGTGTATTCTAGATTAGGAACACGGAGATTAGGGCATAAATGCATCCTTAAACTGGAATTAAAGTAAGAAAAACATGACCGGTAGAAAGAACAGCCCTCTTTCCCCTCCACTGTGGATCTTTGTTGACTTACTTGCATTGCTAGATCATTCCATAGTCCCAAGGGGCGAGGGAGGCAGGTCCAGGCGTGATGACAAGTGTGAGTCATCCACTCCTGGAATATCGTGCTCTACGTATAATGATCCAGGAACAAATAGGTGGCAGATGCAAGGATACAGAGCTCAACTTAATATGAAGAAGGACTTTCCATATGGGTAAGACTAAGAGCAGAGTGAAAATTAGCAGGCCTTCCGAGGAGAGAGACTTCCCTGTTGGCTAATGGAGATGTTTAAGCAAAAGCCAAAAAGCTACTCGCTAAGGGATGTCCAGGAAGTGAGGCAGGCACTTGATGGACTTTGGAACAGATGATGTCTAAGTTGTTTTCGTAACTGTGATTCTGTCAGTAAATGTGCCTGTCCCATTCATACTGCAGAATTAGAATAAAATCCTGATAACAACAGTTGCACCAGTCCTGTGGTTTGCTTTGTGATGACTGCTTGGTTGTTCAACTCTAGGGGTGAAATGCCACAGTGATGGAAAACAATACCAGTCAGATTGACCACCTGTCATCTAGAGCAGAGATTGCAAACTGCTATCCCATAGGCAGAATTCAGCCCAGTGATTAGGAAACATTTGATTTAGGGAGCTTCTTTAAAAAAAAAATGAGAGTTATATAAAAAGACTGGATTTCAGACCTCTCTCAAAAAATTGGAAGATTTTACAAAGCCCTGGGTCCACATTCTGCATGACATCAGAGCTAAGTGAGTCTCCTTCAGAAAGGGCATGAACCCCCAATTAGCCACAGTCCCCACCATCTCATCTATATCCTCTTACTGTCTATTTTCCTCATTTACACCATCTGCCACTTCTGTATTGAGATTTGAGTTTTGACTTCTGATCCAGATGCTGACACTCTCTTGCCCTTCTAGGGAAAAAAATAAAGGAGAAAGGCAAGTCAAGAATGAGAAAGTAGAGGATGTGGAGAAGCATTATGGTGCCTTACAGAGAGCCCTGGACTTGGATTAAGAGGGCCCCAATTTCATTCTGAGTTCTACTTCTTACATCTTGAAGCCTCCATTTCTTCAGCTACTGAATAGGAACAATAAATAGGACTGATATTTATTTTCAAATGAGATAGTATATACAGGAGCACCTGGCATATAACTTTGCCCAAAGTATACCTTCTGGTTAGCTGATGTCTGTGTTGTCCTGTAAAACCTAAGGTAACTGTAATGTTCCCCTGTTCTGTAACCATTGATTTTTGTTTGTTTTCTCTACTAGATTCTTTGTGTCTTATTCAACTTTATATCACCAAGCACTGACCTTGACATTTTGATGAATAAATGAATTTATGAGTGAATTTTGAGAGTGGAGGAAAAGAATAGAGAAAAAGGAATAACTGGTCACCTCCTGCCTTCCCTTACTTCACATCCCCCTCCCTCTTCCTCCAGACCCTCAGGCTCCTAAACTTGCTGTGAATCCTAATCTCTCCAGAAGAATGTCCAGCCGTATTGACTTGGACCACATTCTTAAGAAAATAAGCACGTGGTTAAACATACCCCAGTTCCTTATTTAGAAGCTTTATTATCAGCTTTGCTTATGGCTCCAAACGTAGCCATTGATATCTGGGGCTCGAGCACTCTTTTGGTTTATCAAGACTCTGATTTTCATTGAATACTTAGTATTTTAAAGTTGGTTAGCTTATTAACAAGTTATTTTGCTTTTGGGACCTGAAGTAATACTTTCAAATATTTACTGTAGTGATTCATTGCTTAGATATATACTTTCTCTATATTTTTCAAAAAGGAAAAAGTCATAGCAGAAGGAAAGAGAACAAGCTAGTTAGCCTGTTTGGTTGTGTTTGTCCTACTGGGGTGTCTGACCTGATTATGTTATCTACTATGAAGCCTTTGGTACTTAGTGTCACCCAATGCACAGTGTGACCAATGTTACTTTTTGCTACTGTATCATAAATAATACTTAATTGTATCTATTCAATTAAATGGCCTCTATGTTTTCTAGCAGTGTGGCTATAGAAGGTGCTCTAAACTTTATCAGGAGACCTGAGTTTTTAATTCACATCCCCTATTTGCTGCCTAGGAGACCAAGGCCATACATTTAAACTGTAAAAGTTACTAAATTGTGTTTGCCATCTACCAAACACTAAGTATTGTGCTAAATACTTAATACTTATTTTAATACTCTCAATAGCCTATGAAGTATATATTTTTATTATTATTGCATTATATGAGTGAGAAAATTAGGGCACAGATAGATTAACTTGTGATGGAACCAAAATTTGAATCAGGTGGTGTGACTTCAAAACTTGCATTCTTAAATAATAATATCAGCAACAACAATAATATAATACTGTTATGGTAGGGATAATAGCTTGGACTTACATAGTGCTGGTTATGTGTCAAGCAATTCTCCAAGTGCTTTACATATGTTTATTCAAACTCATTGAGCTGTGTTTTCTTCAAGTTCATAAAGTTGTTATGAGTATTAAATATGAGTGTGTGTGCATATTTATGTGTATATACATGCTATGGAAATTGTAAATTAACTGTAAATTTCTTACATGGCATTATTGTATATTTGCATGTAAGAATGAAGAATTTTGTGATTTTTATTAATTCATAGACTTTAAAGTTACCAGGAAGGTAGAATTTGCTGCATGCAAGAAAGCTGCATGTGCATTAATTTCATAAAACAGTATTTTACAGTAATAACTTGGTCTTTCTTTAGTAAGTTTGTAGTTCAATTTCCATTTTCTTGAAAACTTTTTACGAGAGAATTACTCAGTGGTCTTATCTAGAAACTGCATGACAACTTCATAATTGAGGGAGCTGATCTTTCATATGCCCTGTGGTTGTTAAGGTAACTGCTTTTAACAACAGTGTTACCTTTGCTGCTGAATTAGGTTTTACTGCACCATCCGTGGTTAACGCCATATTTTCTAATGTAGACCCATGCTGTTTCTGTGAATTTGTGTTTGTTGTAATCTCAAAAATTTTAAGGCAGTGCTTTTATGGCCTCTCTTTTTTCTTTTTGTGTGCAGCATGATGAAAAAAAATTAAAATTCTTAAATTAAATCAGAGTTTAATCCATGTCCCTAAACTAGATAGTAAACTGCTTTAGACCTTTTCCTATCTCTTTACATCCAGTCATGGCTCAGTAAATACTTGCTGATTGATTCTGAAGTTAAGGATTATTTTTATAGTAGCATATGGTAGACTTCAAAAAAAATATCAGTAGTGGAAAACTTGTTGGCATGTATCCATTTTCAGATTTTTCTAGAAGGTCTCCTACCAGATGAAAAGCAGCAGAACCATCTATCCCAGTACTTTGGACAGATCTTAGCAGTCCTCCTTTGGGTTGCACTCTTTGTAGTGGATTGCCTTGCTGCACTGTAATTAAGTCAGCCGGTGGGAATCCCTGTATTGAACGGGCCCTTCCCTGCTGGATAAGTACCACTGCCTTTGTGTTACATGCCATGTTATTGTGGAGTGGGTAATTTTTTTTCCTGCATGGGTCTTGATTTAACAGCAGGATCCTCTGGGCTTCTTCCAAGCAGCATCATGTTTCCCTGAAAATAAATGGTGGATGGATTCTTTCTCCAGATTATGAAAAACTGTTAAATGAAAGCTCTTCTTTTTCTCGTGTTCAAAACAATGCTAAGTGTTTATAATTATATTCACAATGAGTTACTTGGTTCACTGGCTTCCTTCCTGTTCTGGCAAAGATGAATTTTTTTTTTAACATGGCCCAGAAACTTTATAAAGATGTAATATTTAAAAAATGCCTAAAAGTCAAGAATATAGCATCTTTACACGCCTCTCATTGTGGTCTAATAAAAGAAAGGCTATAAATGAGAGTGTTATAATTGGATTTGAATATCCTTTATTAATTTTTTCTCTTATTCGTACCTTCTTAAAGCCTTGTGTTTCCTCCTTCAACCAAGCCTCTTTCTGCTCACCAATTCTCTTATTCTGCACACTTCCTAGACCCCACCTGCTTACTTACTGTCCGCTATCCTTCTCCATAGCAAGCAGACTTTCTTGTACCTTAATCTCTTCCTGGAATATTCTTTCCATCTCTTCTTCTTGGCCTTACTTGTCTTCTCCTGCAGCCCTTTGTAGAAGATTTTGCTCATTCTCTCCCATATCCTATAAACCTAAGAATCCAGAGACAACAGCATATATTTTTTTCTTCCTTATTGCAACATACAGACCATTATTCCTCTATTATTGCCTCTACTTTTGCTATGTATCCTTGCCTGTAGTCTATTTGGACTGAATAGCTCAGTGAAAAAGAATAGACTCAAGGAAAGAGGTAAAATGGGGAGACATAAGTGGGAAGTTCATCAGCAAATATGCTATGATATGATGCTGTTACTTTTTTTTTTTAAGATTTTTTAAAAAAAGATTTTATTTATCCATTTGAGAGAGAGAGCGAGAGCACAAGCAGGGGGCAGAGGGAGAGGTACAAGCAGAGTCCCCACTGAGCAGGGAGCCCGACACCGGGCTTGGTCCCAGGACCCCGAGACCATGACCCGAGCCAAAGGCAGACACCTAACTGAATGAGCCACCCATGTGCCCCAAAGATTTTATTTATTTATTTGAAAGAGTGAGCGAGTGAGCAAGAGAGAGCACGAGCAAGGGGAGAGGGGCAGAGGAAGAGGGAGAAGCAGACTCCCTGCTGAGTGTGGAGCTGGTCGCGGGGCTCCATTCCAGGATCCCAAGATCATGACCTGAGCCGAAGGCAGTGGCTTAGCTGACTGAGCCACCCAGGTGTCCCGATGCTGTTACTTCTTTATGAAAACTTATAACCTCATTCATAAGCTCTCAGTTCTGACTACATGGCTGTGTACAAAGCAGCTCCAAGAATGATCATATGAAGTTTGAATATTTAGTTTAAGGGTAGAAATAATATTATTGCATTGGTAAGATGCATAATTTCACCATGAAATGTCTGGTAAATCAAGTCAAAATGGCCCTCAGTTTTCCAAGAAGCATTTCATGGTGCTTTCATTTCTTGTCGGAAATCTTCTCAGGCATGACCTTTTGAAGTCTGTTATTGCTCTGAGGATATATTAATAGGAACAAACATGTGATTAAAAATATAACTTATGAAAAATCCTGGAATTGTGGTCACATGTGTTATTGACCTGTACACAAAGGAAACAGAAATCTATGCCTTCTTTCCCCCAAATCCCTACTTACTGGATAGTTAAAACATGCTTGCCATACATAGTGTTTTGGATTTTTATTTTATTATTTATTTATTTTTAATTATTTAATTATTATTTATTTATTTTTAAAAAATATTTTATTTTATTTATTTGACAGAGAGAGAGAGCATGAGCAAGGGGAGGGGCAGAGAGAGGGAGAAGCAGGCTCCTCGCTGAGTAGGGAGCCCACATGGGGCTCGATCCCAGGACCCTGAGATCATGACCTGAACTGAAGGCAGATGCCTAACTGACTGAGCCACAAGTGCCCCAGTGTTTTGAATTTTTAAATTATTAATAAGGGTGAACAACTTTCTTTCATGTTGTTTAACCATTTAAAATTCCTCTTCTGTCAGGTTGTTTTTGGTGTGTGTCCCTCGCCTTCTTATCAAACTGCATGTCAGTGCTTCCATTGAAAGAAGTGCCATAGTTTGAGAGGATCTTTATTTTCTAAGCAGACTGTTTCTTTGATTCAGTGTTATAAGAACCAGATCTACAAATAAAAAGCAAAATGTTGGGTACTAGTTTCTTTGAATGAATAGAATTTTACATATATTTCCTCATTCTTACAGGGTTACATGCTTGAGTATGTATAGTTTTGGCATTTGAAAAAAAAAAAGGATGTTTATAACCACATCAACAACATGCTATATAGCAGAAGAAATGTACTGACTTAAATTCACGGACGGGAAACTCAAAATTTTTCAATGTCACTGAAAATCTTCCTTTGAATGTATATGTTTCCTTGATTCAGAAAGGAAAACACATTAGAGAAGTTTACACTAGTTACCTTCTATTTCTGTAAAAGTCTCTGAAATTCAAAGTCTCTTACCTTTGGAGGGATAAAAGTTCAGAACCATGGTTCTGTATTTTGCTTCTTTGCCTTTGGCCAAGTGGTTACCTTTTCTGAGCCCTTGGCTTTCCATCTGTGAACAGAAGGCGCTCCATCTGCTGTTTTAAAGTGAGGATTTATAATTCAAATAAGACACCGTTTTGATCTTACACTCCTGTTTTATAAGATTCCAACTTAAAATTAAGAAAATGGAATTATTCAAGACCTTATTATCTCATCTGTAGCTTATTCAGAATTTATATTTTTGATTTATTTTGTCCTGATATCTGCTTTTGACCAATTTGTTGTGTTTTTGTTATAGCTTAAAAAATGTATGAAATAATATCTCAAAACAAAATACTGTATTTGTAATGCCCAATGAGAAATCTGATTTAGATGTCTCCACCTTTGGACAAACTTCAGTAACACTTACCATAGTATCTTGTACCTGTTGGTTTTCTAACCTTTTTTTCTCCTGTTACCTGTGAGCTTCACAAGTCCGTGATCCTTGTCTTGCTTGTTTTTGTCCCTCCCTAGGCGCTAGCACATGGTATATGATCAAACAAATGTTTGTTGAATGTATGAGCTAAATCATAGTCTAGTTTTAAAAAAAGGTATAAACCTCATCAGTGTTTCTGATTTTGCTGAACAGAAGATAGTCGATTGCTTTTAAATAGAGGGGAAACTTACAGTGAAAAACACACATTTCTGCATGTTGGCCAGCTCTTCAAGCACTGGGAGGCGGGATTGTGCCATAAATAGGACATAACTTAGACAGCGGGGGTCACATGTTAGGGCAAATTATATGAAACTGCCTTTTTTTAGATCAAAAATGATAGGTTGAACCATGTGGAATTGTAATATTCTAATATATTGAACAGAAAAGTTGTGAGTGTGAAGGCTTGAAATTTAATCCATTTTGAGGACCTTTGTTATCTGTGAACAACTGACATACAGAAAAAATCAATTCACTTAAAAATTGGGAGCAACACTTCATAGTGAATAGTCAGGAAAAGAAAAAGGACTGATTGGAATTCATTTTTGAAATATATAAACATATGAAAATGTTGATAAAAATAACTAATTCTTCAAATTAAGAATGAATGGCTTATTGTTATTTATGACATACAGTCTTAACTTCACATCTCAGATCTCAGATTAAATTTGAAGACTTAATTAACTTTTTCAAGGCTTTAATAAATATTATTAAAATGTTCATATGAAGCATCTAAAATATAGACTGCCTTTTTAATTTTATTTTCTTCAGTTAACAGTCTAACATTTCCAGATCCTTATCTATCAGGGCCTTTTGGTGTAATTGGAACCATCTTCTATGGACTTTATGAAATCTTGCATGTGGCACAATTTGAAATTTCGTTGTGCATTCAATTTGCATTGCCCTTGCACTCCATACTTAGCTGCGGAGACACTGATTTTGCAGGCTATAAATAGTTCTCTCTACTTAACCTACTCCCCTTATCCTGCTTTATCTTTCTTCATGGCACATGTTCTCTACTGATGATATTTTATTTTTATTTTTTATTTTTATTTATTTATTTATTTTTAAAGATTTTATTTATTTATTTGACCGAGAGATAGAGAGCACAAGCAGGCAGAGCGGCAGGCAGAGGGAGAGGGAGAAGCTGAGCAGGGAGCCCGACGCGGGGCTGGATCCCAGGACCCTGGGATCATGACCTGAGCCGAAGGCAGATGCTTAACCGACTGAGCCACCCAGGAGCCCTGATGATATTTTTTTTTCAAAGATTTTATTTTTGCATGTGTGTGCACACGCAAAAGAGAGAGAGCTCAAGCAGGGGGAGGGGCAGAAAGAGAGAGAGAAGCAGGCTTCCTGCTAAGCAGGGAGTCCAATGTGGGGCTCAATCCAAGGACCTCAGGATCATGACCCGAGCTGAAGGCAGACGCCCAACAAACTGAGCCACCCAGGCACCCTGATGATATTTTTTTTTGTCCTTTGTTTCCTCCCATCCAGTTTCCGGAACATCTAGTCTTATACATCTGTATAACCTTTTAAAAAAACATCTTTAGCTGTGAAATATGCCATTATTTACAGAAAAAGTACACAAACAGGAAGCACAGTTTAAACAAATAATATAAAGCCACTCTTCATGTAGCCACCACCCGGTGAAAGGAGTAGAATATTGTGAGCACCCCAGAATCTCCCTTCATGCTCCTTCTCAATTGCAACTCCCCCACCCCAGGTAATCCATAATTTTGTCATAGTAATTATCTTGATTTTTATTATAGTTTTGTTACAGGTGGTTTAGTTTTTATCTGTGTTTGAACTTTACATGAATGGAATCATATTGTATATATTCTTTCATACCATATTGTTTTGTTTAACATTTTTTGTGATATTTTCCTGGTTGTTGCATGCAACAGTAGTTATTTAATTACTGTGTACCCCATTGGCCTATTTATCCACCCTTGTTGGTGGACTTTTGGGTTACTTTCATTCTTTGGGCGATAATGAAGAGTGCTGCCATGAATATTCTGCTCATATAATCCCATGTACAAGTTTGTGAATTTCTATGACTGTAATTTCTGTGGTATAGAATATGCCTATCTTCAACCTCATCGTATTTTCCAAAGTGAAGGATTTATATACCTACCAGCGGTGTATGAGAATTCTCACATTATTGGATATTGTCAGATTTTAAAGTTTTGCTAAACTGGTGGGTGTAGAATGGTATCCTGTTGTAGTTATATAATTTGCATTTTCCTGATTACTGAAGAGATTGAACAACTTTTCAACTTTTCAAATGTTCGTTTGAATTTCCTATTTTATGAAATGCCTATTTAAGTCTTTAGCATTTAAAATATTAGGTTATCTGTCTTTTTATACTGGTGTATAGGAGTTTTTTATATATATTCTGGGTCCTCTTTCTTTATCATTTATATGTGTTGCAAATATTTTTTCCTTGTCTTTTCATTCTTTTTGTGATGTCCTTTGATAAAATTCATAACTTTAATTAATGTAATTGAATTATCAGGTTTTTTTTTTTCCTTTGTTCATGTAATTTTGTGTCTTCTTAAAGAAAGTCTTCCCTATCCTGAGGTCTTACGTATAATTTTTGTCTTCCACAATTAGTTCTTTAACCTTATATTATTGTAAGTGTAAATAAATTTTGACCATCTTTGAATCCACAGTAGTTGAACTGCATCTATAGAAGCTTGAGTTCATAAATGATTCTCTCCAGAGTGAGTATTAGCATATCACACTAGTACAATGGCTTTTTTGCTAGCAAAATCCTATATTCTCCTTTCCCACTCAAAAACATGTTTGCTAAACTAGAAATGAATGTACAAAGATATAAATCTGTAGTAGATGTGAACAACAAAAATTATGATTTAAACCAGCAAAATACACCTTCTGAGATACAAGAAACATTTTCTCAAATAGCCCCTGGCTTCACCTGGGCTAAATGAAGAATCACCAGGAGGTGTTACATGGTGAAATTAATCCACTTGTGGTAATTGTTTTCATTAATCAAGGCAGGTTAATTTCTATGTACTTGCATAGCAATGTAAAAAAATCCATTATCTACTGAAACCTTTTATATAGCAAGTTAAGTTCTTATTTCTTTCATAAAAATTAAAGATTAAATATTAATCCAAACTACTCAGAATCACTTTCTTTCCCTCACCTTTCTGATACCTGCACCCACTCCCCTATGAGGGAGGCCAAATTGCATTATCAGTCATCTTAAAGCCTTCTTCTTTTATATCCAATACCCGGCCATTGGTTAAAAAAAATTTTTTTTAATGGAAAGATACCAACAGCATTAGTATGGGTGGGGGCAAGTGTCATTGTCTCTTATCTAGCAAAAGAGTTGGTTGTTTCCTGACAGTTGAGTAGTATACATAGACAAAGAGAGACCTAAGTTTTCTTGAAAGCAGTATTCTTTAATTCTTGTCAATGTTTTAATCAGTACCGCTATGCATATTTGATTTCTGCATATTTTAGCACTTGTTGTTGAACTCCATATTTGTTCTTTGTTTCTGCTCAGGGACCGAGTAAGAGAGAAACAAGGAAGGAAAGGAGCCTTAATGCCAAGTACAGTGCCCATAGCTCCACATCCTTGAAATTGCAAGGAAGGCTCTCTGACACAAGTTAATGATCGTATGAGATAAAAAATGGTCGAGGAAAAGGCCATGGAGAGGTACAAAGTAAGAAAGATAAAAAGATTCATTTTTGCTATCAAAATCCTTTGTCTATATCCCCAAATCTCTTTTCTTCTTTTAAAGACAATGATTTATTGAATACCAATTAAATTACCAGGTACTATGTTAAGCCCATTTATTACACAGGAGATTCTGAAAGTTTTTAAGTAGTTCCTGGTCTTAGAAGAGGGAAGGAGGAGAGAGATGCCAAAATAATTATAATACATGATAATTTGCAGAGTGCATTGGAAGCATAAAGAGCCAAGAACTTTACACAGAGAAAGTGGTTTTTGAGCTGGATCTTAGAGGACCAGGTTGTTAGGATTTGATGATCAGTTAGATCTGAGGGGCTAGGGAGAGTGGGTTTGTTGTTTGTTTGATCGAAGGCTGGAGTGAATATTATGTCTACAAATATAGGGCTTTAAGGAGAAAGGCTTAGGACAAAGTGCCAGAATGTCTTCTATTTTCTGTATATTTGTATATCAGATTTCTATTTTCTGTGTATTTATATATCAGGATAGTTCATAAACAGACACAGACACTCATCCTTGTGAATAGATTGTTCATATCATATTTACCTTTTACCTGGTCTGAGTTGTCAGCTTTGGTCATAGAGAATACGGAGCCAGCTTCTCCTTTGGTGGGTGTTTGGGTGGAATATTTTCAAAGAAGTTACCCCTCTTGGTTCTTTTTTTTTTTTTCCTCCTGATCTTGATTAGACCTCTCTGCTTGTCTCATACCTTCCTGATCAATTGATGCCTAAGAAATTTGATATCAGACATTCTAGACTTGTTTAATCATTAAAAGGGGCTTTTAAAATGATAAATGACCCTCAAGGCCAGTTTAGTTTTGCGGAGGTGAAAATCACTATCATAATCAGGGTCTTTGATTTAGTGAGAAAAAAAAATTCTGATTAAATAATGAACTGAAGACTCAACAGATATTCTGAGAAAGTTTTATTCATCTCACTAGACAATTTTTAGTTTCTGTGGTGGTATTAAACTGATATTGTCTATTGGCGTTCGGTGAGTCTTTGATTTTGATAGACAAACCAAAGCAGAACTCAGTTGTGTTTTCAGCTAATTGTGTTAGCAACAATGTATCCAGCAAGTGTTTTCTAAGCATCTACTATATGTGGAGCGCAGGTGCTAGCCATATAGAGATAAGCAAACAGGCATGGGTCTTGCCCTCTTAGAACTTAAAATTGAGTGGGAAAAATGGAAATAGTCAATTTTCCATATTTATAATTACAAATAAAGGTCTCTCATAACCCATTCATTATTCCTTTCCACTCTTCTTCCTATTTATACCATCTGCATAAGTCAACAGTCATTTCTCAGGCTTACTTAGCAACTAGCTTTGCAATTTTCTCTTGCACCTTTTGTTAACAATTATTGTTACACAGTCACTTTTACATATTAGCCAAAATGCCTCACAACCATGGTGGCTTCTAGATTTTCAATTTGGGAAAGCAGATGGATGGAGAGGCCATAAACTGAAATAGAGAACATAGGAGAGAAAATTTGAGACTAAGCAAAAAAAAATGTTTTGAACACACAGAGTTTAAGGGAACTATGAGACATCAGAGTGGAGGTATGGAGTAGGCTGGTGCAAATGCACTTCAGAATCTCAGGACTGACTAATGAAAAAACAAGAAAATTAATAATGAGGAACCCATCTCATGTGTCTGGCTCATGTATATAAGTCATTTTTGAAGTCACAGAGTGAATGAGATGAAAGTAGAGGAAGAAGGACAAAGGCTGTGCGTGGAGCCCTGGGAATCACAGTCCTTCAGGGCAGGCAGAGGAAGAGGCTGTCCTGAGAGCCATTGCAGTGTGGTGGGAGAGCTATGAATGTGACCAGGAGAGCAGGCAGATGGAAACCAGCACGGGAAACATTTCAAGAACCAAAGACCAATGCTGCAGAGAGTCCAAGACAGATGGGCACTGGAGAGCAAGCTGGATTGGGCGGTTCACAGCAACAAGGGTGGAGAATCCTGAATTCTGAAATCCACAGCTCTTATTTCACAGAAAGGACAGTTGGGTGGTGGTTTCTTTTGTTTTCTTTAACCACCATTTTGGATATTTGACTAATTACCAGACAGTTAAACTTCCCACTTCTTGGTAGTTAAGATTTACCAAGAAGAATTTCTACACTATTTAAAATTAAATGACTTGTGATTAAAATCATTCAAGTTCGTTGTTCACTGCACTGCTCATTCCTTTTTTTTTTTTTTTTAAGATTTTATTTTATCTATCTGAGAGAGAGTGAAAGAGAGAGCATAAGAGGGGGTAGGGCCAGAGGGAGAAGCAGACTCCCTGCCTAGCAGGGAGCCCGATGCAGGACTCGATCCCGGGACTCTGAGATCATGACCTGAGCTGAAGGCAGTCGCTTAACCAACCGAGCCACCCAGGCACCCTCATTCAATTTCTTTGTTTTGTTTTGTGTTTTAACATCTGCTTCAAGTCTACTCTCTTTAGAGTCTCTATGGTGATAATTTTTAAAAAGCTTTTTCAAGTTTTCTAGAAACATGCATAAGTACACAATAACTTAGTGAATGTGGGCAGTTAGTATGTAGATGTGGTGGTGAAGTGCCTGCTAAGAACTTAGAAATAAGGAATAACATGAACAATTAAAGGGCTAGAGAAGTAAAAATCTCAGAGACAGAATGGCTCTAGATCAGCAAGCTTTGTCTACAATCTTAAGAAAAAACATCTTAATACTCTATCAAGACTGCAGCAATCCCAGGTAGGGTTGTTTAGAAAGGGAAGCAGAGAACAAAGAGAACCTGAGAAGCAGATGTTGGCAGGGTGCACTGAGCAGGGGGTGGGCACCCTGCCTAGCCCCTGTAGTTCTGCCAACAGGCCTGTGCTGTGGAGACAGACATAGTGAGTTTTTGGGCCCTGATGCAGTTATATTTGAATCAGACAAATCTCATGTTGACTTTGATTCCATGCTCCTCCAACTGGTGCCTGGCTAACTGGTTGCTGGAGAGCTTGCCTTTGAGGAGAGAATGTGATTTTCCTACTGATGTCCTTCTCTGACCTCTTGGCAGTTATATAATTTATACTGTAAAATAAATGTCTATTCTGGCTTTGTGTATCAATCTCCTGGGGCTTTAATTCATGTGTGAGAGTATCCATGAGCCTGAATGAGTCTGGAATGGGATCAAGTTTCCTGGTCCACGGCTCATGACCTGAATCATGTCAGATTAAAGTCTGCTAAAGTCTGTTGGCAGGCGGGCAGGTGGGCAGGCAGGCTCTTTCTTGGTGAAACTCCTCTATTTCACCATAAGGCCTTCCTCTGGGAGTTTTCACAGATTACCATTATTTTTCTAAAAATGATAAAATTTAATGTAGTAAGACTTAATTCTGTTGTAAAGATGTGAAACAGATATTATCTACTGTGAAATGAATAACTGGCCATTTGCAAGCATGTCATGATTGTTCCCATATTGCATTCTATTTCCTAGTGCTCAACTGCATGGGCCAGGCCATTTGTATATAGCCTGGTCATCTGAATAAGGAACTATGATGCCCATAAACATGTATTGAGTATCAATCTTGAGTAATATTGGAGACATTCATGGCCATTGATAAAGTTTATTCTCTGTGGTGATGGGCTGGTCTCTTAGGAATGATAGCATTATACATCTATATGTTCTTTATTTTAAATTCATGTAACTTTATAACAAGTTACATAAGTCACACAACTTAATCTGCCTTTTCTATGTTTCAATATGTATTATAGAAGAAACCATTTTTTTCTTTTTTTTTTCAAGATTTTATTTATTTCAGAGAGAGAGAGAGCATGAGTTGGGGGGCAAGGGCAAAGGGAGAGGGAGAAACAGACTCCCTGCTAAGCAGGGAGCCCAATGTGGGGCTCCGTCCCAGGACCCTGAGATCATGACCTGAGCCGAAGGCAGATGCTTAACCGACTGACCCACCCAGGTGCCCCAGAAACCATTTTTTTTTCTGAAGTCAAAAATATATATTGTTTCATGCTGCTAAATTTGTATGCTTTGTCAAAAAAGCACTTGCAGAAAATCAGCTGAAGTCTAGAACAATAAAGTTGGGGCTTTAAGATGTTTTAAGTGAACGAAGAAAAAGAAGACTAGTGTGAGAGTTAGAAGGATGCAAAACAAGAATAAAGATAAAACATTGACCCTGTCTGACTTGGGAGAATTATGGTCATGTGATCTTAAGAACAAGTAACCAGTTTAGGATTTCCCTGATAGTCCTGGTAGATCATTTTGGCCTCTCTGAGGGTTTTATCTAGGGAAATAAGAGAAATCTCATACATTGTCCTCCTGACCTTGAGCGTTTACCCTGACTTTGCTGTGTACAAACAGGAAAATCCTAGGAGATGCCCAATCAATTTTAGAGAGGCACATGAATAAAGGTAGGGATTGCAAGAACTGGGTTTGGTGGCTGGGCAGAGAATGATGATCTGAAAGGACACCCAGGTCAGATGCTTCTCTAGCTGTACAAATACATTGCTTGTGAACGTCACTGAATTCACATCCTTGCTTTTCCATGCTATAGACAGGTAACTTCCAGGGCTGCTGTGTTGCATAACTTTGAGGAGTAATGATGGAATTGGCACCCCTGTAGTTATGCAATGCAGGTCTGCACAGACTGACTGAGGTGCCTTGGGTTGGTCTGTAACAGCAGTAAGTGTATGACTGACATCCCGATAGAGTAGAGGTACCCTGCTATCTTATGAAATAGATAAGATATGCAGACTGTTGCTCAGAGATAGTAGTCTAAAGAGTTAGAACCCTTTCCATAGGTAAAGAAGCCTGGCAAGACTCCCAGCAAATTCATTGACTCTTCCTGATCATTATAGCCCTGCCTTGTAATCTTAATATAAACTGTATACTGTGCTTCTCAGCAATTCTGGTAAATCTTTGTACTTTGCCAAATGCTCCAAAAAATGTAGGGTCTACTGGCTTATGTCTTCTGTGTAGGCATCAAAGCAGATGATGGTGACATTGTTGGAATGATGGTAATAGACACAGTTGCTTAAAGATGTTAGATTTCCTTGATGTGACAAATACTGAGATATAAGTGACTGGAAATTTCTGTATAAGTGGGTGACAGTGGAGCATGTTTTGAGACAGAAGTATATGGGCCAGCTCACACAGTGGTACAGCTACTGCTCATGGAACCTGCACAGATTCCATTAGTGGACAGGCACTCACCTTCTTTCTTCGGCAGTCTTTTTACCCTGACAGCCCTTCTGACTCTTCTGGAGCCTCTGGATGCCTGCCTGCCTGCTCAGCAGGTACAGCTCGTTAATTACTTGTATACAATATGATTACTGGATTATAGTATAGCTTTGCTTAAATCACTTACATTTTTCATTCTCATTAATTTGGAGAAATGCATATGCCAACCCAAACATAATGAGTTGCACAATATTTATTGCAAGACTAGATGAATTGGAGGTCATGTTTCCAGGCATCCCTAGGCTTGGTAACTGTACATTATGGTTACTTCACATTGGGTGATGAGTAATCAGACTTGGTCAGATTTACCCTCTGGGAGTTTGTAAGACAGGGAGAAAGGAACAGAAATGCCAGTGGTGGAAGCAGGCAGCAGAAAGGAGAGGAGCAGAGCCTGAAAGCAACTGAGAGTGCACGGAGTCACGGAGTGAGGAATATCCAAGTAGACTCTGAGGTCTAGACTCTGCCTCTGTCTGCACATCTATTTCTTTCTTCCCTGCCTCTGGTTTTCCTTTTTCTCTTTCCTGATAGCCCTGGTGGAAGATGAATGCTCCACAGTTCCTGAGATTACATGGCTTCAGTTTAAGTAGTCAGCAGAGACAGGTGTTTTTAAATCCCAATTCTACCTGCCAGGGAGGGCAAAATTGATTGGTGTACCTGGGATTATGTGTTCGCAGCTAGTCTATTATGTTGTAGCCAAGGAGAAAGATTTGCCCCGAGAAAACAGAGATACGAGCTGGTGAGAATAAGTTCTCCTACTTAAGGAGTTATATCTATAGGCATATAACATAACCTTTTATTTATTTATTTATTTATTCTTTTGAAGAAATCAAACCTACTTAATATAGTATTAACATAGTCAAAATCAAACCTACTTAATATAGTATTAACATAGTCAAAGTGAGAATAAGTTCTCCTACTTAAGGAGTTATATCTTTAGGCATATAACATAACCTTTTATTTATTTATTTATTTATTTATTTATTTATTTATTTATTCTTTTGAAGAAATCAAACCTACTTAATATAGTATTAACATAGTCAAAAAAATACATCTGGTTAGATTTGGTTGCTCATCTGGATCTGTGAGGATTATTCAGTTATGTTCAAGAGGTTCAGTAGGAAAACTGCTCTTAGCAAGTGAGTAAATAAGACTGCCCTGACAGAAGAGGAAATTTGTTTATTTTTATTTTTTTTCAGAAGAGGAAATTTAAAAACATTAAATCAATTAAGATGTTTATTAGATTCCCAATGCTTGAAATCAGAGGGTGGATTTAAGACTTCCGCAACTCTAAGATTTTTTTTTTATGGGCTTCTTCAAGTTCATTGTAGACCTTATTTTAAACAAGTCAATAATTTCTTTTCAGTGAATATTTTGGACCTAATGTTTTTTTAAAAAAGATTTTGTTTATTTGAAAGAGAGAGAGCCCATGTGAGCAGGTTTAGGGGAAGGGACAGAAGGAGAGAATCTCAAGCAGATTCCCCCACTGAGCATAGAAACAGACGTGGGGCTTGATCTCAGGATCCTGAGATCATGACTTGCACTAAAATCAAGAGTCAGCTGCTCAGACGACTGAGCCACCCAGGCGCCCTGGACCTAATGCTTTTTAATGACTTTCCTTCCTGGGGCTTCCATGACCCTATTCTCATTCTCCTCTTACATCTCTTTCCTCCAAAGTCCCCTAAATGATCTGTATCTTCCCTACTCTGTGAAAATGGGCTCTGGTTCAGTCCTTCGCCTCCGCTCTTCTTTTTTCACTCATTTTCATAAGTTTTTCCAGTGTTTTGTGCCAAGGAGGCACGTTTCTACCCCTGACCTCTCACATCACTATTTCTTTGTAGACACAGTTGCCAATTGAATGACTACTCAGTGGCTTCATGTCCCACAGTTACTAACTTTCCCCTAATTTTGTCTGTGTCACCAAAATTCTCCCATTTACTTAGGCCTAATACCATGAACTCATCTTTGACAGCATTTCCTTCTTCTCCATTTTCATTGCTATGACCACAGATCAGATTCTCATTGGAATACCTTCAATATTCTCCTAAGACGGCTTTTTTTTCCTTCATTTTTTATTTTTTGGCTTTTGTTTGGCTTAAAACTTCTCCACTTAGTGGTTTACAGCCAGAAATCACACCAAGAATTACTTGAAGAATAGTTCTTAAATATACACCCTCTGATCTCCATTACAATCACAATCTCTGGAGTGATCTGAAAATCTCCAAAAATAAAGACAAGTTCTAGTGTAGAAAGTTTCCCAGGTGATTCTGATGTGTACCCTTGATTAAGGATTACTGCTCTGGTCTATACTGTTAGATCAGTTTTTAAACACCACTTAAATCCTTCCTTTTGCCAGCAGCCTCCTCATGCCTGTCAGGTCAAGGTCAAGATCCTTAGTCTGACATTCAGTGCTCACCATTCCTCTATGTGAGCCCTGAACTTGGAGTAACTAGTATTTCCTTTATCTGCCACATTCATATTCAATCTGTAACTTTACTAGTCTTATTAAAGTAGTTCTGCATTAATTTCTCTCAAGAACCACCTTCTCCGTTGAGCACTCCCAATGACTATAGCTCATGTTGTTCTTTCCTTTCCCCAAATTCCTGTGGTCTTATTGTCTGGACTGCTTATAACTCAATACTTGATTATGTACTGTCTTGTATGCATGAAATCTTTTCTATCAAAGTAGATTTTCCATTTCCTAAGAGTAGGAAAGTCTTTGATATCCTGTGCACAGTCTAGGAGAGCCTGGTACTTTGAGTCAACTTAATCATACACGAAATAATGTGCATACTGATGCATTGTGGATAAGCCTCCTGCTTATCCTGTATCCAGTTAAAATGATCTCATTTCAGGTTTTCCTCTAATTCAAGTATTTTACCCCATATTGTTTCTCCAATTAGACAGAAAGATGAGCATCTGTGAAATTAACCTTTTTTTTTACTCTGAAATGTGATTTTTAAAAACAAGCTGTGGTTTTCTTAAAATCCAGTATCTTGAATGACATTTATTATTTTTTTTCAGGTAACATATTTTAAAATTTCTTTAAAATTTCTTTAATCCACAGCGCAGACAGGGCCCAAAACGCAAATGTGGACTTTGTCCACAGATGTATCCTATCAGCCACTAACACTCTGATTGCACTATTTCAAAGGCCCAGCAATCATTTACACTCTTTATTACCCAGGGGCGTTTCAAACTGTTACTGAAATGCATCCATCCCTAGAGTAACCATCTGTGAATGTTGACACCACAAGGTAGAACCATGAGAACTAAATCTAATTGACATGCAAGAAGGAGAATTTCAGTTGTCCAGCTATGGACATTAAAATTCAGCAATGAGCTAAATTTTTTACATAGTATCTAGTTCAAGAACTCATTGTAATAAGATTCTCAAGTAGAGATATAGTCCTCTTCTCCATTCAGATAAGAACATCTCAAAGTAAAAGTATCATCTTTAATATGTGTTTATTATAAAAGATTCAAACTCTACAAAGAAAGGAAGCTCTTATGAAGGGAAGGAGATTGCTGTTGTTGCTGTAGGACACTGCAGCAGCAGTACATTTCCTTCATACGTTTGCTTGCCCTCCAGAATCAAAAAAACAAAAAAAGAAAAGAAAATGCCTTATTTTAATATTTCAGCTATATTAAAGTAAACTATTGGAAGCCACATTTGTTAAGATATTAAGATATATTCACTTATATTAAATTGGTTTTATAACAATGGCTTAAAATCTTTGGAAATTTTCTCTCCCTTTATTATGAAATGTAATTGTGAAAGGGTCACTTAAATTGGCTGTGTGGCTGGATGTACCAAGTCCTCATAGTGATACCAGTTCACTTGGAATTATCTAGAAATCCTACAGGCCAACTCATCCCTCAGAAAAGAGGTTCTGTGGTGATTTATACGTCTGTGAGGACAAATAACACCTTTAAAATGCAGTGAGGTCTTGAAATAGCCCTGCTGTTGCAGTCCATTGAGAGATCACTATTCTCCTGAGGTCTCTCCCCTAACGGCTGGAGGGAGAGTAGCAGCACCTGTCAGTCTGTGACAGGAGTGTATTAGCAGAGGCAACAGTAGACTCAGGCCTTTCTGCAATAAAATTGCACTTCAAAATGATTACTCCTCCAGGGTCTTTGTATGCGGTCTTGCAGCAGGCGGACAGCTCTCTCTGAAGGGCAGGACAAGCATATCTCTGTGTGTGAAGTGCCGGCACTTGTCTTGTCTTTGCCAGGGAGGACACAATGGCATCTTCTCTTCTCCCCCGCACAGCTCAATCCTGGCTCCTGGGATGAATTAATAAAGGGATATTGCCAAGGGCAGCCTTAGCCAGGGCTCAGGTTCCCAGCTATCGTATTGCTGAAATCTAAGGATAGGCTTCAAGTAACTGAAGGAAAGCACAGCGGGATTTGATTGGCTCAAGATGAGGCACTCTGAGAGAGGTCTGTTAACAGCATTTGGGGAGTTATTTGGCACTGGAAACCTAGATCGTGTCCCCTAAAATTGCAGTATTTTTTGATGTTCTGGGCTCCAGATACTTACCATTCTTTTCTAAAGAGCTCTTCCCTGCCTGTCAGTTTACATGATTACGTTTTGAAAATAATGTCCTGAGGACATCCCTAAGCTGCCTTGGTATTATTTACCACCAGCAGGGCATGTGTGTATTTCAGAACACACCTGTTTAGATCAACCAGGAGATCTGCTTGTGACACAATCCTAGAAGCAGTCAAGACTGCTTTTTATATTCTCAATAAGTTATTTGAAAATTATTTGTATTCAGGAAAAATTCTAACTATTTGGATTCTTCTCTCCAAAGAGGTCAAGTTCTGCAAAATTGTTATAAATACGTATGTATGTGTAAATATATGTATACACACACGTGTGTGTATGAGACTTGTTTAGTGTTACATAGTGTGTAATATGTGTTTTGTAATATGTGTGTGAAGTGCTGTGTTTATTAATGTGTGTATGATTATGTCTCTATTATCTTAAGATTTGACAGTGTTGATACTACACCATGTGACCTAAGAATAAATCAGGAAATCCTTAAATTTTGACTCTCAAAACAATTTCTCAAACATGATGGTACCATTTTATACTGAGTAAATGCTGGTTATTATAAAAACAATAATTTTGGCATTTATAAATTAAGTAATATTTTTATAGTCAAGCTAATTCTCTGATTTGCAGTCTTCTCATTTGTAAAAGGTGTTTTTGTGTTTTTAAAATGTATAAAACATGGTATGCCCAATGTGGGGCTTGAACTCATGACCTCAAGATCAAGAGTCGATATGCTACTGACTGAGCCAGCCAGGTGCCCCATGTAAAATGTGTATGTTAATAGTAGCACCTATCTTGAAGGATTTTATGTATTTGTCTATCTATACATATTTGTCTTTTATACATTTATACATCATTCCCTCCCAAACCAAAAATATGTAATAGAAATGTGTATACACACATACCCCCTCTACACGAATATGAATATACAGAATGAGTTAGTATGTATCAGTGGCTGTTAACTGACAGTCATTTTGCCCTCTCTCCTCCCCCACCCCACCCCGGGGGACATTTGGTGATGTCTGGAGACATTTTTGGTTGTCACAATTAGGAGTTGCTACCTGTAGAGAGACCTGGATGCTGCTAAATGTCCTACAATGCACAAGAGAACCCCCCAAAACGAAGAATTATCTGATCCAAATGTCAGTAGTGCTGAGGTTGATTATCCCTGGATTAGCATAAATTAAATTTTATTGACCTGGTTACATTCATGTGTGTGTGATAGATGTATGCATGTATGTATGTGTGTGTGTATATATATATGCATCTATACATATACATATGTACATACATGTTACATATAATATATATACACACTAGATATAAGGAGAGAGAGAGAGAGATGGAAACAGAGAGACAGAGACAGACACATAAACATACACTAAATGAGTTAGTAAATATAAAACACTTTAAACTGTTGCCTAGAATGTAATTGCTGGTATGTATATGTACATTATAATTATTTTTCTAAACCAAAGGTATGGTTTTCACAGGCTTAAAACCCAGTAAAGTTGGATGTCAATTAGCACGTTTTTAAAAAAATGTTAGATATTGATTCAGGTAATTAAATTCTTTAGAAATGACTCTTGTCTATTATAATTATTTTGACTCTAGAGTCTTATTTTCAGAGATAAGGACTTGATCCCAGCCTCTGTGTGTCGATTTGAGTTTCACTTTTTATGCATATACCTTTTGATAGTACTCTTTATGTACAGATGCAGACATTAATGAAGGACCCAGGCCCACTCTGATGATGCTGAGGAGTTTACCTTCTCTAGAAGAGATGAAATGTTTTTAGGACTGACCTCTTTGCTTCAGAGCAAATGCAGGTGTGTTGTTACTCTTTTTGGATAGTTTGTATTAACAGATTTTTCAGGCTCACCCCTAAACATTTTGGGGAGCCAGGACAAGAGGACAAATGTAAGCCCACACATTCTATGTCTACATATTAAAAGTGGTAAATCAAGGGTGCTCTCCATGTTTTTCTGCTTCTTCTGGAACAACCCAGATTCCTGAGTGCTCAAGGCTGCTTATTGGGTGGTGCCAGGAGCCATCTGATCCCAAATCTCCTTGCCACGTTTCTTTATTCTCTCAGCATGACTGTTCATTTCCTAGGTGTTTTCTCAATCTTCTTCCCCACCCCTTCCACCCTCCTCTTTATTGCCCATAGCTTAGTCAATTTCACCTTAGAAATTTACTTTTTCACCTATCACATTAAAAAAAAATTCCCCCCTGTATTCACTGTGGTGTCATGATTAAGAATGTGGGTTCTGGGGGCGCCTGGGTGGCTCAGTCGGTTAAGCGTCTGCCTTCGGCTCGGGTCATGATCCCGGGATCCTGGGATCGAGTCCCACATCAGGCTCCCTGCTTGGCAGGGAGTCTGCTTCTCCCTCTGCCACTCCCCCTGCTTGTGTTCCCTCTCTCGCTGTGTCTCTCTCTGTCAAATAAATAAATAAAAACTTAAAAAAAAAAAAAAGAATGTGGGTTCTGGAGCCCAAATGTCTGGGCCAAATCCTCCATCTGCCCTGGACTGGCTTTGTGATCTTGGGCAAGTTACCTCCCTGTGTGTCAGTCTCTTCATCTGCAAAATGGGGATAATAATAATACTTTAAAGGGTTGTTTTGAAGACAAATGAGAACGTACATACAGAGTAGGTAATAAGTGCTTGATAAATGTTACTGTTTTTTACTGAAGGGAAAGTAAACATAATAATTCTTGCCTTTACCTAAAATTTTTGTCTGACCAGAAGCTCCCTTTGGGATTTTGATATTTGATTTCTGGTGTTATGAAGGTGTGATATTTTAGCAGCATTATGGATTAAAATAAGTTTTGGTGAGTAGAAAGGGCACTTTGCCCCATTTAATAATATTTGAGGAAATATTTTCAGAGTACAAGCCTATAGATTAACATTGGGAACTTGGCTGATTTGTAAATTGGGACTGTACTTATTCATTGAATTGACAATTGACTGATCCCTTGTTATCTGGGGTCACTAGGGTGGCCTCTCTTATATCTGCACCTTCACAAACTGAAAAGAAGCCAAGGCCTTTAGCCAAATAAAACATGTCCCACAGTTTATTTTAGTTTGGCCATTAATTATTGGGCACTATTCTATGTGCTAAGGGTTGGGGCAATAATATTGTTAAATGGTTAAGGTGTGGGCTTTGGAATTAGACAGCCGGGGTTTAGATCCTGGCTCTATCTGTATGACCTTTGGCACATTCCTTAACTTCTCCACAGCTCAGTTTCCAGAAGTAAAAGGAAAATAAAAATGATAGCTACCTGGTTGTAAGGTTGTAAGAACAAAACGAGTTAACGTATGGGAAGAACACCTCTGACCCATTGTAAGCACTCAACAAGTATTAGCTATTCATCTTTTAAATTCTGTAGGTGGCAGACGTGGTCCCTGTTGTCGTATGGTAGAGAAGCTCACGCCGTGGATTTGTGAACAGCCCTCCGCAACTCTCGTGATGGTTTTGCTTCTGTTTCTGTGTGACTTTCACACTTGCGCAGAGCTCTGTCACAGTGTCTACGACATCCCGCAGCGTCATGTTTGTATTCCCTGCTCTCCATCCCCACTGGTTCATGAGCTCTTTGAATGCAGGAATGCGTGCGGTCTTTGGTATTCTTTTCAAAGGGCCTGCACAATGCCTGCCACTCTTGATTAAAAATGCTTAAGAAATGTTTGTTGAATGAGTGAATGAAAGAATGGGACCAATAATTTGTGTGTAATTTGTACCCCCATCAAACGGGTTTGGTTTACCAGTTTTCTAGCAACTAGACGAGCTGGTAAGATGTGTGTTTTTGGAGAGGCCAGGTGGGGAGAGGAGGGGAGACAGAAGTTGCTGGTCAGGCATACTGACAGCAAAAAGCGACTACCAGTAGATTAGCAGGGAGGGGAGAGAGAAAAACTATGAAAAGTGTGGTGGTCCACGGCTATTTCATGTAGATGCAGAATGCTACACAGCTCAGTAGCCCTCTCCAGCATTCCTGACACGTCGAGCTGCGGTAACCAAAGTGCCACCTGTGTCCTCCCTGTCCTCTTAGCTTCGGCCATCACTATCCTTCTGTTAGGGCAGCACCAGCCACTTGGTCCCAAAAGCCAGTCCTGGCAAGGACTGTTCAGGGAGAATCAGTTCACCACCAGGAGGTGGGACTCTGGAATTGTCTTGCTGCCAAAGACCCACTCTTTGATGTGTGTCTGTTGTTACTGGACATGTATGTCCCCGAGTCAAAGTCACCATACTAACCATTCCCTTGACAGGACTCTGGCTTGAACCCTGCCTGTTTACCTGGTGCTTTGACATTCTTCCCAGCTTGTCTTGCCATTCCTGTTCCCACAGAGGAAATAGGGCAATTAGTTTCCACCTGTCGTTTGCAGTTCTCTTTCAGGTTCTCTTTCACACAATTGCCCACTTTGAACACAGACCTTTCCTTGGATAGAATGGGTTGGACCCAACAGGCTGAGGTTTGAATCCACCTTTCCTAGTTGTGAACTCTCTGAGCCTCTGATTTTTCACCCACAAAATGGGGATGATAATGCCCAGTTGTTACAAGTTTAGAAAACATGTACATATGACATCCAACACATACTTAACATGTGGTTTAGTCTGGCATATACTTTGTAGTCAACAAATGGTAGGTATTATCCCTCCCACTGCCATGTCCCAATCACTGGCTTAGCTCACTCTTCTGGAACCAAGCCTACCTTTACCAGGCAGCTCTGGCTAATCCCTTAGAGGTGGACCCCACAGCAGGGAGAATCTCTTCCAGCATACCTTACAGAGCCTCTTTTGACAAGAGGTTTATAAATACCCTTTGTAGTTAAGAAAAGATTTTATTGTTAAAAAACTAAACTGATGCAAGCTAACCTTTAAAATCTATTGTATACTTTAGAAATATTTCCATAAATATGGTTAAAATGAATGAAACCACTCTTATTGAAGTTATATTCATTTATCTGAAAATAGAAGGGCCTCACTTTAAAAAAAAAAATTGAGCCTTACTACAGATTTTGGAAAATCAGGGAGTATGAGTTTTTCAATATCAAATCTGGGTAATAAGAACTAGCTAACTCAAATTACTTTTAATCTCTATAGTCGAGGATGAAAATCTAAATCATCTTGAAATTCAGTGGTGACAATTAAAACTGCTTTTGTGTTTCATATTCCTGCATTCATGCAACAGTTTAGGGTTTATTATGTAGATAGTGGGTAATAGATAATGAGTTGGGTAGACATTCCTGTTTGTTAATGGTAAAACATTTTTGTATAATTAAATGTCTGGTATCTCTTGCACACACACATACATATATACATATACGTATTGATTCCCTTTTTCTCCTTATGTAATTAAAAGTTAAAAACAAGTGAAAGTTGTTTCAGTTTTGCTTAAGCTCTATCTAAATCTGCTTTATTTGCAGTAAGACTGATACAACTTTATAAAAATCTAACATTATTTTTTTAAAAAACCATTTTTATGGCATAGGTTTACCCTATGACTCTATGAGCAATATCTTTATCTTTTGTCTGGGAGTTTTAATGATATAGTAATAGTCAATGATACAGTAATTGCTCATAATCTGTTCAGATCCAGAAAGAAAAATGATTTGAATGTCATTATGTCTTCAGACGTACCTAAATCCAATCTTTTACATGTCGTACTGAATCCCCCATATGGTAAAAGATCTGAGCCTGAAGACACCCGCTGCCAAATCATTACGCATCATAATGCTGAGTAGTGATCCTTCCAAGCTGAAAGATGGCATGCTGTATAACAAATGAAAGGGAGCTGACACTAGAAAGAACATTAGTGGAATCAATATTATTCAACTGAGACATACACTCCATTAACAGTATGTCAATATGACCAATTATTTTCTACAGCACTGACATCATGATTGTATTTTTTTTTCACTTTGTCTTTAGCAGAGAATAGTTTTGCTTACCGTAATTGTTGGATTGTAGCCATTTGCCAGAAGAAGGTCTTCTTGAACGTTTTGCATTGTAGTCATTACTGGTTCAATTTGTCTTTATTTGGTATCTGAACTCCTGATTGTAACTTACCCTAGTTTGAAGGTTGAGAACAATAAACTGGACTAAACATTCAGTAAGTCAATATGAATTCTAGAAATTTATGATGGTATTCACTACCTAGGGAATAGGATAAAATGAAAGCAGACAGAACTTTGAGTAATTAGAGTTTGTAAACAAATATTTATTTGTAATTATTATTTTTGTTAATTTCTGCTTTCCCAAATAGGCTGTAAGCTCCCTAACTGTAGGGATGTGTATATTTTGCTTGTCATTGTGTTCCCACCACCTAGAACAGTATAGTGTCTGGCAAAAGAAGCCTCCTGGTGAATATTTTTTTAATGCATTTCTAATGTTTCATGGATTTCTGTTTATTTTTTTTGACATTGGGAAGACATCAGCTTCAAAGTTATACCTCCAACTACCGTAGTAAGGAAACCTCCATGATCAGGAAACTGCACATACTGTTGCTGGTTCCAGAACCAAGCCATGCCTGTTACACTATGCACCAGCAAATGGATGCACCTCATCATATCCTTCAACACCCATGAGGTGAGAGAATAATCTTTGGTAGCACTGTCACAGAGAAGGAAGATACCTCCATGACCATGCTTGATGGCAGAAACAGCTGTGACCTCAGCCTCACTTCCCCCTTCTAAGTCACACTCAAAAACCTAGCCACAAAGAAATCTAGAAAATCCAATTTTTAATATTCTAGTCTCTACTGGAAAGAAGGTTCATTAGAAAGAAGCTGGAATGGATGTTAAGCACAATCTACTGTATCTATTCTACCTCCTTAAAAGTCTATATTCTATTAGCAATCTTGGGAAGAATGTAAATGTAGGTGAGGATTTTTCAGTGCCAAAAAATAATTGACAGGTAGAGGGTAGTGGATAAGGGTATGGGCTCCAGAGTCATGCTATCTGAAGTCAAATCCTCATTCCACGATCTGTGCTCCAATTTCCAGATCTGTAAATCAGCGTAATCTTGCTTCAAGGTATGAGTTTGAGGAATACATGAGATAAAAAATGTGATATGCTTAGCACAGTACCTGACTAATGGTAATTAACCCATAAATGTCACCTATTATAATTCTAACCCTCATTCATCAAATTTTTGTTTTCTAATAGGAAATGGAGATTCTTTGATTAGTAAGTAAAATTTCAATTTTCCATTATAGTAGGGCTGTCATGTAAGAGTAACAAATCTCATTGTTTAATTCTTCCTGTTTCCTTTTCATTCATTCATGCAGCGAGTGAGGGTTTATTAATACACAAAATCCTGAGGTGGATTGTATTCTAGCTTATTGGATTGATATAAATTCTTTTCTTTTTTAAAGATTTATTTATTTTTTTGAGAGGGAGAGCATGGGGGAGGGGCAGAGGGAGAGAGAAACTTTTGCAGACTCCACTCTGAGCACAGAGCCCAAAGCAGGGCTTGATCCCAGGACCTAGAAATCACAACCTGAGCCGAAACCAAGAGTCAGATGCTCAACTGACTGTGCCATCCAGGCACCCCTGATATAAATTCTTAATACATGGTTATTGTATTTGGCCATGATATTGGAGAATTTGGCAATAAGGAAGTACATAGAGAATAACATTAAATTACCTATATTAATACTATACAGAGATAGCCTTTGGTGACAAAGTAGTATTTTCCTCCAGCTTTTAATTTTAATTCCTTGTAATATTTTATTATGTGGAATGTAAAAATTGCTATTTCCAACAATGCAAATATATCTTTTTTTTTATTAAAGGTTTTATTAAGTAATCTCTATACTGAATGTGGGACTCAAACTTAACAACCCCGAGATCAAGAGCTGCATGCTCTACCAACTGAGCCAGCCAGGCGCCCCGGAAATACATCTTTTGAACACGGATTTTAGTGCTCATCAAATACTCCATTGTGCCCCTTATATTTCTTAGCTTCCCTTTTAGTTGAGTTAGGATCCTCACACTAGTTTAGACAGTGATCTGCGAAGAGAATTCCCTAGTGGCACTTCTAGGTCAAGGCAGTTAAGAGCCAGTGTGTTTCCTTTATCCCTTCTTCCTCTGCTGAAATGAATGTGGAGGTGGTGTATTCCAGATGGCATACCTGAGGACAGCTGTCCGATCTACTTTGGACTTCACCTGAGTGAAAAATAAACATTTGTTGAGTTAAACCATTGAAATTTACAGATTTGTCTATTGTAGCAGCTTCTGATAATTATCCTAATAACTTATAGAATTTATCTTGTTTGCCAGTGGTATTGATGTACTATTATACTTTTTTCCCCCCAGTTTTAATGGGCCAGGCTATTAGGCACCAATTTTCATCAGTGCACTTGACAGTTGGTTCTTCCTACCATGTAAACTGAAGATAAATCAGAATATGTGGTTCAAAAGTGAAAGACTAAAGAAAGTTTACTACCATGTAATCTGTTTTTGTCCCCTTTCTCTCTTTTATTGACACTGAACTGGTTAGTGTTTTAGACTCCCAAAATTTTTGTTGCATGGAAGAAAGTAAAATGGATTGAGATAGTTCCTATTGTTAAATGAAACTTTATGGTATTTGTTGTAGGAGACAATTAAGTTAATTAGTGAAATACAAATATAATCTATTTTCTGTGTCAGCTCCTTAGTTATGAGGTCAAAGGAGGAACATTGCAGCCTGGGTTCAGAAATCCCTTTCAATAGCATATTGATAGTTAAAGAGAAAATTGGCTCTTCAAGGGCGTGAAAGGACAAAAGTGAATCCATTAACACTATAGAAAACAATCTGACTACTGTGGAAAAAAAAATCAAGAGGTAAAATGGATTTTAGAAGGCCATAGAAGGTAATTGTCAGTATTTAGGCACCTCATCAAAATGATTTTTAATGAGGTCCCTCATAGCTGTGCATCCTAACAGTGTAGGTGGAATGACAAGTCTAGGATCATAGGGGCATAATTAGCTAACACTACCCTGCCTTTGCTGAGCTACAGGGACATCTCCCCTGTCCAGAGGGGACCATGGCAAGTTAGACAAAGCGTTTGGTGAGGGCTTGAATTTCACATCAGAGCTCAGACGAACTGCAATAAAGACGAATTGGGTTCATAAGTATAAAATAGAATATTATGAGAAGAAAGATTAGAATTACTGGAAGAAATATTTGAAAAGGGACTCCAGGATTGATGGTTCAGATTCATATAAAAGTATTTGAGGAGATGTTCTGTCAAAATTCATTTGTCAAGAGGATTTGGCAATTAGCCTCAAGGTGAACACCATGAAACAATGCAGAATACCTAGAAACTGCAAAGAAGTACCTACCTGTGAACCATTCAAGAATTCTAAAGGGGCTCTTTATAAAGGAAATCTGTAGATCATCTTTATTGAATTGCTTCTATGAAAAAGGTCTTAGTTAATGGGCTATATATTATGAGTTTCCAAAGATTGTTACAGAGCTTATTAAACTACAGTAGTTCTCAACTGGGGGCAAGTTTGCCCTCACCTCTCCCTCCACAATGTCTGGAGGCATTTTTGGTTGTCACGACTAGGGGAACACTACTGGCATCTAGTGGGTAGAGGGCAGGGATGCTGCTAAACATCCCAATATCCTACATTGCACAGGACAGTCCCCACAGCAAAGAATCATTCAGCCAACAATGTCATTATTGCTCAAGTTGAGAAACCTTGAGTTAATAAACCAGGAAACTTGTATTTAAATGAAAAAAGGAGGGGCGCCTGGGGTGGCTCAGTCAGTTAAGCGTCTGCCTTCAGCTCAGGTCATGATCTCACGGTCTTGGGATCAAGGCCCGCATCGGCTCCCCTGCTCAGTGGGGAGCCTGCTTCTCCCTCTGCCTCTGCTGCTCCCCCTGCTTGTGCTCTCTCTCACTCTGTCAAATAAATAAATAAAATCTTAAAAAAAAATCTCTTCACCTTTAAAAAGAATAAATGAAAAAAGGGATAAGCCTCTAGCCAAAGCAGTGCCTGAGGAGGGATTATAGATGGGGTGCCTGCCTCACTGAGATCATAGGATTAGCAATCCCTCTAGTACTAGGTTGGGACTTAGGCTGAGGGCAAGTTTCTAGACCTCTCTAAGCCTCAGTTACCAAAAAAGTAGGAATAATAATAATAGTACTTGCCTTGTAGGTTTTTGTAAAAATTAAACAGGAAACATAAGTGCTTGGCACAGTGCCTGACAATCTTTAAATGCCCAGTAAATGGTAGCTAGTATTGGCACAGAAATAAAATTGAATAGATGTACACCACAGTGTCTGTATTGGTTATCACTGGGCCATGAGTTTTAAGTTAGATTGTATTTTAAAATTTTCTACCATAACATGCTTATTTTTATGAGAATATAGTAAGCTTGTTTTAAATCAGTTTAAAAGGAAGCTTCAGATTCCATATCATAAATTCTAAATACTCTCCTCTTTCCAGAGTCAAGTCTAGGTTAAGTAGATCACAAAATAGATATTTTCAGCTACTACCTAAATCATGAGTGTGTATAAAGCTTTGTTATTGGAATGAAATAAAATAGTTGTCAGTATTCTGGGATAGCAAAAGCAGTGATGTGTTTATGACAGACAGGAGAATGGATTACAGGATTTGGTTTTGTTCAAGTTATTCACATGTATTCATGTTTTGCCTAGACTTTAAAATTATTTCTCTTTCTAAGGGCACATAGTAATTACAGGGAAGTAGCTGAGAGTCATTCTTATTTGACATGGATTTTCCTAATGACAGGTCATATGTGATGAGGGAAACCCAGAAAGAGTCTTGTAGAGTGGTGAAGAACACAGACCCGGCAGCCTGGCTTCCTTGCATCAAATTCCAGCCCTATCACTCATTAGTTTTTCAATCTTGGGGAAGTAACTTAACTTCCTTGTGACTTAGTTTCCTCACCTTTAAAAAGGAAATAATAATGTTTTTATAATATGATGGTTTGAGAAGATGGTATATATTTCTATTTCTACTTATTGATTGTTGGATATGGTTCTATCCATATCTATCTAAAAAATTTCTATTTTTTTTAACCTACTGCAAACACGCAACACTAACTTTGATAAAACAAAGGTAATTTTGATAGACATTCTTCAGCACATAAATAATAGGTATCAGACTGCGCTGAATTAATTAGTTCACTTACATTGGATTGCATTCTCTGGCTTCTTCATGCTGTCAGCTACATTGGAAGATCATATTATTTAGAACTAGATACTAATGCATGGCTGAGATTTCCAAGTTGTAGTTCTTGGTCAAACACCTTCCTTACCTTTCTGTCTTTATCAAGGAGGGCCTCTCATGATTAGAGATAAAATCTGAGAATGTACACTTTTGTGTTCTTGGTGAGAGAGTGAAGGATTCAAGGTCCCTTTCTCCTGGTGCAGTTTCTTGTTCCTTGTTTTCTACTTACGTGGTAAGACTTGGCCTCTGCGAACCTTCTGCTTTGAAGGAGCCCAGTGTAGGACTGAGGAGTGAGGCCAGGTGAGGGTCCAGGGGCAAGGAATGGAAGCCAGCAGCTCAGGGGTGGTTCTCTTCTGGACCTTGAGAAAAAAGGATGGGAGGTGGGGGGCGGCAGTCTTTGAGACTGGTGAGGGGAACAGTTACTAGCATTTGACAGGAGCCAGAAAGTTGTAACAAAAGTTGATCACTGGTAACATTTGTGCTGAAAGATTTTTAGGCTCAGACTGCCTCAGCAATGCTCAGCAGTGTAGAAACTTTGGATGTGGACCAAGCACTAGGTCAGGTCCTGAATAGATCCAAAATGGATATCTGAGAAGAATCCTGATTATGTGTCTATCTCTTGTGAGGAGATGGAACAGTGTTGCACCTATCTGTGAATCCTGGTCAGAAGCTTTCATTTCCATAATAGAAGTGGGCTTTATGATGAGGTCTTCTAAAGTTAAGGATCTAGGCTCAATCCACATTGCATCATTTTTCAGACAAACTGAGGACCAGAGAGGTTAATATCTTGTCCATCAAATATAAGATTTAAAATATAATCACCCAGATTTATTCTTAAAATAGTTACATAATGAGACATTTCACTTTGAGACTGAGATCAAGATCAAGATTTCTGTTCTGCAAAACTGAGGGCCCTCCCTGAAGGTGCCTCTCTACAGCAAGAATATATATTCCTGCCCTGCTGAAGTCCAACATGGCTACTTGAATTGTTTGGGCCTGTGAAGCAGGAGCAGAAGTAACATGCCACTTTCAAGTGGAAGCCTTGGGAGTGCTTGCATGGTGTGTCCTGTTCACTCTTCCCTTTGCTAGCGTGACTGGCAATGTTCCAGGTCAGGCAGGTCTGTTAGCATGGTCTCAGTCACAACCGCCCTTGGATGGGGATGTGGTGGGGACTAGAAAGTTTGTTGTTTTAAAAACATAATCACATGAGGAAGTGTGATATACGACTTTCCTATGAAGAGCAGGATTTCGATGCTTCCTTTCCTTTATAACTTAAGCTCTGCACACATAACATTCAATAATTCTTTCTTTCTTCCTTCCTTCCTTCCTTTCTTTCTTTCTTTCTTTCTTTCTTTCTTTCTTTCTTTCTTTCTTTCTTTCTTTCTTTCACAGAGAGAGACACAGCGAGAGAGGGAACACAAGCAGGGGGAGTGGGAGAGGGAGAAGCAGGCTTCCCGCTGAGCAGGGAGCCCAATGCAGGGCTCAATCCCAGGGTCCTGGGATCATGACCTGAGCCGAAGGCAGACGCTTAACCGACTGAGCCACCCAGGCGCCCCAATAATTGTTTCTTCTTTTGTGGTACCTGAGCCAGGGCACCCTCTGTTCTCACTCATCAGGAGTAAACAGGAAGGCTTATGTCCCAGCGCTGTTATGGTGGAGCTAGCAACATGAGTGCTTCTCTTTGTTGTTGTTGTTGTTTGCACATTTATATTTTTAAGATTATAGTACTAAGACTGCTGGAATTGAGCACTAGGCTTTATGATGGATTTTTTTCCTTCCCTTCTCGCTTCTTGGCATCAATTTTTTCCTTCCATTCTCCTGTCCTTCCTTTCATATATATTTCTACTTTGGACTGAGCACGAACGCATTCATTACTGGCTGCTTTTATCTACCTTTATGTAGTAAGTCTAGAATGAACAGTTACCCAAAGAAGAAGGAGTAAGTGGCTAGAGAAGCAGGCTGATTATAGTTAGCAAGGGCCACCAAGTAGCGGACGTCTTTGTGAGATGGAATGATTAGTTTGCTTTTACACTAGGTACTGGTTCTATAGAGATGAAAAGAGAAGGATTCTTCACTCAAAAACCTTAGAGTCTGGAAGGGAAATAGATATGCCAGCAAACTACTTTGTCTCCTTACCCCTGAACTTAAACTTGCTTGAATCTCTGTCTGTCACATATCAATGTGGAGACAAAAGCCCTTCCTGTAAGGAAGGCAGTAAGAGATCCAGAGTCCAGAGCTTTTCTCCCGCCAGGCTTAGAGTAGATCTGGCTGATTTCACCTTCTTCTCACTCACCTACCTACTTTTGGTCCTACACACAACTTCAGATCTTTTAAAGGTGTGCAGAACTCCCAAGACTTAGGCTCTCTTACCTCATTCCTGTGTAGGGAGGTCCAAAGTGACTAATCCTCCAGGGCTTTTATAGATTGGTTGGTGTTACAGAAGATTTTGACATGGGTAGGTCATGTCATTCATTCCTGCCTGTGCTTACTATGTGCCAGAATTGGGGATCCACTGCTAAATAAGACAGACAGGGTCTTTGCCCTCAAAGTGCTTATGTTCTATACATTAATACTGTGAATTTCTTTCTGTACCATGCCCTAGCAAGTCATCCTCTCTTCTACTTCTCATCTTTAATTATGCATTGTTCAGTTGTTAAACCAACATTACCAGGTACGGTAATACCAGGATTCTTTTGTAAATGGAATTTTATTTATTTATTTATTTTTAAATATTTTTAAAATATTTAATGTATTTATTATATATTATTTATAAAAATATTTCAGGTATTTTAATAACATAAAATGCCTGAGTTTACCATTGCCTCTGCTCTCAACTGGCTGGCCGGGGGTCCTGCTTCATTCAGGTAGAGCTTTAATTGACTACCATGAACTACATTACTCCTAGATACTAACTTCTGCTCAGGTTCCTTAAAGCTATGTCCCACTTACCTGACTGGCTGTCTCAATACTACTGCTGAGTAGCTGACGTAAGTGTGGTGTCAACTTTTCTCTTGGTCATCTGTGAGAACTTTAGCTAACAAGATCATTTTTATAAAAATTCTCTTTAGAAACAGATGGGAGGGAAGGAAGATAAGAAGGAAAGAAAGGAAGGAAGGAGGGAAGGAAGGAAAAAAATAACTAGAGTCATGCTTACCTAGTTTCAACTTGTGAATTTTACTTCTTTTCTTACCAATGCAGTAGCCCAACGTTAGATCAAACACCCTAATACAGTAATCCCCAAATCCAAACCTCTATAGAAATTATTAGTCGCTTACTTTATTTTGGTTTTTTCTTTGAAAAATTACTTAATTTATATATAGTTGCCAGATGTATTTGATCAAACACTTCTCCAAGAAACTTGCACATATTTGGAATTCAGTAAATATTGGTTGGATAAATGAATGTGAACTCTGTAGGAATCACTTATTCCACAAATGGTCCCTTACCAAAATTTCCAGGAACAATTTTTGTATTAAATAAAAAAACAAAACAAAAGACCAATTCTGCTTCTTCCCACAGAGTTTTGCAATAGCCTTTAGAAAATAATCTTGAACATATTTCAGTCTTGTTTGTGGTGAAAATAAAAAGGCATCATCACATTTTTCTTTTGGGTATTGTTTTCCTCCATAATTCATAGGCATTCTTTGTCTATTATGATTATAACTTTAAAGCCTTAATCTACTGGAATTATTTTCTTCCAGTTGAATAGCCAATTGTGTCAGCATAATTATACTATTCTGCCCTATGAAATGAATTGCTATCACTGTCTATAGACTGATCTTTCCCCATATATCCTGTTCTGCTCCACTGATCTATCTTCTATAGTTAGGCCAGTATAATGTTTGAAAGCATTGTTGTTAACAGAAATTTAAAAACAGTAGACTCTTCTTCACTATTCTTATTTTTCATAATATTCCTGATTCTTTCCAGATTTTTATTTTTCAAATATGTGATTACAAATCATTTAGCTCCAAAACCTCATTAGGAGCCTAACTGAAATTGCATTACATCTTCTGATTCACAAGCATGGAATGTATTTCCACTTATTTGTCTTCTTTTATTTTTTTTTTGATACGGTTTTCTTCGTGTAAGATTTGTACCATTCCAACAATATTTTATAGTTTTTTTGTAAATGTAATTTTATTTATTTATTTTTAAAGATTTTATTTATTTGAGAGAGAGAGCACAAGCTGGGGGGGAGGGGAGAGGGAGAAGCAAACTCCCTGCTGAGCAGAGAGCCCCAGACAGGGCTCAGTGCCAGAATGGGGCTCAATTCCAGGGTGGCTAGGTGATGACCTGAACCAAAGGCAGACACTTAACTGACTGAGCCACCCAGGCACCCCTGTAAATGGAATATTAAAATTTTCTCTTTCTACCTGATTATTATTAGTATAGAGAAAAGTGACTGATTTTTATTAGCCCTTTATTTATTTGATTTATTATTTGCAAACATTTATTAGTTGACCTTTTTTGGGGTCTGTTTCCTGTTTTGAATATAAGAACAAGATAGATCAAATTTACCTTGCTTACTATTTTATTCCCATTCCAGCAGGGAATGAATGAACGAATGAACTTCTTTTAAAAAGAGTTGGAGAAGAGATTGAGCAACCTGCTCTACTTTTCCTTTCCTTTTTTTTTTTTATAAATGTGTTTCTAACACATACGGAACATCCTTGGATTCCTTAACATCCTTGGATTCCTGCTGCCAATAAACTGGGAAGATTCTTCAATTTTTTCCTTAACTTTTTAAAAACAACTTTATTAAAGTATCTATTTTGTGTAACATAAAAATCACTCATTTCAAGTGCACAGTGAAATGATTTTTAGTGAATTTACTTAGTGGTACAATTGTCACTATAAATCAGATTTAGAACATTTTGATCCCCCCAATAAGATCCCTCATGCCCATTTTTTTTTTTTAGATTTTTATTTATTTATTTATTTGACAGAGAGAGAGACACAGCAAGAGAGGGAACACAAGCAGGGGGAGTGGGAGAGGGAGAAGCAGGCTTCCCGCCGAGCAGGGAGCCCGATGCGGGCTCGATCCCAGGACCCTGAGATCATGACCTGAGCCGAAGGCAGACGCTTAACGACTGAGCCACCCAGGTGCCCCAAGATCCCTCATGCCCATTTATAATTAATCTCTGTTCCCACCTCCACCCCCAGCCCCAGACAACCACTAATCTATTTTTCGTTTCAATGGATTTGCTTATTCTAGACATTTCACATAAATGGGATCACATAATATGTGATCTTTCGTGACTAGGATATTTCACTTCACATAATGTTGCTGGGGTTCATTCATATTGTAGCATGTATCAATATTTCCTTCCATTACTGCTAAATAATATTCTATTGTATGTTATACCTCTTTTTGTCTATCCATTCATTAGTTGTTAGACATTTAAATTGTTTCCGCTTTTGTTATTGTAAATAATGCTGCTGTGAACTTCAGATGCAAGTCTTTGTGTGGATAGATGTTTTCATTTCTCTTGGTAGGTATCTAGGAGTGGAATTGCTTGTTCATTTTACTGTTTTTGAGAAAATGCCAAACTATTTCCCAAAGTGAGTGTACAGCGGCAAATGTATATTATGTTCCTAGCAGCAACGTATAAAGTTTCTGATTTCTTCTTTCTTAACTCTTTCCTCCCAACTGATGTTGATTGAGATACGATTTACCTTGAGGTACAATTTATATATGATAAAATTCTCAGACCCTTTTTTTTTTTTTTAAGATTTATTTATTTGAGAGAGAGAGAGCCTGAGTTGGGGCTCAGTCTTACAACCCTGAGATCATGACCTGAGCCGAAATCAAGAGTCAGATGTTTAACCAACTGGGCCATCCAGGCGCACCTAAAATTCTCAGATCTTAAGTGTACAATTCAATGAGTTTTGACAAATGTATACATGTGTGTATACAACTACTCTGTCAATCAAGATATGGGACATTGCCATCACTCTAGAAAGTCCCTTTACCTCTTGTCCCTCAGTGGTAATTACTGTTTTGATTTTGATCTTTGTGGATTAGTATTGCCTATTCATAGAAACCAACTCATACAGATGTGCTCGTTTGTGTTGACTTTTTTCACTTAATATAAGGTTTTTGAGTTTCATCAGTGTTGCTGTGTTCATTCTCAGTAGTTCCTTTTTATTTCAGTATTTCAGTATTTCAGAGAATATTTCAGTATATGAATGCACACTTTATTTATCCATTTACCTGTTAATGGACATTTTGAGTCATTTTTAGTTTATAGTTATTAGGAACAAAGTTACAATTGAACATTCTTGTACAAATGTTTTTGTGGACGTGCTTTCATTTTTCTTGTATAAATACCCAAGAGTGTAATTGCTAGGTCATAAGGTAGTTGTATGTTAACTACTGATTTATATCTGATATTGTCACCTTATGAAATTTCTATAAGAATTACAGTTTTAAAAATATCATGTCTTTGATTTTTAAAATAATTGTATAATTTGCTGATATGGATAATTTTATCTTTTATGATATTTTACTGATTATTTAATTTTCTTGTATAGAACTTCTAAAACACATTTAATAATGATGGTGATATTTGGCATTCTTGTTTTGTTGCTGACTTGAATAGATATGGTTTTGATACCTCACCATTTGGTATGGTGTTTGCTTTTGGTAAACAGTCTTTATCATACTTAAATTGTTTTACATTTTCCCTATTTTAGTTAGCTGCTGAATTTTACCCAATACATTGTGGGAATCTCTTAATATCTTCCTTTAGTTCTCTTCGTTTTTTTGTTGAGATAATAAATTGTTTATAGATTTCCTGAAAATGAACTAACTTATCATTCCTGAAATAAATCTTACAAAAGACAGAAGATAGAAATAGGATTTTATAGAAGAGGAAATACAAATGACCAACAAACATAAAAAGAGGCTCAACCTTAGTTTTAATGAGGAAAATGTATATTAAGGTAACATTGATATACTGCTGTTTATCCACAAGATTAGCAAAGAGGGTGACAGTACTCAGTACTGGTGAATTTTAAGAAAAGAACACACTCATATTTATTAGAGGGAATGTGAATTACTATAGCCTTTTGGGAAGACTATCTGGCAAATCTTTAAAAACTAATAATGCATACAATTATTAGGTCATATATCTATGATCTAATAGTCATAGTCTTGCCTTATGTTGGAATAGCCTTATAATATTTTTCCTTAATTTCATGCCTTATAAGAATTGGATTTTATATTGTGAATGAGTGAGACAGTCTTCTTGTTTTAAAGATTTTATTTTTAAGTAATCTCTACACCCAACATGGGGCTCGAACTTACAACTCCCAGATCAAGAGTCACATGCTTAATTGACTGAGCCAGCTGGGCGCCCCAAGTGAGACAGTCCTATAATCAGAACATTGAGTTCTTGAATAATAAATGTTACCCTTGATTAGCATGTAAATTTGAAATAACATTATAATTATCAGGTCATTATATTAATGGTATGTAAACACCAGAATTTTGTATAGCAACAGAGAAAGGAGTATGAATGGCATAAATATTAAAGAGTGCCATCCTTTAAGAAATTTATAATAAAAGGGGTGTCTGGCTGGCTCAGCTGGCTAAGTGTCTGCCTTTGGCTCAGGTAGTGATCCTGGGGTCCTGGGATCGAGCTCCACATTAGGCTGTCCACTCAGCAGGAAGCCTGCTTCTCCCTCTGCTTGTGGTCTCGCTCGCTGTCAAATAAATAAATAAAACTTAAAAAGAAAAGAAATTTATAATAAAAAACATATGCTCCTCTAAAATGGACAAATCCAAGAGTTGATATTTGCTTTATAAAAGCAATCACTAATGCTTAAATTATAACTTTAAAGTGTAAAGCTTACTACATATACATAAAAAGGTTTCTTGTATTGAATGCCTGTGGCTTCTGGCAATAATGCCTTATAATAGAGAAGAAAAGAAAGTGCCCTGTTTTTCAGAGTTTAACTAGAATAATTTAAAGATAGCATGTGTTCTTTATTTTCCATTATTCTCTTTTTAAAAAACAGAGTTTTTTCTTAAGATGTGCATTTTCCCCCAACATATTAGATTTCTATTTATTTAGACTTAATTTAAGTATTCAGTAATAGTAGCATAATGTTTGGATTCAGACTCAAGCTAAATCTTATCCTCCTCAATATTAATACAAAGTCAGTTTTATATTATTTTGTATAATGGCAAGAACTAGAAAAATCTGAAGCCCATTAGTAGGCAAATGGTTGGATAAAATCCATATCATGCATTCATGCCTTAGAATTTAATTTTATTTTTTTAAAGATTTCATTTCTTTATTTGAGAGAGAAAGAGAGAGAGGGAGAAGGTGAGCATGAATGGGGGGAGAGGCAGAGGGACAAGTAGAATCCCCGCCAAGTGGGCAGCTGGACCACAGGGCTCTATCCCAGGACACTTAGCCAATGTCAGATGCTAACTGACTGAGCCACCCAGGTTCCCCTGCCTTGGAATTTATATGAGTAACAAAAAGAATGAGTTAGATCTTTATCTGTTGATCTTGGTTTGTTTTTTGTCTTTTGTTTTTAGTGAAATAAGCAAGTTGCTGAGAAATGTAGGTAGTATAATACAAATTTTATGAGATATATCTATTTGTTTACACAACATGTATATATTTGTTTACACTCTTATAGGCAAGGGAAGAGATTCAAAAGATGCCCACTGGGATACTAACCCCAATTTCCTGGCTGAGGATTGATGTCTAAGGAGAAATGGAAGGAGTTGAGTTAAAAAAAAAAACAAAACAAGGATAAAAACATTATTTTGAAAAGAAAATTATTTTAAAAAAGTATAAATATGTAAGATAATATTGCAAAAACTTTATAATGATAAAATTTAGAAACAGTACAAATGATTAACTTAATGAATTTTTTTGCAGCTGTTAAAAATAGTGATAAACATATGTTTAGAATGTGTATTAAATGACAATTCAGATTGTCTACTTTGTGCTAATATGATTGTGTGATGATGGGTGTTTGTTTTTTGTTTATTTTTTTAACCTAATAGGGAAAAAGAACTGAAGTTATTTCTGGAAGTATGAATTACTTATAGTACGTGTAGTCTGTATTACCTAAATTATACTCTTCTTGGTATAGCTTCCTGGTATTACATGAGATTTAGTCTTATCTTTAATTAGATAGTAGTCTGATTGAAGGTAGGAATCACTTTTTAAGATTCTATGTGTCACTCTCAGCACTCAGAATAATTCTGATTCATAATTTCAAGGAATCACCATTGAACACAGCCCATATACAAGAATAGACAGCATTAAAGAGGTCAAAGCGTGAGCTTCTAAAAACAGCAGGCTATGGTGAAAGTATTCTTCACTCAACTGCAGTGCTGGTGCTTGCCTGTTGTACCTAACCAGCTTGATCACAATGCTTGCTGGGATTTAAGCTGAAGTTTCTAGGAAAAGGACAGAGAGGTGAGCTAGGGCAGGACTGGTGTTAAAGGAGACTGATCTATTTGCTAGGTCAGCAAATTAGTCCCTGATGTATGGGAATTTAGGATTTGATTTGACTAGAATTTGATTAATGTTGCTTTGATTCAAGCTGGAGACTCTACTCCAGGATATTCCATCTGGTGGATGGGCCGTAGAAGCAAGAATCTCATGGTAATGTTAAAAAGTCAGGCAGGTGGCCACTTGTTGGTTCTATGAAGTCTCTAACTGTCCAGAAGCGTGGCAACCGACTGTGTAGCTCAGTCTGCTCTCCCCGGTGCTGATGTAGGGAATTCCTCTGTCACTACTGCTGGCCATCGTGGCCATCCTGGCCCACTGCAGACTAGGCACCTGGGAGTCGCTCCCTGCAGCACCTTCCAGCTGATGTAATGAGTAACGAGTGAGGCTTTTGTATTACACTTTCCTTTAAGGGCTTCACACTTCATTTTAGGGAACATAGCTGTTCCTTAGTTACACAGTTCTCTACTTTTAACAGAGCAGCCACTTTTTTCCACTTATGGTAGGGATAGGTTTTGGAGTATGTAAACTATTAACCAAAAAGAACAAGTTATACCTCATAATTCTCTAAAGGCCACTGAAATGTAAATAAATCAGGTTATTCCACATAGTCGAGGGACCTGGCTTTGCATTGTTCTGTGTAATCTGTTGGTGCCTCTGTAGAAACAACAGGCCGCACCTCAAGTGATGAAGCAGTTCTGTGGAGAAAGCCATTTACACCAGATTCCGGATGCCATTCCCACCAGAAACAATGCCAAGAACATACTTATATTTTAAATAAATGAGAAAATCAATATCTAGATGAAGTATATATTACAAAGTAGAAATTTTTTATTATTGGTATATTTATCAATCCTATTTTAGCTAAAGTCGAACCTGACAGAAAAATATCAATCCCTTCTTAAAATAGATAAAACACATTTTGAGGTAAATTGTTTTTCTTTCTGTTGTACTAGCCAGTGCTTAAAATTTAATGATATGACAGTGTAGGGGAGGAAAGAATTTTCCTCAATCATGTTAGGGTCCCTGGCTGAGTCTGAGAATTAAACTGGACAGAAAGACAGATTAACAGGAGAGAAGTATACAGATATATTTAATGTTAATTTTATGTGATGTGGAAGGCTTCATAAGGAAATGAAGCCCTGAAGAAACTGTTAAACCTGAGTATTTTTATGCTAAGTTTGATGAAGAGTGGGCATTTGTGGAGAAATTTGATAGGTCAGAGAGTATGAGATTAGTGAAGTAAACTAGAGGAGACGTAGCAAGGCCTGTTTGTTCGGATTCTTCTTCTCAGTGTCCCCTTGTCTTTGGAGATAAGGATGTTCCTTTCCTCCCTTGTAGGGAAGGCACCTCTCATATAAAGATTTTATGACCTGTTTTAGGGTGGAAGATGGGGAGGAGGAGGGAAGGTCTTTCCTACTTCTGCCATTTTTTCAAACTCCATCAGCTTAAAATTTTCAACATGCCAAGTTGGCATATCTTGAGGGGTAGCATATCTTGAACTCTACCAGTAAGTTAAGTAGGAAAGGAATCTAAATTTCTACTTTTTTGACTCCCAATATGCTAATTTTACTAAAACTGTGAAAATAAGCAAGGTATTTTCATAGCTATAATACTGATTTTTTTTAAATTTATGTGAAAATTGTGTATTAGGCTGAAGTAATTCATAGCTTTGTAGTGGGAATAAAGTGGACTCAACGTGGAGGATTTCCCCTTGTACGAGGCAAAGAAGGAAAGCAGCAAAACCCTATTTAACCACTGAGCCCAAGCTAATTTCTTTCTCCTTATGAAGCTGCATAGCCAAGGAAGTCTGCACACAGACTTCATTGCTCCTGAGCTCTTGGGCCCATTAATTAGCTTTAATGCTCTGCTTAAAGAACCCTGAGGATTTCTCCCTAGACCTTGCAGTCACCCACTGAGACATGTTATCTGGGTCTGCTTTTCCTTCTTCCTCATGGATGGATATCTTTCTATCTTCCTGAAGAGTCTCTACTTCACTTAGCCTTTCATCTAGAGGTACCTGGTGCTTTTATAATAGGCACCAGGTACATATTTTACTTATAGGATTCTGGAGTTAGGCCTTTCTCTTGATGTTTTCTGCGGTTACACATTTTCTTTATCCGATTTCCAAATATACTTTTTCTCGTGTCCTTCATTCTCTTCTGCAAAAGTTTTTCTAGGCTAGGTTGCCCTAGCTCTACTGGAAGTACATGGTACACTTGGGGAATCTAAAATAAGGGCAACAGCTCAGAGATACTGTGGGTTTGGTCCCAGACCACCACAATAAAGTGAATATTGCAATAAATCGAGTTAAACCAATTTTTTGGTTTCCCAGCGCATATAAAATTTATGTGTGTACTAAACTGTAGTCTATTAAGCATGCAATAACATTATATCTAAAAAATGTACATACCTTGGTTTTAAAATATTGCTAAAAAATGCTAACCAGCATCTGATCTTTCAGTGAGTCATAATCTTTTTGCTGGTAGAGGGTCTTGCCTCCATGTTGATGGCTGCTGACTGATCAGGGTGGTGGTTGCTGAAGGTTGGGGTGGCTGTGGTAATTTTTAAAAATAAGACAATGACGAAAGTAAAGTTTGCAGTATCAATTGACTCTTCCTTTCACAAACAATTTCTCTGTAGCATATGATGCTGTTTGATAGCATTTTATTTACAGTACAACTTTTTTCACAGTTGGAGTCAATCCTCTCAAACTCTGCTGCTGCTTTATCAACTAAGTTAATGTAATATTCTAAGTACTTTGTTGTCATTTCAACAATCTTCACAGCATCTTCACCAGCAGTAGATTCCATCTCAAGAAACCACATTCTTTGCTCATCCAGAAGAAGCAGCTCCTCATCCATTAAAATCTTATTATGAGATTGCTGCAATTTAGTCCCATATTCAGACTCCACTTCTGATTCTAGCTCTCTGGCTATTTGGCTGCTCTAATTCTAGCTTGCTGGCAATTTCCACCACATCTGCAGTTACTTCCTCCCCTGAAGTCTTGAACACCTGAGAGTCATCCATGTGAGTTGGAATCAACTTCTTCCAAACTCTTGTTCATGTCAATCTTTGACCTTCCCATGAATCAAAAATGATGTTAATGGATCTAGAATGGTGAATCCTTTCCAGACGGTTTTAAATTTACTTTGCCCAAATCCATCAGAAGAATTAATATCTATGGCAACTGTAGCCTTACGAAATGTATTTCTCAAATAGGACTTGAAAGTTGAAATTACTCCTTTTTTCATGGGCTACAGAATGGGTGTTATGTTAGCAGATGTGAAAACAACATTAATCTTGTACATCTCCATCAGATCTCTTGGGTGACCAGTGCACTGTAAATAAGCAGTAATGTTTTGAAAGGATTCTTTTTTCAGGGCTGTAGGTCTCAACAGTGGGCTTAAAATACTCAGTAAACCATGTTGTAAACAGATGTACTGTCATCCAGACTTTGTTATTCCATTTACAGAGCAAAGGTAGAGTGGATTTAGCATAATTTTTCAGGGCCCTAGGATTTTTGGAAATGGTCAATGAACACTGGCTTCAACTTAAAGTCACCAGCTGCATTAGCCCCTAAAAAGAGAGCCAGCCTGTCCTTCAAAGCTTTGGCACCAGGCATTGACTTTTCCTCTAGCTATGAAAGTCCCAGATGGCATCTTCTTCCCATAGAAGACTATTTCATCTATATTGAAAAATCTGTTGTTTGGTGTAGCCACCTGTATTAATGATCTTAGCCAGAGCTTCTGGAGAACTTGCTGTGGCTTCTACATCAGTACTTGCTGCTTCATCTTGCACTTTTATGTTATGGAAATGGCTTCTTTCTCTAAACCTCATGAACCAACCTCTGCTAGCTTCACACTTTTCTTCTGCAGCTTCTTCATCTCTCTCAGCCTTCATGGAATTGAACAGAACCAGGGTCTTGCTTTGAATTAGGCTCTGGCTTACGGGAATGTTGTGGCTGGTTTGATCTTCTATCCAGACCACTCAGACTTTCTCCATATCAGCAATAAGGCTGTTTCCCTTTCTTATTTGGGGTGTTCACTGGAGCAGCCTCAAAAACTTTTCATTTCACAAATTGGCTAACTGTTTGGTGCAAGAGGCTTAGCTTTTGGACTGTTTCAGCTTTTGACATACCTTCTTTACTGAGCTTGATTATTTCTAGTTTTTAATTTAAAGTGAGAGATGTGTGATACTTCTTTTGCTTGAACATTTATAGGCCATTGTAGGGTTATTAGCTGGCCTAATTTCAATATTGTGTCTTGGGGACTAGGGAGGCCTGAGGAGAGGGACAAAGATGGGGGAACATTTGGTTGATGAAACAGAACACACACGATATTTATAGATTAAGTTCACTGTCTTATATGGGTGTGGTTTGTGGTGCCCCAAAACAATTACAGTAGTTACATCAAAGATCACTGGCACAGATCACCCTAACAAATAGAATAATAATGAAAAAGTTTGAATATGTTGCTAGAATTACCAAATGTGACACACAGACACAAAGTGAACAAACGCTGTTGGGAAAATGGCGCTGATAGACTTGCTCAACACACAAACCTTCAATTTGTTAAAAAAAAAACAAAAAACAACCCCAACCTCTGCAATGTGCACTAAATCAAAGTACAATAAAATGAGGGTGTGCCTGTAGAGCATTTTCCTTTAGTAATTCACCCATCTGGTCCTAGCAGGTTATATGTTCCTCCTAACATTTCTGGCGTCTGGCTTGCCAATTTGAAACTCTGTGCCATCTTCTGAAAGATCACCCTTTGTAAACGTCTTATTAAAAATAAAAGCGGGGTGCCTGGGTGGCTCAGTTGGTTAAGTGTTTGCCTTTGGCTCAGGTCATGATCTCGGGGTCCTGGGATCGAGCCCCGCGTCAGCCTCCCTGCAGCGGGGAGCCTGCTTCTCCCTCTCCCTCTGCCCCTGCCCCCTCACACTGCTTGTGCTGTCTCTTTCTCGCCCTCAAATAAATAAAATCTTAAAAAAAAAAAAAGCTAGCATTTATTGGATGCATATTTTGTAACATAGATGATCTCATTTAATCCTTATAATAATGTTCTTGATTAAGGCGCATTGGCTTTCCCAGGTTTGTGGAGCCAGTTCCTCCTAATCCATGTGTATTCCAGTTTGTAACATTACCTCCTGTCACATTCTCTGGTGGAAATATAGATACATATTTAATTGTACTGTAGCTTTAAAGGATTTTCAAGGGGGGGAGTAAAAATACATGTTTCGATCTATCTTTACCCAGAAGTTGGAATATCACTTTCTACAGTGGAATCATGAGTTTAGGTATATTTTAGTGCTTGGAGACAGACTAAAAAGAACTAAATAGATGTTTATAAAAAAAAAAATCCCACTCTTTACTAATTGTCATATTGAATGTCATGCTGTATAGTAATTCTGGCTATAAAAAGAAAACAATTATTTTTAGACTTTTTTTTTTGAATTAACATTTGAAATCATTAAATGTTACTATCAGGAGCCCTTTATTTTGTGCATATAAATGCAGTAAGACAGCTTGTTGGTTATCTTATGCACTTATGTACTATCTTATGAAGGATTGTATTTTAACACATTTTCAAATTCACCTAAGTTGAAGATTCTATCAGAAAATATAATTTTTCTACCCACTGGCTTTTGGAACATAATTCAAAATTGTAGCAACTTTTGCTTTTATAATTGACATTTACTTGTTATAATTCTAACAGAGCAAAACACTGACCCATGTAATTTTAGTGCAATTCAATTTTTCTCTTTATGTCTGTATGTACTTCATCAATTTAGCAAAAGCCATAGCAAAACTTCGAAATTCCTGCACAGCAGATTGTAGGGGAAGAAGTATCTGCTGATTTGTCTGCACTGTAAGACCCTGGTTCTGGCAGAATTGTGATGGTAATTGCTCAAAGATGCCTTCTGTTTACTAAAATTAGTGTTGCAGCTGTTTTTAATTAGCTGCTATAAATGATAAACTGTCAGTGTATGCTTGTTAGATTTACTTAAATTTATTCTATTCCAAATAAAGGAAATTTAAAGAATATCAATATAGAATGGAAAACTGCTCATTATCAATCAAGTTCAGAAAGGTGGTGGTAAATATCTTCATGCATCATTTTGATTTTATGGGAAGGAGAAAAACTTGATTTCCTATGGTACAGATGATTACATCTTATGTTCTATTTAGTTTCCTAATTTTTTTTTATATGTAAATTTCTGTTTTGAATAAAGGATTTACTTCCAAGGAAAAGGCTCTTTGTGGTCCCCACTGTGGGCCACTGTGTATAGAAAACATTTACTGACATAAGGGTTGGAAATGAAGGAGAGTTAAAAGTGTTATGATTTATCATGAAATTTGATGAATATCATTCACAGAGCTTTATCCAATGGGTTGAAAAAAATCTGTGTTAATTTTCTTATTTTTCTGTTTTTATAGGCCTTTGCACCATTTTGCTATTATTTTTATTTTTTATTTTTATTTTTTTTTTAAAGAGAGAGGGAGAGCATGTGAGTGGATGGAGGGGCAGAGGGAAAGAATCTTCAAGCAGATTCCCCACTGAATGCGGAGCCCAACGTGGGGCTCAGTCTCACCACCCATGAGATCATGACCCATGAGATCATGTCCTGAGCGGAAACCAAGAGTGAATGCTCAACCAACTGAGCCATCCAGGCGCCCCTTGCTGTTAGTTTTAAAAGAGCAATATTGGGGATGCCTGGCTGGCTCAGTCAGTAGAGCATATGACTCTTGATCTCAGGATCGTGAGTTCAAGCCTCACATTGGGTGTAGAGCTTACTTAGAAAAAAAAAGATTATGACATGCTGAAAGGTCAGATGATGGTTTAGCATCTTGGGGTACTTGGCTGGTTCAGTTGGTGGATCATGTGACTCTTAATCTTGGGGTTGTGGGTTCGAGCCCCATGTTGGGTATATAGATGATTTAAAAATAAAATCTTTTTTAAAAAAGAACCATATTGATGCTCATAGTCAGGACTGTTGAAGAAAGCTGATATTTTAGGTCACTGTAAAGTGTCTAAATTGTGATGGTATTTAATGCAGTGCCTTGCAAGGAGAACTTTTATTGGTTTAATTTCATGGTACACTCATCTCTTGCTAGTATATGGCCTTGAATAGTCAGTAATTGACTATGCCTAAAATGTTGTATGGAAGATGATTTTTTTCCATCCTAGGTGAGGACCTAATGAAAATTTGCTTAAAATCACAGCAAAGGAATTTAGACTTCAGAAAAGCAAAATAAGGATGACGGAAATCCTTTTGCATAGGACTCCTTTTACCTGAAACTTTGGAAAATAGGTAGATGAATTAGAAAGCTAGATATTTTCAACTTTTGCTTTCTTGATTTTCATTGTTACATGGACAGTTTATGAAACCTAAATTTTCTTCAATTCATGAAACATGTTTTATGGTCTAATAGAAAAGTTATGTCGGGGCCCCTGGGTGGCTCAGTTGGTTAAGCGACTGCCTTCGGCTCAGGTCATGATCCTGGAGTCCCGGGATCGAGTCCCGCATCGGGCTCCTTGCTCAGCGAGGAGTCTGCTTCTCCCTCTGACCCTCCCCCCTCATGCTCTCTCTCTCATTCTCTCTCTCTCAAATAAATAAATAAAATCTTTTAAAAAAAATAAAAAAAAGAAAAGTTATGTCAAGTTAGTTATATGTTATATATTAATAGAGTTATATAGAGAGTCAACTTAGTTCCTATTAGCTACATTCCTGCAGAACAAATATTGCCTTTTTTCAATATGATTTGTTGAATTCCAGAAGTTTATTTGTAGTCATTTGTTAAGAACGTGTTATTATGTATAAGCTCTGTCCACATGGAAGTCTCTTTACCCCTGCACATGCAAGGTAAATAACCAATCGTGCCAACAAACAGAGGAGCAGATCCACCCCCAGGCACCCTGCCGCTTCTACAGCCTCACTACCTGGCAGGGGAAGTAGGGACCCCACCATCTACAAGCCACTGATAGGGTCCCTTCAGGACCTGGGAAGTAATTTTAGAAGTAAAAAAGTCCAAAGTAAAGGTCATGCCTAACTTAAATTTTTGCTTTTGGCACCTTCTCTACCAGTCATAGGAATGTTTCATTATTAGTCACAAATCAAGGCATTCCTATTCTTAATTTATAATGCTTCTAAAGAGCCACATCCACTGCTATGGTTTTGAGACTTTGTTAGTCACTTAGGCTATGTTATGCTGTGGTAACCAACCACCCCCCAGATTTTAGGGGCTTGTAACAACAAAGTTTTATCTCTCATGCTCTATATCTATTGTAGGTAACTAAGACTTATTCCATGTCATTGTCATTCTGAGACATGAGCCAAAGGAGCAGCCCCTCTCTGAGACTTTGCTTATCATTTAGCGGAGGGGGAAAAAAAACCCACAGTGGAAACATACAATGTATCTTAAAGCTCCTGCTTGAAAGTAGCACATGTCATGCCACACACATTTTACAAATCAAGTCAGACCGCCACTCTGGGGCTGTGCAGTTCTGCAAAGAGGGGCACCGCAAGTCATGCAGCCAAGCCTGGCATCAATGTGGCAGGGATGTATAATCCTTCATGGTGAGAGGCAAGGAATAGTTTTGAATAGTGATACCATCTACTTACAAAATCTTGAGACACATCTGTTTGTGTGATGAGGTCTGAATGTTGGCTGACGTCTCAGGCAAAGACAGCCCTCTGTATTCAATCACATTATTTCATTTTCTTTTGGGGCTTACAGGAAAATAGCCTTTCTCAACCCCTTTGCGTCTGTGTGGGGCCAAAAGACTACTTATGGCCAGTGACTATGGAGACAAGACCTAGCTCCCAAACATCTAGTAAAATCCCCCCTCCTCTCATTATTGTTGGAGTGAATTCAGAGGAGCCTGCCTCTCCAAATCACTGCTCCAATCATCTCCGTCATCCAAGGAGATGTAGCCAGGAGAACCACCTGACCAGAAATGTCTACTTTGAACTATGGAATAGAACAAATGAACCTTTATTGTCTTAAGACACTAAGATTTTACTGTTGCTTCTTCCTGTGTTACCCTATTCTGACAAATATACCCTTGCTTTATGGTTTATTTAATGATGCACATTTACTAGGGTTATATACATTCTATAGTAGAGTGGCCAACTATGACATACCCCCAAGTTTCTGAAAGTATACATAGATTTCTCCTGTACAAATATGAATATGTGACCAAAGAACTGATTTTTAGATATTATTGAATTTTAATTAATGTGAATGTAAATGGCCACATATGGCTAATGGCTACCATAATGGATCACAGAGCTTTAGACAGTAGGAAGCTTTTGGCTGTTGATGTGTTATAAATCTTTCCACTATTTCAGCCATCTAAACATAAAACCAACATGTTGTCTAAATTAGACACTTTCTGAATGACTGAGAGTCATAAAAATGAAGAGCAGAAAGTAATCACATCTTCATATAGTGTTTCTTTTTTTTCCTTTTTTTATTATGTTAATCACCATACATTACATCATTAGTTTTAGATGTAGTGTTCCATGATTCATTGTTTGCTATAACACCCAGTGCTCCATTCGGTACGTGCCCTCTTTAATACCCATCACGAGGCTAACCCATCCCCCCATCCCCCTCCCCTCTAGAACCTTTGTTTCTCAGAGTCCATAGTCTCTCATGGTTCATCTCCCCTTCCGATTACCCCCCTTCATTTTTCCCTTCCTGCTATTCTTCTTCTTCTTCTTCTTTTTTTTTTTTAACATATAATGTATTATCTGTTTCAGAGGTACAGACATTGGGGGGAGGGTATGTGCTATGGTGAGTGCTGTGAATTGTGTAAGACTGTTGAATCACAGATCTGTACCTTCATATAGAGTTTCATTGGTGACAGTTTTGACACTAGAGCACTGGTCAGAGTTCTTTACTAGTACAAGTTGACATGAAGGTCCATGTTAATAGATTCCAAATACAGTGCAGAAGAACAAATGGTGGAATGGACATTTTTGCCAAAGTGTAAGTGTGATCTTTACTGACATAAAATAAATTTAAAATGGAGAAGACTTCACAGTCTTAAGTTTCTAAATTTCTTCATTGTTAAGTATGTAAGATGTGTTAGGAATTGATAACTTTGCAAATGCTATGCCTTTGCTTAAATCTCTATATGACATCTGTGGAGATGCTTGTGATCCCAGAAACCACTTACAGGTATTATGAAAGACTCTACATTTCTCTGTGTTTAAAGGTCCATTTCAAAACAGGAGCTGAGTCATGTAATAGAAAGAATATTGGATTCAGAGCAAAATATCTGTATTCTGTTGTCCACTCTCTTGCTATATGAGTTTAGGTAGGTTATTTAAATTCTCTGGGTTGCTTGCTATATGAATTTAGGTAGATTATTTAAATTCTCTGGGTCTCAATTTCTTCTACAGTTTACTTATGAGCTTAGACTACTCACCAACTTTTAAAATTCTGTGACTGAATATTCCTCTATGTCAATCATATTTTTTCTCCTTAACCATTTGCTACTTAACACGTGGAATGGGATGTATTAGAACTGATCCCACCCATGTCAATATGACTTAACTCTTTGCTCCAGGAAATTCTTGCCCAGGAAGATTAGACAGTAAATTAATAAATAACTTCACTGTTTCCTTTAGGAAATTCTTGCAAATCAATTTATCAGGACAAACAGTTTGCTCCTCTGGGCAAACAGCTTTCTTAATGGAACAATGTATTGTTCATCTGGGCAAACAGCTTGACAGGTATGTAGCAGAATGACATTATGCATTATGGTCTTGAAAATGAAGCTACTGTGAATGCTATTTTATTTTACTATCTAATTGAGAGAAAAAATATCTTAGTATGTGAGTCTAGGTATTTTTCTTGACTAGCATGAGACTCTACATAGTTTGTACATTGGTGAGATTAATTATAACAAGAATACTGAGATCATAGACACTGGGTTAATTATAACAAGGTGAGTGAGCAAAATCAATTTTCTATTTTAAACATAGTTTACAACTCTATGTAAACAAGAATTGGTCTATAAAATACATTCTGAGAGATACAGTTTTCTGTAACAAATGTACATAGTCTTAAGGTTCCAGGTTAAAGCCTTTATAGTTTGCATTTTTTTTGTAATTAAGTAATCTTTTGCCCAATATGAGGCTTGAATTCAAGACCCTGAGGTCAAGATTCACATGCTCTACTGACTGAGCCAGCCAGGTGCCCCAACCCTTAATAGTTTGAAATAACATAATACAGAGGTTCCCTGACATTACTTACCCAACACTTACGAGCTACTTATTAGCTTGGGGCCCCTAGGTGGTGCAGTCAGCTAAGCATCCAACTCTTGGTTTTGGCTCAGGCCATGATCTCAGGTTGTGACTTCAGGGTCATGGGATCAAGCCCCATGTCGGGTTCAGCGCTCAGAATAGAGTCTGCTTAAGACTCTCCCTCTTTCTCTGCTCCTCCTCTCTAAAATAAATAAGTAAAATATTTTTTTTAATTAGCTTGACAAGAGACAGAGCATGTGCAAATTTAAACTTAAAGCAGAAATTTGTGCCTGTTGTTTAAGTATTCTTTGTTCAATGTCCTCTTAAAACCCCCAAAGAAAAATACTTCTCAACTTGTCATATTTTTGACCCTTCCTGAATTCTTAAATAACCTGTATTATTTAAGAAATAACTATAAAGTTATTTTTCTCAAAATTTCTCACTCAGTACCTTACTCATGAGTTCTCTCTTTAATTTTTACTAAGGCTGAATTAAAGTATTTTCAAATTTATACTTTTTATTTCCTCATGAAGTCTGGGAGGAAAAGCTTTGTCCTCAGAGTCACAGTTTTACCTTAGGAGATTCAAACATGGGTCCAAAAGCAGGTTGTTGAGGATATGGAGTTAGAACTTAGAATGTAATGTGCCTTTAAGAAGGAATAACCCTGAGAAAAAGTCCTGTGACAGTTACATTCTGTTGCTTTGACATAGCCATTTTGTTGTGGGGTCATTTGATGTAGACTGAAAAGGATACTTTGATTTTCAATGGAAAGAAATGGCCAAATAATGTGCAAAGCAAACCACCTCACCTTCCCTGAGCCTCACCCCACTGTTGACCACCTGTTATATTCTCTTTCCCTTCCTGAACTCCTCTCCCCCCGACTCCCCACCCCTGCCCTATTGATATCAGATATAATGTTAAATTGGAGATGTGGTGAGGCACAAGGCAAATCAGAGAGAAGCATGAGCTGAGCTTGAGGGTTAAATAACATCTGACAGGGGCGCCTGGGTGGCTCAGTTGGTTAAGCGACTACCTTCAGCTCAGGTCATGATCCTGGAGTCCCAGGATCGCCTCCCACATGAGGCTCCCTGCTCAGCGGGGAGTCTGCTTCTCCCTCTGACCCTCCCCCTTCTCATGCTGTTTCTCTCTCTCTCTCAAATAAATAAATGAAATCTTTAAAAAAAATAAAATCTGGCAGACCATCCATGTATAGCTAGACGTTAGAAGTTTTCCAGCCACACTTACTCATCTCAGGAAAAGCCATCAGTCATAAAAAAACAAAGCATCTTTTCCTTCCTGAGATTTTACTTCTATCTTTAATATCTGCCATCTTAAATTCCATTTCTCTCATTTCTCCCTAAAGTTAAAGGCCTTGATGCAGGTTAGAGTTGGGGTGGAAATGTTTGGGCCTATGGTAGAAAAATTCATATTAGTTTTGATTTGAAGAGAAGAATCTGTTTGTGGTTATCATCTTATTACAGATCAGGCCCAAAGGAGGAAACCAGAAAGTCTTCATATTTTCTTACTGACAGAGGAATTTAAGCTCTTGGCCAAGGATGTTAGATATAGAGGGCTGAGGACAGCTTCCTTGACAGCCCCTTAGTATGTATAGCTTCAAAGTTTATGACTATATTCCCTAAGAGATAGAGTTAGCCTTCTGAAGTCTGGATGTCTCAAGGTAACTTATTACAGAGTAGTGAGGACACTTTTATGATGACAAGATACAGATGAGCCATAAGTAAGACAAGAAAGAGCCTCCATCCAGCACAGGTTAGGATTTATAGATCTCTAAGTCCTAGGTATTATGGCTCTTCCTAGCCTTCACCTGCATCAACGGGCTATGACTGACTGCCTAACACAAATCTCTGAGTAACAAGCACGCGTCATATTCCCCCCCCACCTGCCCCAATCCTTTTTAATAATGAATTTGGGGAGAGGACCAAATATCTTTAAAGTTCTCACAGTCTTCTTAAAAATTTTTTGAGAGGAGAATGATTATAGGAGTAATATATATATTACAAATGCTCTAAAAATACTGAAAAAAAAAATAATGAGGAGACTGAACATTCTTCACAGCCAGGGTCAGGGTCAGGGATGAATGTTGCATGACTTAGTAATAAACACCAGCAACTGTGCATTTTCGTAGGCCAGTCTGAATACCCTACCTGTTCATCTGTTTCCCCACCCCCATCTTCCCCATGCTGGTAGTTGAGAGGCATCTCTAAGCCTACTTATTGATTTCACACCTCCCTGTTGGTTCTTTTCACCAAATCTGCTTTAGTACTGCACCAAGGTCTGTTTTTCTTAAAATGACCCTTCTATCTCATGACTTCTGATGGCCTGTAAATAAGTACTGTCTACCTCCTTCCTTCTCCCTCAAGGCTTTTGCTAAATCACCTTCAACCGGAAGCTTTTTCCACTTTCTTCTTGCCAGTTCACTATCAGTGGTTCCCTTTAGGACCAACATCCCAAAGGAGCCTTTAGGTTTGAGCCCTGGCTTCATCAGTTACTGGACTGGTGATTCTAGACAAATTTCTTAACTTTAATTTCTCATGATCTTTTTTCCCTTTTACATCACAGGCTGAGCTGTTGACTTTTGCATCTACTATTCATTTCTACCTTTACTGATATTCCAAGGTTTTCTGTTAACAAGGTTTTCTGTAATGCTATGAATTCATAAAGACATGAATATAAGTCTAGTAGAGATGAATTACAGAGAGGAATAAATGTCAGGCAGAAAGGAGGTTATTGTGAATTAGAATACAATTTATTAAGAGTTCTTGTAAATTTCTGGAAAGAAAGTTTTGAGGATAATTAAAAGTTAGAAAATTATGTAAGACACTATATCACTTGGGATTAGAATTCAGCCACATTTTACAGAAAACTCAAATAGGAGTGGCTTAAACATAAAAGTCCAGAGCTAAGTAGCTCAAGGCTGGTGTGGTGATTCTTTTTTTTTTTTTTAAGATTTTATTTATTTGACAGAGCAAGCACAAGCAGGGGGAGTGGCAGGCAGAAGGAGAGGAGAAGCAGGCTCTCTGCCAAGCAAGGAGTCCAATGTGGGGCTCGATCCCAGGACCCTGGGATCACAACCTGAGCTAAAGGCAGATGCTTAACCGACTGAGCCACCCAGGTGCCCCTGGTGTGGCAATTCTGTGGTCACAAAGAGCCCAGGCTTCTCCTAGTGCTGGTTTACATGCCAAAAGTCTCCTTGTGGTCATAAGATGCTATTAGCGCTCCAGCCATCATGTCTATATTCCAAACTGGAAGAAAATGAAATGGCAAAAGTGCGTATCTCTCAACTGAATCAGCCCCCTTTGAAAGAGCTTTCCTGGCTTCCATTTACTTAGCTTCTGCTTCCATTTCCTTGAACTTCCCTAGAAACCAAGAAAGTTAGGAAAAGTAGTCTTTAAGCTGGGCCACTGCACCCAAATAATGTCAGCATTTCTTGTGAAGGGGAGGGAAGGGTGGATATTGATTAGGTAACTCACAGGCCCTTCCACAACAGCAAACTAGGGCGGAGATAGCTAGATGATGCTTTCACTTTGGTTTGGCCTAAACAAGCTCATATCTTACTCTGCCTGAATTACTTCTGTATTTCCTAACTTCCTACAAGTTCAGAATAAAAGTCTCATATTATCGTACTAATGCTTCTTATCAGGTTCTTCATTTCTGATTTCTCGCTGCAGTTCTGCTATACATAGCGCAGAATACCTAATGCACAGGCGCTGGCGTCAGGGTATTGGGCTTTGAATCCCGGCTCCACCACTGACCAGCTGGTGACTTTGGCAGGTTACTACAAAGTAGTGAATCATGTCATTTGCATTATAAGTAGTGTTTTAGGCTGGGGTGATTTTTAAAAATCCAAGTAAAGGATCACATTACTTTACATGAAGACAGGAAGACACACTCAAAACATACGGTTTATTTACTTTGTGAACCAATAAGAACATAAAGGCCCATGTACGGAGGAAAGGAAATAATGTGTCCAAGAAACATTTTTCTTTTCTTGATTAGTAATAAAAGTCACTTGATCCAAAAATAAAATAAAATAAAATAAAAATAAAAAGGACAAAAGAAAAAAAAAAACAAAACAAAAGTCACTTGATTTATTCTCTTATATCCTAATCACAACTGAGTTTTAAGAAAATCTAGGTCATATTGATAACTCCCTGTCAATACTGCTTTTTTGCTATTAGCTGCAAGATCAGGAATATTCCCTCATTACTTTCTTCTTTAGATTTCAAAAAAGCCTATTGTATTTATTCTCTGAAGATAGAGTGTGAGATAATCCTTTTTCGGGATTGAATGAAATCCTCCTTTCTACTTTCAGTTCTTTCTTCTGAAACAAAGCTTTCCTTTTCTGAGTCCTAAGTAGGAATAATCTCCTCTCGGGGATCCCTCTTAATTAGGGGGATTGTTGTGAGGTCACTGCCTGAGCTAATTTCAGTTCATTTTCTTGAGCTGAATCAACTGAATGGCTTTGTCTACAAGTTGTTCTTTAAAAGGGTAGACTTGTGGTTTTGACGATTTTTAAAAAGATGTTATTTATTTACTTATTTATATATTTAGAGTGTGAGTGGGAGGAGGGGCAGAGAGGGAAAGAGACAATCTCAAGCAGACTCCGGGCAGCGCGGAGCCCAACGTGGGGCTCAATCTCAAGACCCTGAGATCACAACCTTAGCTGAAACGAAGAGTCAGACACTCAACCAACTGAGCCACTGAGGCGTCCCAAGGGGATAGACTTGTTTTTATACAAAACCTGGCTATAAACAAAACCACCAGGTTTCTTCATACAATAAAACAAGGCCTTGATATTCCAGTGATTTGGTACCTAAATGCATAGATTCTGAATGAATGTTTTTTGGAAGGAAGGGTGGCAGAAAGGGAGAAAGGGAAGGGAGGGAAAGTTAGCAAAAAGAAATTTTTTTTTTTAACTGGATATTGGTTTGAGTTTTAATCAGGAAAAGGAATGTAAAATTTATTATTTTTATACTTAGGGACCCAAAATATAGCTTAGGATGACTTAAGAAGTTAAATTCCTTTTATCTACATTTTAATAGACTAAGACCCTCATTGGATAGGACCCAGAAAAAAATTTTTACCTGAATTTTATACATGTTTTGTTCAAAAAACAGAATCTATTAAAAAGTTTAATAAGAGTTTCTTTCTGGTTGTAATACTCATAAAATGTGTGCATTTGAGTTTTGTTTCTGGACAGACATATTCTGCTAAGCAAGCAGTCTCAGAAGAGATTGCTTGCTGAGCATGTATATTTTTCCTTATGCTGATTCTTAAAGTCTCTGTAACTTGCTTGGGACTGTGATAGCCATAATAATAAGAGACTAGCTTCTAACCCAGCCAAATGAGGCTGAAGTGAGCCATCAGAAATAAGATTGACTGTATACATCAGCTAGGGGACAGTGGTTGTCTAAGACTTTTGATCTCAAGATTTCTTATGACAAAAAAATACTTAGAACCCAAGGAGAGCTAAAGAGGAGGAAGCGTGGGTGGACACCATCCTGGGCAGGTGGAGTCCTTTTGGGTGAGCCAAGTTCACCAGGGAAGAAGACTAGATCCTAGCTTGAGGCCTAAACCTTTATGAGTAAAACACGTGTTAAAGACCTCAAGGGGCCCCGTAGGCAATGGTGAGCAAGGGTTTGGAGGTCCTTAATTGCCCTAAATTGCGGGGGTGGGGGAAGAAAAGTGTAACTTTTTTTCTTTTTCTACTTTTTGAGATTATCTGTATTTTCTTTAATAATTGTATATATTCCTTACATAAAGGAAAGAAAAACCTAGGTTTTATATATTCACTGGCTAAATTTCAAAATCAATATGGATTTGCTCCTTTCCTACAAAGTATGGCATTTTCATTTAATAGATTGCCATTAGTAATGACATCCTGTTTGATGCAGATAGTTCAAAGCTTAAATCACAATGATAAGGGTCTGGATGATGTAAGCTATGCCTTCTTTCTCAGGGGAACTGCTCCTCACTTCCGTACCCAAAGAACATCAGTGGAGTATTATGGGATAGCCTAGAAACAGGCACACTTATGCCAATATGATTTATGGCTGACTTGGCACTCGACATCAGCGGAAAAGGAGGGGCAATTCATTAAATAGTGCTAGGGAAATTGATTATTTATATAGAAATATATAATATATAGAAAATAATTAAAATAGATCTGTACTTCATTCCGTACACAAACATCAATCTCAAGTAGATTAAGGGACTTAAATGTAAAAGGCAAAACTTTTAAACTTTTGGAAGAAAATACAGAATAACTTTATGACCTTGGAGGAGGGAAGGCTTAAATGAGACATGAAAAGTCCTAGCCAGGGAGCAAAGGATTGGCCATTGGACTGCCTTAAAATCAGGGACATTATTTCATCAAAAGACATCACTGAAAGAATGGGAGGGGGGGCCACAAACTGGGAGAAAATATTTGCCATACTTATTACTAACAAATAGTAAGGAAACAGGAACCCGTCCTTTAGAAAATGAGATCTGTAGGGGTGCCTGGGTGGCTCAGTCAGTTAAGCATCTGACTTGATTTCTGCTCAGGTCGTGGTCTCAGGGTCCTGAGATTTAGCCCTGCATCGAGCTCCGTGCTCAGCACGGAGTCTGCCTGTCCTTCTCCCTCTGCCCCTCACCCCCTCTTTAAAGAGAAGGAAAAAAAGACACTGTAAAATGAGTGAAAAAACAAGCAGGGAAGATAATTGCCATGCATATAACTGACAAATTAATAAAAGGGGGAAAATGCACTCTGTTGAAAATGAAAAAAGCCTTGAGTAGAAACTACACAGAAATGGAAATGGAATGGTTAATAAAATATGAAAATGCATAACTTCATTAGTAATCAGGGAAATGCAAATGAAACCACCAGGTGGTAAAAAAGCTTCAGAGTCTAAAAGTCAAGAAAAAGGATGTGGAGCAATAGGAACTCTTGGACGCCGCTGGTGACAGTGAATCTGCAGCAACATTGGAATGCTCTGCAGCCCTGCTGGGAAGAGCTGAGGCTGTATGTCATCTACAACCTGGCCATTTCAGCTCCTGGCCCACACCCTAGAGCCATGGTTCTCAGCCCTTCCTTACATGAGAATCTCGAAATGAGCATGTCAGACCTGTGGATACCCCAGACCTTGTGTGCCTAAGTGCCCAGAGGCACCACTGCAAACTCACAGAATACCATGGGATATTTTACATGTTTGAGGGGAACACACTATGTGGCTTCTTTTGACACTGTGTGAACTACGAGCTCAAGATAGTTCAGTTCACAGTTTCAATATTAGATTGAGCTATTCTTTTTTTTTGTGCAATATTTTGCAAAGCTGGGTTTTCAATTGTTGCTCTAATAAAAAGCAGATGCCATATGAAAATCAATGTGGAACAGAAAATGAGGATGACAGGGTCCAATCTGATTCTAGGTTTGAGAAGTTGTGCAGTGCCCAGTGGGGGCACACATCTTATTAGTACATAATTGTGGTTATTTAAGAATGAAATGAAAATATTATTTTTTCTTTAAATTTACATACACTAGTTTTTCAAACAGTGACTACATTCTTAGGACATAAACGCTTATTTATGTATTTATATATATTTTTAAAGATTTTATTTATTTATTTGTTTGAGAGAGAGAGAGAGAAACAACATGAGAGGGGAGAGGGTCAGAGGGAGAAGCAGGCTCCCCGTTGAGCCGGGAGCCCGATGTGGGACTCGATCCTAGGACTCTGGGATCATGACCCAGACCTGTGGATACCCCAGACCTCGTGTGCCTAAGTGCCCAGAGGCACCACTGCAAACTCACAGAAGACCATGGGATATTTTACATATGCATAGCCTTCCCCACCAGAGAGGTACATTTGTTACAATCACTGAACCTACACTGATACATCATTATCATTCAAAGTCCATAGTTTATGTTAGGATTAACATAAGCGAAGGCAGTCGCTTAACCAGCTGAGCCACCCAGGCGCCCCATAAACACTTATTTAGTAAAAGGAATTGTTCAGTATTTCTTTTGTCCTGTGGTGCTATGAAAACATTATTGAGACACCAGATGTACCTTAAACCAAGAATGTTTAGGAATCTCTGTCCCAAATCAGTTAACTCAGAATATTTGGAGATGGGGTCTGTGTGTGTGTGTTTTTCAAAAGCTTTCCAGGTGATTCTAATGGGCCACTAGGGCTGAGAACCATTAGAGAGAAACTTTTGCACTTGTGACTTAGGATAATGCTATACAAAGTGTGTGTATCTGGGAACCAGCACTGGTTTGCAAATTATTTCCTACAGGTCTGTACCAAGATAAATATAGTTTATATTAATAACACAGTGAATAATGGTACACTTTTTATAATCCTTTTGTAATCCTTTTTTTCTTCTATGCTATGTTTGTTCTGGTTAAATTTATTGAAATATAATTTTGTCTATTAAATTTAAAGTTTAAAAAATTGCTTGAGTGAATACTGGTGAGGATATGGAGCAACGTGAACTCCCATGCATTGCTGGTGGAAATGCAAAATGGTACAGCTACTTTGGAAGACAGTTTGGTGGTTTCCTATAAAACTAAACATACTCTTGCTATATGATCTAGCAATTATGGTCCTTAAGATATCTACCCAAAGGAATATGGATATGAAAACATACCCACAAAAAACCTGCACATGGATATTTACAGCATCTTTGTTCATAGTTGCCAAAACTTGAAAGCAACAAAGATGTCCTTCAGCCGATGAATGGATAAATAAAAAGTGGTACACCCAAACAATGAAATATTATTCAGTGCTAAAAGGAAATGAGCTATCAAACCATGAAAAGACATGGAGGATACTTACATGCATATTACTAAATGAAAGAAGCAATCTGAGAAGGCTAAATACATCCTGTATGATTCCAACTATATGGCACTCTTGGTGGCAAAACTATGGAGATGGTGAAAAGATCCGTGGTTGCCAGGGGCTAGCGAGGAGGAGGGATGAATAGGCAGGGCACAGAGAATTTTTAGAGTAGTAAATTGTTTGATACTATAAAGGTGGATATAAGTCATTATACATTTTTCCAAATTATACATTTTTCCAAATCTACACAAAGTATATCAAGTGAATCCTAATGTAAACTATGGACTTTGAATGATAATGATGTATCAGTGTAGGTTCAGTGATTGTAACAAATGTACCTCTCTGGTGGGGAAGGCTATACATATGTGGGAGCAAGGAATAATGGGAAATCTCCATAACCTTCCTCTCAGTTTTGCTGTGTACCTAAAACTGCTCTTAAAAAAACAGTCTTAAAAAATAATTGAGGCTTATATTTTGTATTTTTCGTCTCACATTTTTCTAGTGATTTATATTTGTACAGCTTTATTAAGGTATAACTGACATACAACAAGCTGCACATATTTAAAGTGAACAGTTTGTTCAGTTTTGGTGTATGCATACACTTATTAAGTCATTACCACAACCAAGATAATGAACATATCCATCAGTCCTTAAAATATTTTCATGCCCCTTGGTAATCCCTCCCTTTTGCCCCTACACACCCCTTCCTCAACAACCCCCAGCCCAACTCAGAGCAACCCTCACCTGCTTCCTATTGATTGGCTTACATTCTCTACAATGTCATATAAATGGAATCTTACAGTATGCACTCTGGGTTTGTCTGGCTTCTTGTACTCAGAATAATTATTTTGCATGTCATTGCATGTGTCAGTGGTTCATTCCTTTTCTTTGCTGAGTAATGTTCCATTGTATGGCTATACCACATTTGTTTATCCATTCATCTATTGGTGGACATTTGAGTTGTTTCTAGTTTTTGGCTATTACAGATAAAGTTGCTATAAACATTTACATACAAATCTCTATGTGGACACATGCTTTCATTTATTTGGGTAAATAAATACAAGTGGAACAGTTAGGTCATATGGTAGGAGTATGCTTAAAGTAATTTATTTTTATTATATTTTATAAAAGCGTTAGTCCACTAGAGATTGGAAATAAAACTGTTACTCACCACATGTATTTTGAGAAGGACTGGCCTAGGAGATAGGCACAAGAATATTCAGAGCTACATTGTTTATATCATCAAAGAACTAGAAGCAATCCAATTATCCATTGTCAAGAGAATGGATTATTAAAATGAGGTATATATTTATTCAGTAGACTATAGCAATGAAAAAAGATGAGTTACAGCTATACCAAGCAAAATGGATACATTGTAGGAATGTGAAGTTGAGTTAAAAAAGCAAATTGCAAAAGAGTGTGTATGGAATGATTCCATTTTAAGACTTTAAAAACAAACAATATTGAACAGTATATTGTTTACAAATACATATGTATATGGTAAACTACAAAAAAAAGCAAGAAAATGGTAAATACAAAATTTAGGATAGCGTTTACTTGGGGAGGTATTGGGGTGCAATGAGGGAGATAGGACAAAGGAAGGGCAAACGGAAGCTTTTGATGCTAGTGGGTCATGGTCTTTTTCTTAAACTACAGAAATTAATTTTGATTTTTTTTTGCTTATATTTTGTTATAAATTTTCTTTGTGTATATTCAATATACAACAAAATTTAGAAAAATCTCAGAATAGTTTGAAAGGGGGTTTTTTCAGCAAGACAGAAGGTGCTAATTACAAAGCAGCAAGGATACCAAAAAAAAAAAAATCTAGGCTTTAAGTAAATGTATATTTGAATAAACTGTTAGGTATTACACTTGGAAAAATCAGGGGCAATAACCCAAGTTGTCATAACTATCCTGTGTTTCCCAGATGGATGGGATTTATAATCGGGTAGGACTTAGGTTAAAAATCAGAAAAGATGGGGAAAGTTAAGGAAGAGTTGAAAATTCTCACTGAAAGAAGATAAAACTGAATTCTTTGCTAAAATAAACCTTAGAGCCTAGGGCTTGACAAATTTGTTTGCCTTTTTACATTTTTAATGGCTTAATAAAAACAAAAGGGTTATATCAGAACTTCTGGTAAGAGGTTTAGTGTTTCAGAAATGCACAGGGAGCTGCAGTCCATAGAGAGGCGAACTGCCTCTTGAGTCATGGGCGAGCTCAGAGGACCTTCACACCAGAGGAAACAACAGCCCGCCAGTGTCAGATCTGAGAATTCCAAAGGGCAGGTGAGAGACGCTGAGGACTGGTACTGAGTAAGCATCTACTGTGTGCAATGCATTTTGTGGTGGATTTTTTTTATTAAAGATTTTATTTATTTATTTGAGAGAGAGAGACAGAGATAGCGAGAGAGCGCATGAGCATGGAGGAGAGGGAGCCATACATGGGGCTCCATCCCAGGATCCTGCGATCATGACCTGCGCCAAAGGCAGATGCTTAACCAACTGAGCCACCCAGGCACCCCTTGTGGATTTTATCTCTCTTCTCTGATATCCTTACTTTTTAGGGCTATTCTGGTTTTACTTTTAAGGTAGATGCTGTTCTTCTCGTTTTGTATGAGATGACTGAGACATAGAATTACAAAACATTGCCAGAGATTTCAGAAGAGGCAAATTTAAACCCAAATGCGTTTGATTCCAAAGCACATTTTCTTTCTCCTAATAATAGCCAATAATATTTGAGCACTTACTGTATTTGTACCAAGAACTGATCCAAGTGATAACATAGATTTTCTCTTTTAAGCCTCACAACAACACTATGAGATGAGTAAACTGAGGTACAAAATGTTAGGTAACTTGCTCAGTGTTCTGCAGTTAGTAAGTGGCAGAGTTGGTCCAGCTTAGGAGCTCACACCCTTGACCTCTTTTGCCTCTTATGAGTACGTGCCCTTTCAAGGATCAGGCTTGATTCTAACTGTCAAGGATACCCGATGACTCCTAATAACTTGAGCCATGAGTCATGGAAACCAATTTCTCCCAGCTGGGTATTTTTGGGTTGTCTCACCTTCAATGATCCTTTCTTTTTTAATTGGATCATACCCTCTAAGACATTTTGCTGCTGGAGTAAGTGGTTTGGGAAATGTTTCTCAGTTCTAACAAGTTTAGCTCACACTTATTGTGTGTGTGCATATGTGTGCACACTTTATGAAATCCTTTGGACCCATTATTTTCCACAGAATGAGAATGAATCCTTAATAGAACTCAGTTCTCTTAAACTCTCAAACTCCATTCTTCAACATGGACTTTCTTTAAGGCTTAAATTTCAAAGAAATGGTTATTCAACATTATTTAAACCATTTGGTGGGATTATAACTCATATCCTTTCTACTCCAAAAGTATTTGAAGTAGATTAAAATAAAAGAAACCAATACCATAGGGATAAAAGCAACAAAAACTCAAAACAGTATAGAGAAAACAGGAGAGTTATACCAGAAACTTAAGATACTTTAGCTAATTGCTGTAGAGCATTTAATGCTGAATTTCCTGGCCAGCTGAGGCAACAGAGACATATAATTGGTCAAATAGTTTTTATTGTATGTTCAAAGAAGGTAAAGTAGTTCATTGGGGAAGATGGGTTACAGTGACAGGCTAGTTGCCAACCCTTTTCTTCTTACAAGTTAAATCATGTCTCAGTAATCCCTGGCTCACTCAGGTCTTAAAGTGCTGTGTCAGAGACTTAAAGAAGATGCCACCATGCCGCCAATGGTCTTCAAAGAGGTCACATGGCAGTGCAGTAATTCTTGCTTAGTAACACTTAAATTTAGGCTTGCTGCTTTGGGGAAAGGCCAGCTTCTGGCTCACTCCTTCCTTTGTTCAGGTCTGCTCAAAGGTTACCCCCTTCCCTGAAGTTCCTGTCTAAATAGGGCTTCCTCTCTCAGCGCCTGCCTTACTCTCTATCCATGCACTGTCCAACATGGTAGCCATTAGCCAAATGTGACAATTAAAATTCATGAAATTACATAAAATTTAAAAATTCAGTTCTTTGGTCACACTAGCCACAATTTAAGAGCTCAATAGTCACCCGTGGTTAGTGGTTAGTGGACAACACAGATACATCTTTACAGAAAGGTCTAGTAGGCAGTGCTATTCTATGCTTTTACCCTGGCTTTCATTTTCTTTCTAGAACTTTTGCAACATTATGCCACATACTTATTGATTTATTTATGTTCCACTGGAATGTATGCTCCCACTAGCAGAGATCTTTTTTTCTAGAACATAGCAGATCTTCAGTGCCTTAACCAGCGCCTATTACAGTTCTCTGTAAATACTTGTTGAGTGAATGAACAAACAAATAAATTTTAGTATTTCAAATAAAAACTATTTTGTCTAATGTCCTTGGGTGACTTAGCACACTGTCCTGCTACAGTTTTTAAGATGAAAGAATGAAAATTCTGTAACCAAGGACACATATTTTTAACATAATGTGATGTTATTAAATTTTATTTCTTTAATCATTCATATTAGGAAGGATAATAAGTATGAAAATTCCACTTAACAGCTAATATATTGTCCTGAACATGAATGTAAAAAATATCAGTCTTCTTTGGATTAAGAAGTCATGTGAGTAGAATGAGAAAGGAAAGAACTTACTATATAACTACATTAGTTATGTACATTAGTATGTAATTGAAAGCAACTGCAATACATTGCAATGGACTCTATGAAGGTAATATTGTGCAATTAAATCATAATATATTCCAAAATTGTATAGAAATGTCAGTTTACTTGAATTAATTTCAAATGAAAATTATGCATGAAATGATTGCAGTACCTAAAAGGAATTTGCTGTCTGAACGAAATATAACTAGAAGCATGACTACCCTAGGTTTGCCTATAAATAGACATTGAAGCTAGTTTTGTGATTTCTGCCAAGGATACAGCTTCAGTGGCCTTGAAAAAGATTGTTTGTCTTCTCTTGGGCCTAGCTTTTTCAGGACATACTTGGAATAGTGATGGAGGAAGAAGCTCCCTGGCAGAGCCTGACAGGTCTGGTCAATCCACTTTAACAATTAGCCAAATGATAGATGTCAGTTGGCGTCCTGTCCCATTCCACTTACTGACAATTAGGAATTAGGCAGAGTAGGAGTGTTTTCTCCTTTACTCTCCCTTTCTAAAATGCAGATATTTTCTGAGTAGTGTTAGTACTCAGTGGCTTTGCAAATGCACATCTTGGGGCATCTGTAGCCTGTGCAGCGTTGATATTATTTTTCTATTACAAGTGAAAAACACCATGGTTAATGTCCTTGGATAACCTTGCATACTTTCATTGGTTTTCAGTCAGGTCCAATGAAGGGCCAGGTTCTTCATAAAAATAATGACTAACTTTGGAAACCCATATGTTCAGTTAAGGTTTCTGAGCTGCAGTAAATATAAAGAGTCATCAAAATGTTTATATTTGCAATTTCCATTCTTGATTCTTTTTTGAAAATCTATTCCATGTATTTATCTGAAAATTTTTATTTCCTTTGGTGCTGGATCCAGAGTACAGTTTTTAAAACTTTATGTCAGAGGTGGAAAGGCAAATTCACTTGCTGTTAAGACTTCAGAGGTTGTTTTAGCTACCAAGAGACCATCGCCTATGTGCTGAGGATAATATGAGAGCCATATTCTGAGTGCCTAAGTCTATTGATTTTACTCAGGCAGAGTAAAGAAAATGACCCTGTGGCAGTTTTCTGTTACAAAGAAGTGGAAAAGTAAGTTGTAAAAAGGAAGCTAGCTGAGTTGCTTGATGCACAGTTCATGCTAATTGTAAATTTTATTAATGCCTAACTGTATAGTCAGGATTCTTTTGCTAGGGTGAGGGCCTGGTGAAGACTTCAGCAGTCACTGCGGGGAAATGTGCTGCCAGATCTCTCCCCTCCAAAGGCTATCTAATGGGTAATGAATTCAGAATTGACCTCACAGAATCTGACCATTACTGATGGAAAAGCAAAGTAAACATCACCCCTGAGATACTTTTTCATCTGTTCATGAGTCTATATGCTTATTACTACATATAGAAATTTGGCTACTCAAATAAGAACTTCTTTCTGTTCAAAGACTTAACAAGCCAAATGCCAAGAGTGTTGTACTCTGTACAGATGAACATCCATCCATCCATTCATACTGGAATGTTTCTTTCTCAGTTGATGCTTAGGAACCATCTTTAGATTTTGATCCATATAGAGATTCTAAGATAGTTTATTGAGACACAGGTTTGCAGGTTATTATTTTTCTAAATTTCTGTTCTATGAGTGAATTTTTTTTTTTAAAGACTTTATTTATTTACTTGATAGAGAGAGAGACACACACAGTGAGAGAGGGAACACAAGCAGGGGGAGTGGGAGAGGGAGAAGCAGGCTTCCCGCGGAGCAGGGAGCCTGATGCGGGGCTCGATCCCAGGACCCTGGGATCATGACCTGAGCTGACGGCAGACGCCCAATGACTGAGCCACCCAGGTGCCCCCTCTGACTGAAATTTGAAGAGGAGTCTTTGAAATCATTAAATCATGCTGTCTCCTCCTAATAAGTATTAAGACTATGCAAATATCCCATTTCTCATCATACTTTTGGCCTATTAATTTTATATTCCATTGATAATTTTTACCTGCAACAATTATTACTTGGTGTTTGCCAAATTCTGATATATTTTATTTCCATCATTCCTATCCCTACTACATTTATTAATTAGAATTCTACTATAAGGAAGAGCTATTCCTTCCCTCATTTATTCAGTTATTGTATCAATGTGGACTCATGACTATATTATTCTATTGATTATAATTCATTACTACAGTTACTTATTTTATTGCCCAAATTATCCCAGATTTGGCCATTGGCAGCCCCTTCTGACAGGCTCTTCTGTCCTTTGACAAATCCCTATTATTTTTTGAAAGCATTTTGTTATTTACTCTTTGGCACCACAAGATGTATGAAATTCATTTTGCTTTAGCTCAAGAATGGATCATTTCTCCAAAGAACGCTAGTCCTTTTAATTGGAGATTGATAACAAAATCCGGGTGCAGGTATGCTCATTGCTACTGAGATGTTCTTGCTTCTGGGCCTCTCAGTGGGCAGAGCTGGGAAATACATGCATGGATATGCACATATGGAAATGTCTCTCTCCATCTGTCTATGAATATTTACCTATTAAAGACTGAAAGTTAATCCTGATGCTTCTTTTTTTTTTTTTTAAGGTTTTATTTATTTATTTGACAGAGAGAGACACAGCAAGAGAGGGAACACAAGCAGGGGGAGTGGGAGAGGGAGAAACAGGCTTCCTGCGGAGCAGGGAGCCCAATTCGGGGCTCGATCCCAGGACCTGGGGTCATGACCTGAGCTGAAGGCAGACGCTTAATGACTGAGCCACCCAGGCACCCCCATCCTGATGCTTCTAATTATAACTTAGTACCACTAGTTTCCTTCTAGAATTCTCCCTTTCCTTACTTGTAACTTTCTCCAATAGTGAGAGACCTGGCATTCATGATTGGTAATATAGTTACTTATTCGTTCAACCCTAGTATACATATAAAGAAGTTTTTAGAATTGTGATCCTATAATCCCTGTGAGAATTTACTAACTCGACTATAGGATTTGGGTACAGTTCTTTTTGTCTTTGGCATATAACAAAAATACTGATTTCCCAAATTACTCAGGCCAGATCTTTTCTTCTCCATCCCTTTTAGTGTGGTTAAGTTGTTCATTTGTGTACAACTAGGAACATTTGTTACTGTTTGTGTTCCACATGGGGTCCCCTGACACCCAGAGGTTGGTTTTTGTTATTATTTATTTGGGAGGTATGTGAAACATTACTATAGTTCTGAGAGTCAGGACTGTATGAAAAGGCATGCTCCTGAAAGTATCCCTTATCCCTTGTATTGCATTCTACCCCACCCCTCTGCCTCATTCCCACTCATCCCCTGTGGCTTACCAACTTCATTAATTTCTGGTTTATTCTGTATTTCTTTTTTGCACAAATATGTAGATACACACAAATTTTCTTATACAGTGACTACATTTCAATGTTGGTTTTGTTGTTGTTGTTGTTTTTGTAGTATTGAGCAATTTGAATGCCATTTGGGGATTTTCTCTCTTCAGGGTGCTGTTCATAATTGGTGTGTTCTTACCACTAGTGTATCAGAAAGCTAATGAAACCATTATTTTCTTCCTTGAAAAATGTTTTTGGGATTTTTTTTCAAGAATGAAAGTGAGAATGTGAATTTTGATTACCTCATTAGCACTGAACTGTCTGTTTCTTAATAGGATTGGTTTAAGAAAATAGTAACATAAAACAAGCAGTATTTTTCAAGTTTTCCTTAACTCATTATATGTATCTTTAGCAAGATATTTAAAAATTCTCTTTCCCCTTTTCAATTGAATTTGAATTATTTTAAGTATCAGTGAGAACAGTTAGATTGTTGCATAAAATGTGTTGTTTTGCTTCTCTAAAATACAAAACAAAACATTTCCCCAAGTCTGTTTAAATAGTGCTATGGTACATTTCATCGGACACTTTTTTTTTTTTTTTTTCCTGAACTACTTTGCAGGCCTTTGGGCAGTCCTTCTCCATCCACCGGAAGGTTGCTGAGGATGGAGAGACTCGGGAGGAAACGCTTCTGCAGGAGTCTGCATCAAAGGAAGCTTACTATCTGGGGAAGATCTTGGAGATGCAGAACGAACTGAAACAGAGCCGGGCTGTGGTCACCAACGTTCAGGCAGAAAATGAGAGGCTCACAGCCGTTGTGCAGGATCTGAAGGAGGTAAACAGCAAACTCCCTGTGAGAGATTTGTGTGAGCAAGCAATAAGTTAAAATTCTTTCTAGGAGAGAGGAATAAAACTTTTTCTTTGATCAGAGGAGCTGTCTTAAACAAGAAGCACACAATACTGATGCTAACGATTTTTCTTGTTTAGTGAAATGACAGCTTGTTCTGAAATGAGCTTTTCTCTTATTGTGTGTTAAGAATTAAAATCTACTTATGGAGTAGTTGGGAATTGGCCTTGCTATTTCTGCAAAGGTTTAAAGAAATATAGTGACCGTAGCACTTCCTCTTCCTTTTACCTATTTTAATACAAGGTGGAGAAGAACAGTTGGCCATGATGCTCTATGTTGGCACCAATTCAAAATGACAGTAGTGTTAGCTCAGGACCCTTCCCACTAGGGAATGAGACCCCAAGGGAGTGTCTGTGGGGTCGTAGAGTCTGGCCATGCAGAGCCATAACTATTTTTCTGGTTTTAGAGAAGGCAGCAG
>NC_138373.1:91599378-91770100 GCF_054177405.1 Leptonychotes weddellii
TTGAGTTAATTTTTGTGTAAAGTATGAAATTTAAGATGAGGTTCATTTTTTTTTTTTGCATATAAATATCTGATTGTTCCATCACTATTTGTTAAAAAAAGACTGTCTTCCATTGAATTGCCTTTGTATCTCTGTTGAAATCAATTTGCTATATTTGGTTGTATTTCTAGACTCTATTCTGTTCTGTTGATTTATGTGTCTGTCCCTTTATCAATACCACACTCTCATGATGAAGTCATAGAGGTAACAGGAAGCCAAATCATGTAGGGTCCTATAGACCTTTGAAAGGATTTTGGCTTTTGCTTTGAGTGAAATGGGGAGTTACTGGAAAATGTTAAGCAAAGGAGTAACATGACTTTAATGAAGCAAGGTTAAGAGTAGGAAAGTTTTGCAGTCATCCAGATTTGAGAAGATGGTGGTTTGGCCAGAATGATAGGTGGAGGTGGTGAAAAAAGGAAATATTCTGAATGTATTTTGAGAGTGGAACCAACATGACTTTTTAAAGGGGTGGATGTAGAGACTAAGAAATAAGGAGGAGAAAGGATGACTCCAGTTGAAGGTTTTAGCTTGACCACTTGAAAAATGGAATTATCATCAGTTGCAATGGGGAAAGTGTCTGATGAAACAAGTTTTAGGAGGGAAGACTAGAACTTAAGTTTTAGATGTGTTGAATTTTAAATTTTTATTAGACCTCCAAGTGTAAAATATGGGTGGGTGATGAGAGATGAGGGCCTAGAGTTTGGGAAAGCGATTTAGGGATAGAAATATAACTTGTGGATTTATCAGCAGATATATGCTACTTAAGGAATATCAGAGAGATCATCAAGAACAGAAGTGTAGATATAAAAGGAAGAGGCCCAAGAACTGAGCCCTAGACCACTGCAGTGAGGTTGGGGACAAGAAAGGAAACTAGCAAAGAAGACTAAAAATCATAGTGGGGTAGAAAGAGAGAATGGTTCCTGGAAGCCAAATGAAGAAAGTGATATATCTCTGAAGGAAGTTATCAACAGTGTAAATGCTGCTAATAGGTCAGACGAGGAAACTAAACAGACTATTAGATTTAGCATCAGTCATCTCAATGAGAGAGGTTTCTTTGGAGTGGTGGAAGCAAAAGTCTGATTTAGAGTAGTTTAAGAGAGAATAGTAGGAGAGGAGTTGGAGACAGAGAATAGAGACAACTTTTTTTTTTTTTTTTTGAGTTAGTTTGTTTGCAAAGAAGACCAAAGAAATGAGGAGGTAGCTAGGGGACAAAATGGGCTCAAGAGAAAGTTGTTGGTTTTTGTTCTTTTTTTTTTTAAGGTAAAAGAAATAATTTAACAGCATATGTGAATACTGATTGCTGATGGGTGACCTGGCAGTGGAGGGAAGTTTTAATGATTTAAGAGGAAAAGGGGAGAATGTCTAGAACAATTGATTTCCTTGAGTGAAGGAGAGAGGAATGATAACCTGGTGCAAAAAATGGAGAGATTGCCTTTAAAAAGGAGTCAGGAACGGGGTGCCTGGGTGGCTCAGTCGGTTAAGTGTCCAACTCTTGATCTCAACTCAGGTCTTGATCTCATCAGAGTTGTGAGTTCAAGCCCTGCATGGGGCCCTGTGCTGGGTGTGGAACCCATTAAAAAAACGCTGATTTGGGGGCACCTGGATGGTTCAGTTGGTTAAGCATCTGACTCTTGATTTTGGCTCAGGTCATGACGAGCCCTGTAGCAGGCTTCACATGGAGCCTGCTTAAGATTCTCTCTCTCCTTCTCCCTCTGCCCCTCTCCGAACAACCCCCCCCCCCCCCCGTTCTCTCTCTCTCTCAAAAAAGGAGCAAGGAAGTTTCATCTTTGGCAATGCCTGGAAAAGCAGACTATGTGGATGTAGATGTAGGTACTTTGGTAGGTGTGAGTGAAGAGAGTCTTTGCAAGTCCTCTTCAGTCTGCTTCATTTTCCTCACTGAAGCAGGAAGCAAGGCCAGTAGCTGAGAAAGAAGATGGGGAGCTGTTAGGTTTTGAAGAGAGAGGAGTGGTGAGATAGTCACCTGGGAGTGAGTCACTAAGGTAAGAGCACGGGAATGAGTGGCTGAAGCGGGAAGAAGACGTCCCTCAAGAAGAGGAATTCCAGGGGCGCCTGGGTGGCTCAGTCGGTTAAGCGACTGCCTTCGGCTCAGGTCATGATCCTGGAGTCCCGGGATCGAGTCCCGCATCGGGCTCCCTGCTCGGCAGGGAGTCTGCTTCTCCCTCTGACCCTCCCCTCTCTCATGCTCTCTCTCTCTCATTCTCTTTCTCAAATAAATAAATAAAATCTTTAAAAAAAAGAAGAGGAATTCCAGGAATCAAGATCATCTATGTACATATTGAGCATGCTAGGAATTAAGACCAGACCAGAAGTTCTAGAGATATTGACGATAAGCCTGGAGCTAAAGTCTTGGAGAAATGAGGGGGAATGTGTTGGTGTGTGAGAGGTGACAGTATCAGTGATGGTAATGGACAGTATATAGGGTTTAGTCCTATCCTGCTGCCACTACCTTGTCCCGGTGGAAGCTACTGTTATTTTGTTTCCGCCCAAAATGTATATTTATCAGCTTAAGAAGAAAATCTTCTAATGAGATTGGAAGCAGAGGAATTTAAGGGGAGGTGGGAGGGAGACTGCTCTGAAAGCAGCCACGTGGAGCAAAAGGGGCACCCATCCCACCTCCAGGCCAGCACCTGAGAGGGTTGCAGGGGAAACAGTGTCCCCAGGGAGAGTCGGGTTTCCATTACAGCAAGGTAAGGAATGCATTATACACATCTGTAAAACCGATATGATGCCTGCTGCAATCCCATATGCTCAGTCAGTGGATATCGATTCAAATGCATGCATTATTGTAAGGAGCATATACACTTAATTTCTCTTTTTAAGGATTGGAAATATTTTTTCCATGATGTCAGAAGTTGGGTTTTTATATTTGTCAATGAGAAATAATGCAACAGCTTTTGAATAGTTCTGAAAATGATGTCAATTGATCTTTATTCAAAAATATTGTTAGCCTTTTTGAGATTAGAGAGGTAATAAGGACCCGCATCTTTATAATCCCAAATATTTTGAGGGCAACTTAAAAAATGAAAGCACATGTCAATGTTTCTAATATCCAGATGTTGGACCTCATTTGGACACAGCTTCAAAATAGTACCTTTTTTCTTTGTGACTCCTTCGTTTCTGCATTCGACAATGAAAAGGGGCATAAACTTCTGGCCTGAGATGATAGTTGCATCAATTTCCTGTACAATAGCCAGTCATTAAACGAGTGCCGAATGGAGAATTAAATGGGAAACTGCAGGGAAGTTCAAGCCAAAGTTAGGAATGGTGAGAGCATTGCTCAGAACATACTGTAGAGATGGAAACTGAAACTGACATAGGTTTTAAAGAACATCTATTTTTAAAGTAATCCTGCATAGTCTACTCTTTTTAAAAAGTAATTAAGTTTTTATTAATTATCATTCATCATTTAAAAATAATAAGCAGTAAAAGGCAGCCTGTTTTTTAAATGTAAAACCAGTATGGTGTATATAATATATATGTATATATATATTTCTTTCCTCTCCCCTTCCCTCCCTTTCTTCTCCCCTTCTCCTGCCTTCCCTTCTTCCCTTCCTTTTCCTGTCTTGTGAATAGTCAAACACCAGCTTTCTGCCTCTTGGAATATAAGAAGAAAGATCTGTGCACAGTCCATTTCTACACATTGATTCTTGGACTAAAAATAGCTTGATTCAGTTTCAAACTTTTCTCCCACCCCAAGCTCAGGTTTTGCTCCCTGTGCAGACTGGGTAGAAGAAGTAATGCACAATCAGCATTTCAGCTGGAGTGCTTAGTGGACAATTTTAATCTTTTTTTTTTTTTTTTTTTTTTTACATCTTGACCTCTATTTCCAAAGAATATCCTGGTTGGCAGGTCTAGCCTGATTAAGATTCTGTTCAGGCATTTAATTCTCCTAAGGGAATTTATAGCTTAATCTAACAATCAAGAATACCTGAATCTACTCAGAACTTAATTTCTTGAAGGTTGTAGGAAACTTATACTTGAGCAAGGCAGAGAGGGCAAATAAACGAGTGAATTTGGGGATATAATGAATTTTGATGTGTATATTTTGAATTATACTTTTTAATCCTTAATCAAATATATATATATGTTCTTAAAGATTTATTTATCTATTTTAGAGAGAGAGAGAGAGTGCCTGCGCAACTGTGCACATAGCAGGGAGGGGCAGAGGGGGGAGAGGAGGGAGAGAGAATCTCCAGCAGACACCCCACGCTGAGCGCAGAGCAGGATGTGGGGTTGATCTCATGACCCTGAGATTAGAACCTGAGCTGAAATCAAGAGTCAGACGCTCAACTGACGGAGCCACCCAGGAGCCCCCAACAAATATATTTAAAAAAATAAATATTATAGGGATGCCTGGATGGCTCCATCAGTTAAACATCTGCCTTTGGCTTGGGTCATGATCCTGGGGTCCTGGGATCGAGCCCCGAATCGGTCTCCCTTCTCAGCGGGGATTCTGCTTCTCCCTCTCCCTCTGCCCCTCCCCCTTGCTTGTGCTCTCTCTCTCTCAAATAAATAAATAAAAATTAAAAAATAAATAAATAAAAATTTAAAAATAAATAAATACTGTAGACCAAATAATACTAAATGTATTAATAGACCCAAACTTGCAATTCGAGTTAAGGTAGACTACTATGTATCCCATAAGAAAGGCTATATGTTGATTACCTTCTTAACTAGCTTTCTCATTATCACTTACTTGTTTAACAATATTAAAAGTACTTGGATTTAGAAATATTTCTCTGTTAGAGTTTTGGTTTCACTAAAGCAATTTTTTAAGAAGCAGAATTGTAACTAAACATCTCTTCTGAGCTTACCACAATATAAAAATCCTCACTGCCTGCATTACACTGAAGAAATCTAGAATATCAAAATATATTTCCTTATGGGCTTTGGCACGCAATATATCCCCATAATTGTTTTTAAACAACAAGGTAGAGATCTGGCTACCTGTACAAAGAAGTGACCTTCAACCCTTTTCTGGATGGCGAACTTGTATAGAGAGTATATTATTCATTAGAGTGAATAATATTAAAGAACCTGTTGGGATAACAGCACCCATCCCGCTTTGCCAGCTATTAATGATGGTGAGACTGGGCCTTGAGAGTAATGAACACCTTGCCTCATCATTTGAATCAGTCTTTCACTGGCCCTGCTCCCCAAAGAAATGGTGTTATATTACCTTTTTTTCATTCATTATCATCTCCTTAAAGGAGCCTTTTAAGATATATTTTTTTTCTAATTGCCACAAAATTAAATACTGAGGAGTAAGATTTTGTAGGGTAGGGTTGAGCTTGAGGGGATCACAAACGATTGTAATATCTAAGACTTTTTTCACTTCCCCAAGGACCAATTTTCACCCCCTTTGGGGCTGCATTAATTTTCTAGGGCTGCTGTAACAAAGTACTTCAAATTCTTTGGCTAGAGAGTAAGTCTTTAGTTTCTGGAGGCTAGAAGTCTGCAGTTTACTGGGCTAAGATCAAAGTGTGGGGGGGGCGCCTGGGTGGCTCAGTTGGTTGAGTCGCTGCCTTCGGCTCAGGTCATGATCCTGGAGTCCCAGGATCGAGTCCCGCATCGGGATCCCTGCTCAGCAGGGGGTCTGCTTCTCCCTCTCTGACCCTCTTCCCTCTCGTGCTCTCTGTCTCTCATTCTCTCTCTCAAATAAATAAATAAAATCTTTAAAAAAAAAAAGATCAAAGTGTGGGCAGGGTCACCATCCCTCTGAAGGTGCTAGAAGAGTGTCCATTCCCTCTTTTAGTTTCCACCCTTTCCCAGCTTCTAGAACTGCATTCCACGCATTCGTTGGCTCAAGGCCCCGTCCTCCACCTTTCATAGTCAGCATTTTAGCATCTTGCCTCAGTGTGATAGTGCCTTTGTCAAATCTTCCTCTGCCTCCCTCCTATGAAGACACTGTGATTACATTTAGGGTCTGCCTGGGTAATCCAGGATAATCTCTCCATCTCAAAATCCTTAATCACAACTGCAAAGTTTCTGTTACCATGTAAGGTAACATTCAGGTTCCAGGCATTAAAACTTGAATATCTTTGGGGGCCATTATTCAGCCTACCGCATGGGTGATACCGCCCAATTGGAAATGCACCATTAATAAAGAAAGAAAAAAAGAAAGAATAGAAGGTAATAAATATGTAACTTTGGCTAGCAATTATTTTTTAATTATATTTTAATCTATTTGGGGCATTTGTCATTAGAAAACAGAGAAGATACGTTAAAAATCAATAGGATTGGGAAGAGTAGAGTTGGTGATGCCCATCTTACTGTGCTGTACTCATCCATCCATTTATTCTGCATCACCCTTTCTGCTGGGGCCAGTCAGCAGAGAAGGGCAATGAGTCACTCCAAGGTCAGACAGTGTTATTACCTAACTCTTATTGTGATGGGCAAATCCACCATTAAGCTTCAGATTGAGAGAAATACTATTGAGTTGGCAAATGCTTTCGATGTGTACGTGCAGATAGTCATATGTAACCACAATTTTTCACACTCTATGGCAAAGAGAGAGATGAAAATGAAATGAAAAGAGAAATGAGAATTCTCTTGTATTTTAATTTGCTGCAAAACTTCTCTTTCATGAATGACCATTCTGTTAAGCACTCTGTGCAAATGCTATGCCAAACACTGCTGAACATACCCAGCATGTGTAATGCAATGTATACCTCTAAGAGACTGTTCAGAGGGATAAAATAAATATGTAATTATAGTACTGGAAGGCACTTCTCTCCCTCTGGGCTGGCTCAGGATGGTTGCCTGAATTAAAGCAGGAAACACCTGCCTGACATCCTCTCAGTAATATACAGCCTGATTAGTGCCCTCTGGGAAACACCCAGTGGCTACCACTTGGTTCTCCAGCCTAAGAGAAGTATTATTAATTAAAGACTTACTGCCAGGTTCCTCTTTGTTTATTATAATAAATATCTTAGATGGCCTTGAAATCAATCAGTTCTCTATTAACAGTCCATGAGTTGTACCTCTATCTGGAATAACTAGAGGATATTATGGAAGTTAAATAATATATTTAATATAATTGTGGAGGTTGAATTCAACAAGAGCCCTTATGAAGTCCAGCTAGATTCTTAGGGCTTTGCTCAAACCGCTTCTGGAGACAGACTTTTCCTGACATATTTTACCAAATGACAGGCTAAAAACCTTTCTATTTGCCCTTATTCTTGGGCTAATAGGCCTGGGCATCTTAATCTTTTTTTAAAAACTGAGTTGCTGGGAAAATCTTACTGAAGCCTAGCATAATAATATTTCATGTTGGATAAAGCAGATATACAAAAGGAAATTGTATTAGGAAAAATCCCTGAACAGTTTATTATTTAAAATTTTGCAAATAATTGAAGTTAGAAGCTTTGGATTTTGTTTTTAGAGTTAGGTGCAGATTTTGCAAGTGTTTTTTCCCCCACAGTTGCCACAGTCTAATATTGGTTCTACACATATTAGCAGAGTCATGTTAGGTGAGTGAAACGGCCTCTTGGGGCCTCAATATTGTTATCTACTAGGTGGGAATAAGAGTAACACCTACCTCCTGGGTTGTTGTGAGGGTTAAATGAATCCTTACATGTGACACACTTGGAATTGCACCTGCACATGGTTAGCAACTGAGTCAGAGTTAGCTATTTTATTATTTCATTGCTGTTCGCATATCTTTAAAAAATATATTTAGGATTATTTCTCTAGAATAGCATTCCAGAAGTAGAATTACGACATCAAATGATACAAAGATTTTTTTTTAAGATCATACCTATAGCTATATTGCTTTCTTAATTGATTAAAGCAATTTATGCTCTCATCGTAATAGAAAAGAATTCCCATTTCACTTAGCCCTGGCAAGCATTAAGCTCTATAACTCTTTTAGGTTGCTTTTTGGTAGGTGTGTAGTGACATTTCAGTACAAATTTATAAGGTCATTGATGGTAAAACATTATTTATCTTACTTATTGGTGTATCCTAGCACAGAGCTTGACATATAGCAGACACAGAAAAAAGAACAGATGGATGAATGAGAAATTTACCACTTTCATTAAATTGTGGAATAATTAATGAATAAATTCATTTATTAATTAAGGAATAATTTATGTTCCTTCAGGTTTTGCATATTTATTTTTATTAGGTTTTAGTGTTTCTATTACGTATGTGCATGTTTCAAGAAATTATTGATTTTTCTTTTTTTCATATTTACTTATTTTTATTTTAATTCCAGTATAGTTAACATACAGTGTTATTTTAGTTTCAGGTGTACAATATAGTGATTCCACAATTCCATATATTATTCAGTGTTCATCATGGTAAGTGCATTCTGAATCCCCCTCACCTATTTCATCCATCTCCCCCACCGACCTCCCCTCTGCACAGAAGTTGATTTTTTAATCATTACTATGAGTATTTCCTCCAGTTTGTTATTTGCCTTTTGATTTTATTTTACTTTTGACCTACTGACGTTTTGGCAAGTTCTGTTTTTAAATCTACTACTTGTAATCCTATGAGATTCCTTTTAGTGATTTTAAGCATAGGATGTTTTTCCCTCCTCCTTCTTCCATTCACCCTTCTCAAAACTATAGAACTATAATGATCATTTATATCAGTTTTGATGCTTTGATTTTTACTTTTATTTATTTTTTTAAAGATTTTATTTATTTGAGAGAGTGAGCATGAAGGAGGGTGGGGCAGGGGCAAAGGGAGAGGCAGAAGAAGAAGCAGACTCTCCCAGAGCAGAGAACCCAATGCAGGGCTCCATCCCAGAACTCTGAGATCATGACCTGAGCCGAAGGCAGACACTTAACCAACTGAGCCACTCAGGCGCCCCTGATTTTTTACTTTTAATGCTTTAGTCTGTGTGAGATTCAGTTTGGTGTATAGAACAATGTGAGCTTAAGTTAAAAATCTTCCCTGAAATGGTTAAATGTCCCCACACCGTTTACAGCATGGTGCCCCTCTTTTAAAAAGAATATCCTTCTCTGTACTTTTTTTTTTTTCAAGTAGGCTCTGTGGGACTTGAACCCATGACTCTGAGATCAAGAGTCAACACACTATATCAACTGAGCCAGGCAGATGCCCCTCCTTTTCTATACTTTTTATTTAAGCTTATAAACAGTTTAAACTGGGAGAATCAGAATAAATTACAGGGTTGTTTAAAAAACAAAACAAAACAATGAAACCCAGAATATTTTTATAATGTTGGAGAATAAAAGAAATGAAAAGAATGAATTGTTAGTAATTTTCAATTCAAGTAAAGAAAAATAAGCATATTTAATGTTATTAATATTTTCTACAATATACAATTTTTGTGATTTGACATAATTCTTTAAGACATGATTGACAAGTTTTTAGAATTGGCATAAGTCCTTCAGTTAAGGGTTTACAATTTTGATAAGAGTCTCAATATTTTTACTTTGAATATCAAAAATACAAGACTGGGGTGCTTGGGTGGCTCAGTCATTTTTTTGAAAAAGTCTTTCCAGTCTTTTGTATTTGAGATAGAGAGCCCATAATACCTACTCATAGAATTTCCAGTCTAATTTTTTTGTTTGTTTGTTTTTGCTAATAGGTGCTCAGAGAACTTAATCAAATCAGGACTTTGTGATATAACTTAACAGGAGCCAGGTTAAAGTTAGGCACATTTTAGCTACTGTAGTTCATGTTTCTTGATAAGAAAGAATAATATTACCATATGGGGTTATTTTGAGGATTAAATGAGATAGTACAAAGCTCTTAGAATAGTTAATAGGATGGGTGCCCAATAAACAGTAGAAAAGGATGAAATCACTACTGGTGCTACAGGCATTTTAAGGATTTGAGTTTTGCTCAATCAACTTGAGCAAGATTGACATCTGGAAAGAAAAAGCATCCCTCAGCTTTTCTTACCAAGAAGCAGCCAACATTACTTCAGTTCTCTCTCCAGTAGCTGTAAAGATCTTGCCAGATGAGTGGCAAGTGTGGAAAAGGAATATTAAAAATATCCAGTAGTCTGATTTTGTTCTTAAGTCAGAAGGGAAAATTAGGAAATGTTGTCCAAGTTGACTTTCCAGTGTAGAATAGAAGGAATGTTTAGATTGAAAAACAACTACCTGTTGGTAAATAATGTAAAGATATAAATAATACCTTTGAGTTTGGAGACACTTGAATGACCTATTAGTTCATGGTTATTTCTCCTCCTTCTTAGGAAAATAATTGATTATCTCTACCTCCAGAAAGAACAGCATAATAATATGGCAGATTTCCACCAAACCATTAAAAAAAAAAAAAAGGCAGCACTTTGCTGCTGATTAGGAAAAACTATTAAGAAAGCATCTTTATAGTTATTTGATATTTGTAGCTTTTCCAGTGTTTATTGGTTTTACTTTCCTTCTCCCTCTTTTCTGCATTCATCAAATACTTGTTGAACACCTTCTATTTGTCAGATACTGGTCTAGGCAATGGAGATACAGCAGGAAACAAGATAAAATCCTTATGCTCATGAAACTTATGTTCTAGTGAGTGAGATAGACTATAAATGTAATTGTAATATCCTGTGATGTTGTAAAATGGGGAACCCTCATGGAGGGGCTTGGTTGGTGTTTTGGGAAGGGGGGTGTGATGTCAGAGTTCTGTTTTGATAATGTTTGGTTTGAGGTGCCCTTAGATCTCCAAATGGAGAAGACAAGAAGAAGAAAATCACTGGATACCTAAGTTTAGAGCTCAGGGTAGAATTTGAGACTAGAGAAAGAAGTTTAGGAGTTATCAGTGAAAGATGACATTTAAAGTCATGGGTCCAGATCTCATCACTATGGAGTAATAAGAGAAGATGTCCAAGGGTCCAGCCTTGGACAGTTATTTACAGAAGTCAATGAAGAAAAGGAGGCGCCATTAAAGGAGACTGAGTCCTAGACATAAATTTCTTCCAAAAAGGAAGAAATGAACACTGTGAGTAGAATGAAGCTAAGACTTGACCATCCAATTTGGCAAGATGGGGTTGCTGATGACCTTGGGAAGGAAGATTTCCTGCAAGGCAGAGCAAGTGGAAAGAAATGGCAATGGTAATGTAAACAATTCATTTTAGGATTTTGCTGTGAAAGGCAACAGAGGGATGGGACTATTATTATTTTTGTTTTCTTTGTTAGTTTCTGCTGTGGTGGTGGTGTATTTTATTGAGAGATGAGTGTTTGTAAAGTCAAGATCTTTAAAGAAAGAGAGACTGATAATGAAGAAGAGAGGTAGGAGGGATAGTTGTAAGAACGAGGTCCTTGAGCAGGTAAGATCTGCTTTCCTAATATGCATAAAGATGGAAATCTTAGAATGAAAACCAGAATCAACTCTGGGTTAGGTTAGGGTGGTGATGGCATGAGGGCCTGTGAAGCTGGGGAGTCTGTATGTTACTCAGTCCCAGTCTTTAGGGAAAGGAAACCCAAGTTGATAGGATAGAGTATAATTGCTGGCAAAAAAAAAAGATTTGAATAAACAAACTTCTTGGTGTTGGTGTCCTGGTAAGCAGACCTGGGATGGAAAAGTGAGCTTGCCTTAACTGGCAAGAAGCCTGATATGGACGGGAATCTCTATAAAACAAAATATGTTCTTATACATGGGTGTTTTGAAATAGTTTAGTTGGTCCTATACTTTGGTTAACAATATGTATATCTACTTTAAAGTTATTTATTGATCTGCCTGTGAATGTGTCTTTCCTCTTCTCACTTTCTCTTAGAGTGAAAACAATAGAGAAGAGAGTTTCTGATTTAATTTTATTAGAGGAAAGAGATACAGATCATCATGGCTGGAGAGGGAGTATTTCTAGGTTTCCCAGGTGTCCCTAACAACATTCAAATGGAGTCTAGCTTAAAATGCTGTGGGTTTGGGAATGTTTTCTTAGGGATCACTAAGCACTTCAGAAGCCCCGCAAAAAGAGTTTGTGGGTTTGTTTGTTTTTGGCTATTTAAGATTTATTCGGTTAACTGGCAGCATTGAACTGAAGTTGTCACATCATTGTTTTTTGTTCATTTTTACGCACAATGTCTTCCTATATGATTTGATAATGCCAATAATTTGCAAGTATTTTTATGGCAACATAACTTTAGTTCCCAGGAATGCTTACAGCATGGGTCCTACAACAGAGACTTGAAGAAGAAATAAAAGGGATATAATAATCAATGCTGTCGAGTTGGTATACCAAACGATTTTGGTTAATGACCCATTTTTTGAGATCAAGTAGGAGACACGAGAAAGGATGTTGGGAGAGTCTGTATGGCGGAGGTGGAGAAGGTGAACTATTGGAATGAAAAGACGGAAAGTCATATTATTATGTTAATTCCGCAGCCCTGGCTCTGCCGTGCTAAAAGGACTGCTAAAACTATAGCTTGTTCTATACTTCATTAATCACAAAGAAATTCTTTTTAGACATTGAGTGGAAGGTTCCTGACTATATTGAGCACAGCATTAAGTGGTTAAGATTGTGCACTTTGCAATTACCCTGTTCCTATTCAAATCTGGTTTTTACCACTTACTAGCTATGTGGACTTTGGGCAAGTAAATCCCTTGTGCCTCAACTAGGCATGATGATAGTGCCAACCACAGAGGGGTTATTGTGAGGCTTAAATGCAATACATCTAAAACAATTAGAAGGGTGCCAGGAACACAGTTTAGATGTTTTCATTATCATTGCATTGTGACATAGAATAAGATGATGGTCTAAATACCATTGTGCAACTTGCGGTGCATATTTACCACTTAGTTAACTTTTCAAGATGGTGAAAGGATAAGATAACAATGCCAGATTTACCAACACTCAGGGATGAGAAGTGAGACTCAGCTTTTATCTTGCTTTGTTTTCACCTTTTAACTAGGTATTCACCTACTTTTCAAAATTGTGTTATTTTAATCTTTATTACATACAGACATTTTCTTTTTTTTTTAAAGATTTTATTTTTTTAATTTATTTGACAGAGAGAGAGCGAGCGTGAGTGCACAAGCAGGGGGAGCTGCAGAGGGAAAGGGAGAAGCAGGCTCCCCACTGAGGAGGGAGCCCTTTGTGGGGCTCTATCCCAGGACCCTGGGATCATGACCTGAGTGGAAGGCAGACACTTAACCGACTGAGCCACCCAGGCACCCCCATATAGACATATTTTCAATAAATCTGTACAGCATATGTAATTGTAAGGATGAAATTGCAAGCCTAATTACTAGTCCTTTTGAGTGAGTTAGAACCTATACAAAATTTCCCCTCTTCAAATTTCATTTTTCTTATGTTTACCTCATTATTTCTGGCCATAATAGAAAATTATCCTTAAAATTATTGCCACTACAAAGGTAATTATAGTTCTGAAAATACCAATTAAAGACAGTCCTTTATGGTTGTTATTAAATATTTTTAAGGTTTTACAGTTGGCCCTTGAACAATATGGGGGTTAGGAGCACCGACTCCCTGTGTAGTGGAAAACCCACATATAACTTTGGACTTCCCAAAACTTAACTACTGTTAAGCCTACTATTGATCAGAAACCTTACCAATAATATAAAGTTGATTAACACATATTTTGTATGTGTATTATATATTGTATTCTTACAATAAAGTAAGCTAGAGAAAAGAAAATGTTAAGAAAACCATAAGGAAGAGAAAATACATTTACAATGCTGTGCTGTAAAAAGACCACGTGTAAATGGACCGGCACAGTTCAAATCCATGTTGTTCATGGGTCAACTGTATATACATATGTTAAAATATTTAAATGAAGTGGAACTAGATACAGTTGAAATCTCTTGCCGGGCTGCCCTGACTTCCAGCCCCACTCTGTAGACAAACCACATACATTAGTTTCCTGTAACAAATCACCACAAACTTTGTGGATTAAAAAACACAATTTTTTTCTCTTACAGTTTTGTAGTTCAGAAATCTGAAATGATCCTCTCTGGGCTAACCAAGGTGTTAGCTGGGCTGTGTGTTCCCTTCTTGAGGCTCTAGGGGAGAGTCCCTTCCCTTGCACGGTCCAGCTCCTGAAGGCCCCACCTTCCTTGGCTCGTGGCCTCCTTCTATCTTCAACATAAGCAACGTGAAGCCAGATCTCTGTCATGCTGCCATTTCTCTGGTTCTCTTCTCAGCCGCTCTCTTCCACTTTGAAGGACCCTTGTGATTACATATGCCCCTCTGGGTAATCCAGTATCATCTCCCTGTCTCATGGTCAACGGATTAACAACCTTAATTCATTAGCAATCTTAATTCTCTTTTGCTTGTAACCTAACATATATACAGGGGGTTAGGACACGGGCATCTTTGGGAGGCTCTTATTCTACCTGCCATGCCACGATTAACACTTACTTACATATTGTTTCAGAAATGTTTAATACTCCTTGATTTTTTTCATTTAATTATATATTTCATAGAACTCTCCATACTTTTTTAACAGCTACATGCCATTCTGTATGGACGTAGCATAATTATGTAAGCAGTCCCCTATGTTGTTGGACAGTTGGTTTATTTTTAAGTTTTTTGATTTTTCTCTTAAACTATATCCTAAAGAATATCTTTATAATTTATATTTGCATATTTTGGTAAATACATCCATGGGATAAGTTGTTTGAGGTGTAATTTCCAGGTAAAGCAGGATGCACATTGACAATTTTGATATTTTTTTTCGAAATTGCCTTTCCAAAGACTGCATCAGTTAACCACTGATACAAGTTCATGTTTACACGCACTTTGGCAGACACTTTTCAGGGGCTGTTTTTACAAAAGTTTCAAAATGTACAAATGTGGTATGTTGGGAAAAAAACATTTACTTTATTTTTCTTTCATTATAAATTGGTTTTAGCATCTTACTATGTGTATTAGCCATTTGGATTCTTTTTTCTTTGAACTGCTTGTTCATATATTTGCCCAGTTTTTGTTAAATTTATCACGTTATTGATAATGCCAGAAATTGGGATGCCTGGGTGGCTCAGTTGGTTAAGCATCTGCCTTCGTCTCAGGTCATGATCCCAGGACCGTGGGATCGAGTCCCGCATGGGGCTCTCTGCTCAGCAGGGAGCCTGCTTCTCCCTCTGCCTGCCTCTCCCCTCTGCTTGTGCTCTCTCTCTCTCTCTGACAAATAAATAAATAAGATCTTTTGAAAAAAGATAATAATGCCAGGAATTTTGCTAGTTGCTGTGCATGATGCAGAGATGAGGAAAATCTGATTCCGATTTCAAACTGCTTACATTCGAACTCATTTGATGGACCTTAATGCCCACTGTACTGACCCAACAGCATTTGCCATTGTCCCTTTCAAAAGGACTTCGTATACATAGAAATTTAATTGAATGATAACAGCCCAAGAAGGACCATGGATTAGTATTTTATTGTTTTTGACCAAAAGTGATTAGAATGTTTCTTTTTTTAAGGACAAAAAAAAAAAAAAGAAAAGAAAAGAAAAGGTGGTTGTTAAGCTTCCAATTAATATTTATTAGTCACAGGCCATAGGTGAATAGTGACCGAAACAGCTCCCTAGTCACTCTCTAGCACATTTCTATTTTATTTTACTCTTTTTTTATTTAAAGATTTTATTTATTTATTTGACAGAGAGAGACACAGTGAGAGAGGGAACACAAGCAGGGGGAGTGGGAGAGGGAGAAGCAGGCTTCCCTCTGAAAAGGGAGCCCAATGCGGAGCTTGATCCCAGGACCCTGGGATCATGACCTGAGCTGAAGGCAGACGCTTAATGACTGAGCCACCCAGGCGCCCCTATTTTATTTTATTGTTAACATTTTTTTACCATATGAGCTTCTCTGGGTTTGTTTTGTTTTGTTTATTTTCTATTTCCCTCCAACTGCAGTTTAAGCTCTTTGTAGTCAGGGATCATATCTGCCGTATTCGCCGCACTTATCCCAAGCATTCAGAAGAGCGTCTATTTACTCATAGAAGAATATTTGCTTAGGAAAGTATTTGTTGCATAAAGAAAATAAGAAATTTAAACCTCTTAATAGGTACCATATTTTGATATATTCATTTGTAATATCTATATGAAAATCCATAAGCAACACAAGCAAGTAAGTAAAAGCCTGGCGTTCCCCCGATGATCTTTCCTCCTCTGTTCAGCATGCTGCTAATCAATACGTTTGCTTGCATCGCTATCTCACTCAGTTGGGGGCAGCCACATCATCTGCCTCTTGCTGAACTGAGCCTTTGAATCAGATGAATGAAATTTGGGCCCACTGTTCTGGAATTCAATGAATACTATTACCTAGTTTCCCTCGGGTGCAATTAGAATGGAGCAGTGAACCAATAGATAACATTGCTTAAAAAGCAATTTCCTTTTTTGTTCTCCTTCTTCAGTTAGTCTGTTTGTTTGTCTCTGAGCTGTTGAAGGGCATTTTCTTCTTCCAAAGCAAAAGCGTTAGGATCCCTTTAGTGTTTTGACTGAGCCTCATTTCTTCTTCCCTGACTAAATCTTGGCCACTGCTTTAGTCTGCTCAGGCTGCCATAACAAAATATCATAGACTGGGTGGCTTAAATAACAGAAATTTATATCTCAAAGTTCTGGAGGCTGGAAAGGCCAAGATAAGATTCCAGACAATTTGGTTCCTGGTAAAAGCAGCCTTCTTGCTGCATCCTCACATGGCTTTCCTTCTGTGCTCAGGCTGGGGAGTGGGGTGCTCGGGAGGAAGCAAGCTCTCTGGTGCCTCTTCTGAAATCCCATCATGGGGTGCCCCCCCTCATAAGGTCATATAATTCTAATTACCTCCCAAAGGACCCATCTCCATCACATTGGCAGAGATTAGGACTTCAACATGAATTTGGGGAGGGGCGCAACAATTCAGTACATAGGAGTCATGGGCCAGTCATCTGGATGAAGTTTGGAAAGGCTCTATCCATGCCAAAGCTTTATCTCTTTTTAAAATAATGGAGGTTTAATTAGTAATGTGACCCTTTTCACGCTCATATATTCTACAGATACTTCTTGTTTGTGCCATATTACTCACTGGCTTAAAAATCTTTCAGTGATGAAGCAGTGAATTGGAGGATATAACCAGTCCTTCTACAAGGTCATGATGAGGCAGTGCACTGTAGCTCTCTCTCTCACCCACCCTGCTTCAGCACACTAGCCTCCTTGTTGCCACTTCCTTCCTTGGGGCCTTTGTTCTTGCTGTTCATTGTCTCTGCAGTGCTTTGTCCCAGATGGCCAGCTCATTCTCATCATTCAGCTAAATGTCATCCCTCATAGGACTTCCCTGACACCCAGCCACAATTACTCCCGGGACTAGCTGGTCTATACCAGATGCTTTGCTGGATATAAAGAAGACAAAGATCAGTAGTAAAATGCCAGGCTTGTTAAAGTGTTACCCCTAATAAATGTTGGCATGTGTGTTCATGTTAATAATAGCTGGCATGTATTGAACACCTACTGTGTGGGAAGCACTGTGCCAAGGGTTTACCATTATTTCTCTAATCAAATCCTTACAGATAGCCTCTGATATACAAATGATCGTTATCACATCAGATTGGAAAACCAAAGCCCAGGAGAAAATGGGAGGGTGGGGAATACTCGGTTTCACCCGGCTTCAGATTTTAAACCCTTAAGTAAAATTTCCCTTTTGCCAAATGATATACAAAATCAACAAGACAAAGTTTCTTTACCTTGAGAAATTGAAAAAATAATAGATCAGAAGGAAAATTGTAAAAAGAAGCAGTGGTGATTATTGAAGTAAAGGTATTTTGTAATTTGACCTGCATTTGAATTCTGACTCAGCCACCAATTGGCTCTTGTCAGAGAATTAACTCTTATCTTTTTTCTTATCTATAAAAAGGAAGTTTTGATTAGATGAGATAAGAAACACTGGCACTAAAACATTCTCGAGAATTCAATGTTAGCTTGATTTTCTTGAATAATAACAACAAAAGTCAGGTATGTAATTACTTTGCAATTCAGCACCAAGCACAAACCAACATTTAAGATTTCTTTTTAATGGTATAAAATCTTTTCTAAACATCACTAAGATTAGAAATGCAAATTTTCCAGAAGTTCCACAGCTATGTTGAAAAAATTAGACATGTTGTTAGGGAAGTAGAAATATATAATTATATACATATAAAATTATTTTATTTGTTCTGGAATATAAAATGTTACCTGTATTACTGTAGATCCAGTGATCATACAAACTTCTGTTAGCATTTTGTTGAGCTCCTCTCTCTCTTTGAAGACTGTGCCAGGGTATTAAAAATGTATGGAGGGGTGCCTGGGTGGCTCAGTCATTAAGCATCTGCCTTCAGCTCAGGTCATGATCCCAGGACCCTGGGATCGAGCCCCACATCGGGCTCCCTGCTCGGCAGGAAGCCTGCTTCTCCCTCTCGCACTCTCCCTGCTTGTGTTCCCTCTCTCACTGTGTCTCCCTCTCTCTGTGTCAAATAAATAAATAAAATCTTTAAAAAAAAAAAAAGTATGGATAATACCAAATGTTAGTGAAGATGGGGGTCACTAGGAACTCTCAAACATTGAGAGTGGGAGTGTATCTTGGTACAACCACCTTGAAAAACTGTTTGGTCTTATCAAGTAAAACTAAAGATGTACTAAGATCTAGTGATTCCAATCCTAGGAATGTGCCCCAGAAAACTTCACACTTTTGAATCAGGAGGCATAGACAACAAAGTTTACAGCAGCACTGTTTGTAATAGAGAAGACTGAAAACAATCAAATGTCCATTCACAGTGAAATGAATAAATTGTAGTGTAGTTATACAATAGAACCTTATGTTTGTACAATTTATTTAAGTGGCTGTGTGTGGTTGTAGTTCATTAGTTCTCATTGATAAATAATGTTATATATATAAGGTTACATTTATATGTCAACAACACATACATGTATATATACATGTATTTCATTGTATGAACATATAATTCATTTTTCCATTCTATTGTCAACTGACATTCAAATTGTTTGATTTTTTTTTTTATTTTCTTTTATTTGAGTATAGTTGACACACAATGTTACATTAGTTTCAGGTATACAACATAGTGATTCCACAACTCTGTATGTTATACTGTGCTCACCACAAGTGTAGCTACCTTCTGTCCCCATACAATGCTATTATAATCCTAGTGACTATATTCCCTATGCTGTACCTTTTATCCCTGTGACTTATTCACTCCATAACTGGAATCCTGTATCTCCCACTCTCACCCATTTCTCCCGTCCCCTCCTGCCATTCCCCTCTGTCAACCATCAGTTTGTTCTTTGTATTTATGGGTCTGTTTCTACTTTTTGTTTTGTTATTTAGATTCCACATAAAAGTGAAGTCATATGGTATTTCTCTTTCTCTGTCTGACTTATTTCACTTAGCATGATACCCTCCAGGTCTACCCATGTTGTTGCAAATGTCAAGATTTCATTTTTTTCCTTATGGCTGAGTAATATTCCATTGAGTGTGTGTGTGTGTGTGTGTGTGTGTGTATCACATCTTGGATGGACACTTGGGTTGCTCCCATATCTTGGCTATTGTAAACAATGCTGCAGTAAACAAAGGGGCACATATATCTTTACTATTTAGTGTTTTCATTTTTGGGGGTAAATAATAGTGGAATTACTGGATCATATGGTATTTCTATTTTTAATTTTTTGACATTCCCACCAACAGTGCACAAGGGTTCCCCTTTATCCACATCTGTGCCAACACTTGTTATTTCTTATCATTTTGATTCTAGCCATTCTGACAGGTGTAAAGTGATATCTCATTGTGGTTTTGATTTGCATTTCCCTGATGATTAGTGATGTTGGCATCTTTTCATGTGTCTAAATTGTTTGAGACATTTGGCTATTAGGAATAGGGTTTCTCTGAAAATCCTTGTTCATGAAATGCAGCATGTATGTGTGCATTTCTGTTAGTCATATGTCTAAGAGTAGAAGTGCAGTGAGGTATGCCTGTTCAGCTTAGTAGAGACTGCCAAAAAATTTTCCAAACTGGTCGTACCAATGTACATGCCTAATATGTGAGACTTTGGTTATACTGCATCTTTGGCAATACTTGGTATTTTTTTCTCTTCATTTCTGCCACTCTTGTGAGTGTATAGTGATTCGTATCATGATTTTAATGTACGTTTTCCTGATGACTAATAAAATCGAGGCCCTTTTAATATGTCTATTGGTCATTTGATATGCTATTTTTCAAGCAAGGTATTTATTAACAAAAGGATCACTGGAAACATTACTTAATAAGCTTGATTATGAAATATCTGTGTAAATCATTGTATCAGTGAACTGAGGCTATGTTATCCTATAGTGAGTGATGCATCACTTGAGAATCTCAGTAGTTAAAACAAGGTTTAATTATTGCTCTTGCTTCTTGCCTATTTCTGATGGTCAGTGGCTCTGTTCCATAACCCCACCATTCTGGCAGCTTGGCTATAAGGATAGCCCCTATATAGAGCATTGCTGGTTTCCAGACAGAGAGAAAAGAGAGGCAGCAATGTGATGGGTCACACACAAGCTCTTAAAGCTTCTGCTCAAGAGGTGGCAAGCACTTCACTGCCCCTCACATTCCATTGACCAAACATATCCTGTGTCCAAGACTGATGTCAGTGGCAACATTATATAATCTTCTGAAAGGGAGGGGCTTATAAGAAGGGTCAGTAAACATTTATGAACAAGAGAGTGACCAATAAAATCTCTTTCTGCAGAGTAGTTTTATAAGAATATTACTCCGGGATAGAGAACCCAAACTGTCTGTGGGCTGTTTTCAACACACACAAACACACACACACACACACACACATACATGGAGCACTTCTTTTTTGGTTTGTTTAGTTGAATTAGTTGCTAACATTTTAAAATTTGTGGCTTCTCTTGGAAATGGTAAGCTAAAGCAAGAACCATTTGGAGCTAAATGGCAGCTGCCGTCTAGGTGGGATATGCACTCTCCTGTTCTTCATGACTATCTGGTGGCTGCCTTCTCTGCACTTGTGCCTTTCAAACATTCGTAACATAGCCCACAATAAAGAGTACATTTTACATACTCGCCATTCATATGCATGCATATGCATGTGTACACATTTGTGTGCAGGTGTAGATACACATAAACATACACATTCCCAAACAAAACTTCATGAAACAATGCTTACTGTTACTTTCTGCAATGCATGCTGATATCATCTCTTCTAGTCTATCCTGCATTACCCTATTCTATTATTTGATTTTTTTTAAGTGCTGGAATCAACCCTCTAAATTGATTTCACAAACCACTGCTGGGTCACAGGCCACAAATTGAAAACATTGCTCTTGATCATGTTACTTGTCTGCTTTTCCTCTGAATGCTACTGGTTAGTTTTCCAGACTGAATTTCCGTCTAAGCTTTTTAGGATTCCCAGGACAGTTTGTTGTGTGGGTGAGAGCAGCTGCTTTCCCTCACCGATTTAAGCCTGTGCGATTACTGCTTTCACCCAAGGGCCCTAAATAAAACATATACTGTTTAAGTACCTGGAAGTTCCCTGACTCCTCTTTCCTTGTCTGCGTTTCTGTTTCAATCAAAATAGCCTTTTAGGCAAACAGACCTCTGATTCAAAGTATCATAGTCTCCTACCTGGGCAAATGTGAGTAAGTCCTAGGGTAGGTGCAGGAAGGAAAGCTCTAAGCATGAAATCTATGAACGAGGACTTTATTACCTGGCAAGGCCCACGCACATGGTTTTCTCAGGATCAATTCCTCTATCTCATGGATTCCTTTAATAAGTATTTATTTATTTATTTATTTATTTATTTATTTATTTTTTAAGATTTTATTTATTTATTTGAGAGAGAGAATGAGATAGAGAGAGAGAGAGCATGAGAGGGGGGAGGGTCAGAGAGAGAGGCAGACTCCCCGCCGAGCAGGGAGCCCGATGCGGGACTCGATCCCGGGACTCCAGGATCATGACCTGAGCCGAAGGCAGTCGCCCAACCGACTGAGCCACCCAGGCGCCCTAATAAGTATTTATTGATCACCAATGTGCCAGGCCCAGTGCTGGAGAACAGACCCAAAACTTGTACAAAGATTCCTAGATGCACAGAGTGTAGATGGTAATAATCATTTATTTCTATGTTTTGTCAACCTTCCTGTTTCTTGTTGTCTTCCCTTGACCCAGAAATTCATCCATCGTCAGAGGGCAATTCTAGTTAAGTGTTTCTGTCTCAGGTGTGTATCCCGCTCAGATCTTTGTGATTCTCATGGCGGTTTGTCTGTACATGCGTGGCATGCGTTGTATGCTTGTTGCCATAGGAAGAGGGGATGGGGACGGTGAGACCCTAAGTAAAAGTCTGTCACCACCATCACACAGCGGCACTGTCATAAAACCAAGTGGAAAAGGGTAATACTGAAGGGAAGGAAAACAATGTCTGCGTTTTTATGGAGTTCGATGAGGCTTTTGCATTTTCAGGACCGGAGCCATTTTGATACCAAGAGAATGATGCCACGCTGTGGTGTTGGTGCCTGGAAGAGATTTGGCACCTAAGGCAGTACTGGTGCTGGTGAACCCAGCAGGATCAGGCAGCAGGGCCTACCGGGACGTGGAGGGAAGAGGCCCATCGGGATCATCAGAGGCAGCAGTGAGACACTTTCCTGCCGGTCGACAGGCAGTGGAGGCCCAGCGGTGGACATTGCTGGGAGGAGGCCAGAGCAGGAGAGGAAGGAAATGACTAATGCCTTGACAGGACATGATTCTGAGCCCAGGAGGACAGCCGAGGAAGACTCCGGAAAGAATTATGGAGATGCGGTGGAGTTCACTCTTAAGAGATACTACGGTAGCTGATAGAGGCAAGAATAGGGGATACAGGGATTGTTACTATTATATGTAAGTTCATTTTAAATCCTGAGCTTAGATAACGAGTTTATTTATCCTTGTCTGTGTATAAGCTTTACCTATAAATGCCCTTTCATAGGTGAATGGAGCTCATTACCAAGCATTCCTGAGCACTGTCCCCAACCTTCCCCATTGCCTTGACATTTGTTTCTTGTCTTTTTCTTAATCTTGTCTTCTTTTCTGCCTACTCTTTTCTTTTTTCTTTTTTTTAAGATTTTATTTATTTATTTGACAGAAAGAGACACAGAGAGAGAGGGAACACAAGCAGGGGGAGTGGGAGACGGAGAAGCAGGCTTCCCGCGGAGCAGGGAGCCCGACATGGGGCTCAATTCCGGGACCCTGGGATCATGACCTGAGCTGAAGGCAGACGCTTAACGACTGAGCCACCCAGGCGCCCCTGCCTACTCTTCTCTTGATCTCTTGAGTATACATCAAGCCTGAGAAGAGGAGTCATGAACTCTTGGGCTGCTCTGTTATTTGTGTCTTCTGTTTCCTCCACTGTTCCTCCTCAGTCCCTCATTCCCTTCTCCATTCCCATCCCTGTTACTAGCAAGCCCCCCCACCTCCCCACCCCCCTACCCCCGTCATGCCCTTCAGCTTCCTCCCACTCTTAACATTAGCAAAACAACAAATAATTAAGGTGGGTATCGTGGATTGAATAGTGGCCCCTCCTTCCACTAAGCATTGTTTCATGAAATGTTGCTTTGGAATGTATATGTATATGCACCTGCACATGATTGAATATGTCACACAGCTCAGCCCAGGCTAATCCCTGGTACCTCAAAATGTGACCTTATTTGGAATAAGGGTCTTTGCAAATCTAATTAAGGTGAGGATCTTGAGATGAAATCATCCTGGAGTAGAGTGGGCCTTGAATCCAATGATGAGTGCCCTTATCAGAGAAGAAAAGGAGGTGACACCGGGAGGAAGGCCATGTGAAGACAGAGGCAGAGATTGGAGTTCTGCTGCCATACGGCGAGGAAGGCCAGGGGCCACTGGAAGCTGGAAAAGGCAAGGAAGCATTCTCCCCTAGACTAGCCTTCAGAAGGACTGTGGCTCTGCTGGAACTTCAGTTTCAGACTTTAGGCTTTTAGAACTTTGAGAAAATAAATTCTATTGTTTAAGCCACCAAGCTTGTGGTAATCTGTTGCAGAAGCCCTGGGGAACGCAGACAGTGGGAGACCAAACAGCACGAAAGGAACATTTATTTCACAATTGGTGAACATTTTAAATAAAAAAAATATTGTAGATGGGTGCTTGGCAGGCTCAGTCAGTGGACTGCGTGACTCTTGATCTCGGATTTGTGAGTTTGAGCCCCATGTTAGGTATAAGAGATTACTTAAAAATCTTTTAAAAACATATTCTAGAGAAGAATATGAAAACATTTTCCAATTAGTAACACATTTTAGAAATGCTTGCTAAATAATTATGTGTGACATATTATATAGCCAGTTCTCACCTGGCAATAAAGTGTTCCTAAAGTTAATGCATACACAGATGGTTTGAGACTCATAATGCATTTTTTCCTGCAGAAGTCATATGCTATATTATGGGTTTTTCAGATATTAATCCTTAAGAATCATTTTAATGTTAATCATGTAGATTGTAAATTTCTTGAAACTGGGGATTGTCCTATACACTTCTAAATTTCACTGCCTAGCAGACAGTGGGCCCTCCAATAAACACTCCTTAAACAGTTCATTTTTTAAAGCACCAGTAATGTGCTATAGCAGCTGTTTTGGAGTCAAATTTTTTTTTAAACATTTTATTTATTTATTTGACAGACAGAGAAACAGCGAGAGAGGGAACACAAGCAGGGGGAGTAGGAGAGGGAGAAGCAGGCTTCCCGCGGAGCAGGGAGCCCGATGTAGGGCTCGATCCCAGGACCCCGGGACCACGACCTGAGCCAAAGGCAGACGCTTAATGACTGAGCCACCCAGGCGCCCCTGGAGTCAAATTTTAAGTCTTGAAATCCTGGCTCTGCCACCTACAAGGTGTAAGTTATTAAGCAAATCATGTAATCTCTCTACGCCTCAATTTATTTGTCTATAAAATTATGATCATCATCATAATACCTACCTCATAATGTGTTATGAGGAGTAAATGAATTATTACATATAAAATACTTCCAAAATAACAGTACTTGCATACCAAGATTCAATACATGTTAATTTATTAGCTCTTAAGCACATCTCCCCACCTAAATTATAAACTCTTTGAGACAGAGGCAATGTCCTATACTTTTTATAATACCAGAACCTATACAATTTCTTGCATATTATATATATTCAATGAGTATTTGTCAAACTAATAAAAAGAATGAATGAATGGATATATGATTACAATACTTTCTCCATAAAAAAATCAGATATGTACAGAATTTGATAACATTCTAACATTTGTTACAGTAAAAAATGTGTTCAGAGATTAAACAGAATTTAAGACTTGTCAGAGAACCACAAGTATAAATAAGAGGAGAAAAAATGGAAATCACTACCAATGGGAAATTCTTTACTATATTTTAGCCTCTGGAAGACAGAGACTTTGTCCTATGTTTCTTTGTAATTCCAGTGTTTTGCATGTTTGGGATAGAAAGGCATGTGCAGCCTCATACATAGGAAGAATTCAAGGACACTCCTATGTAGATTTCCAGAGGTCTTTTTCTGTGTGGCTATCACCTTTCCAGAATTCTTCCCTGAAAGCTTCCACAGCTCTGAACTCCGTCTGCTCACCTCAGCTGTGCCTCTGGGGTCCCCGTCTTGGCACCTCTAGGCAGAAAGTTGGGGTTCATAGTGCTTACCTCATCTGTTTTCCTTCTTCCAGAAATCACAGTCCTATAGGCTTGTCATTCAATGTCTGAAAACAGCTGTTTCATCTACTTTGTTCAGGTTTCTAATTGTTTACAAATTAAAGTTAGGACTTTGTTACTTTATCATGGTTAAAAGCAGAAGTCCTCACACAGGTGTGAGGATAAATGAGGGAAAAAAGTAAGTAACTATAAACTGAGACTTTTAAGTTCATTCAGTTGGTTCTTTTGTTGATTAAGTGTTAACTGCTGTAATTAATGAGAAACGACAGTGCCATTCTTCAGTTTTGAAGAGGTTCTGCTAGGCGAATTTTCAGTCTCAGCAGTTTGCTTCAAGAATAGACTCTTCCATCTTGACTTCCAGTTTAAGTGAATTAGAATGGAGAATGGAATTCTCAAGTATAAAGAATGTGTGCCGTTACCTGACCCAGAACACATAGCTCATAACTTGTTAGGCAGGATGGTGAGTTAGTATGTCATCTCTCCGTTTATTTGTATATTAGTTCTTCTAGCCATAGGCTGTGAAGATCTTCCATTGCTTCTCACAAACTGGCTTAAACTTTTAATGATGATATATACAGATTTCCTCATCTAAGCACAGAGTCCATTTCTGTTTACGTTATTTCTGTGCAATCATTCATTTCCCCTCCAAGGTCATAGCCCTGCAGTTCAATCATAAACAAACAATCTATTTTAATAGCACCCTGCAGTGCTGGTGGGGAGAAAGGGATGGGAGTCATTTCATCAAAAAAGTACATTCTATCTACTGGAAGATTTTCTTGTTTCAGAAACACTCCTGAAATATATTTTTCAAAAATTTCAAATTTTACTAAAATGTGGTCATTGTCAATTTTACAACAATTTTCTTTTCAGCAATATCACAATAATTATCACTATAATAATTGGGCCACATTCTAAAAGTCATTTCCTCATTAATTATGACCGGACTCTCAAAAGCTCCTTCATGTGAGCTGCCAGAACAGCAGTTGAACACCCATCAGCTAAAAAAGATATTTTGGGACCACCTTTGGTCCAGAAGCCAAAACAATACAGCTGGGATGGAATTTAGAATGAGCGAGAAGTTAATGACTAATAGCACAATCACCCAGCGGGACTTAGAGCCCTGCCGTGAGAAGCCTGGCGCCGAGGCTTGAATTCTGTTAGACTTGACAGGACTCCCAAGATTTCTGGTCACTTTCATGGTCCCATTATGCCAGGGCAAGAGTGGCTGGTGTCCGAGGCTGACAGATTCCACACTTTCCAGACTTTCAAACTTTCTTCTTTCGGGTCCCTGTATTTATACATAATGTGTATAATTTACCCACAATTTAGGTAAATAAACTGCATGATTTACTTATTGATTAGGTCTCTTGTCAGCAAGGCATGTAAGTTCAAGAAAGCAGAGATCTTCATGGTTTTTTGTTGTTGTTTATTATATTCTAACACTTATAATAGTGTCTGGCACATCAGCACTCAGTGAATGGTTGTTGAATGAATAAATACTAAATATGAATCTTTGTCAACGTGTGTGAGAAATATCTATTCCTGTTTAGAGACTTATCTTTTCATTTACTTTATTGTAAATGATATTTGTTTAAACAGTTGTATTGAATTTTAGGGGACTTAAGTATATCAATCTTTTCCTCTGTGGTAAGCCATTTTTATTTCTTATTTGAGAAATTTTCTGCTACAAGGTTGTAAACATATTCTCCTATATTTTCTTCTAGCCCATCTTCTCCCCACTGACGTGCAATGACATTTCTGTTGTTTATTAAATTTTTTTTTTCCAATCATCCCCCTACCCATCTTGCCTCTGACAACCATCAGTTTGTTCTCTTTATTTATGGGTCTGTTTCTGCTTTTTGTTTGTTTGTTTATTAATTGTTTTTTATTCATTTGTTTTGTTTTTTAGATTCTACACATGAGGAAAATCATATGGTATTTGTCTTTATCTGTCTGACTTATTTCACTTAGCATTGTACCCTCTAGATCTATCTGTGTTGTTGCAAATGGCAAGATCTCTTCCTTTTTATGGCTGAATAATATTCCAGTGTGTGTGTGTGTGTGTGTGTACCACATCTCCTTTTTAAAAAATTTTTATGTTAATTCCAGTATAGTTAACAATGTTAAATTAGTTTCATGTGCACAGTATAGTGATTCAACAATTCTATATATTACTCAGTGCTCTTCAAGGTAATTATACTCTTAATCCTTTTTACCTATTTCACCCATCCCCCCACCCACCTACCCTCTGGTAACCATCTGTCTGTTCTATAAAATTAAGATTCTCTTTTTTGCTTTTGTCTTTTTTTCCCCTTTGTTCACTTGTTTCTTAAATTCCACGTAAGAGTGAAATCATATGGTACTTGTCTTTCTCTGACTGACTTATTTTGCCTAGCTCCATCCATGTTGCTACAAATGGTAAAATGGTAAAATTTCATTATTTTTTATGGCTGAATAACATTCCATTGTATATATCCCACATTTTCTTTATCCATTCATCTATTGATGAACATGTGGGTTGCTTCCATATCTTGGCTATTGTAAATAATGCTGCAATAAACATAGGGGTGCACATATCCTTTCAAATTAGAGTTTTCATTTTCTTGGATAAATACCCAGTAGTGGAATTACTGGATTATATGGTACGTCTAGTTTTAATTTTTTGAGGAGAGTGCATACTGTTTTCTACAGTGGCTGCACCAATTTGTATTCCCACCTTTATCCACCTCTGTGCCAACATTTGTTATTTCTTGTCATTTTGATTCTAGCCATTCTGACAGGTGTAAAGTGATATATCATTGTGGTTTTGATTTGCATTTCCCTGATGATGAGAGATGTTGAGCATCTTTTCATGTGTCTGTTGGCCATCTGTATGCTTCTTTGGGAAAATGTCTGTTCAGGTCTACCCATTTTTAAATCAAATTACTTTTTTTTTGGTGGAGAGTTGTATAAGTTCTTTAGGTATTTTGGATATTAATCACTTATTGGTTATGTCATTTGCAAATATCTTCTCTTTTCTCCCATTTAGTAGGTTGCCTTTTTGTTTTGTTGCTTTTTATTTTGGGGTAGTCTTAATAGTTTATTTTTGCTTTTGTTTCTCTTGTCTGAGGAGACATATCTAGAAAAATGTTTCTATGGCCAATGTCAAAGACATTATTGCCTGTGTTTTCTTCTAGGATTTTATGGTTTTAGGTCTCAAATGTAGGTCTTTAATCAATTTTGAGTTTATTTCTGTGTGTGGTATAAGGAAGTGGTCCAGGTTCATTCTTTTGCACATAGCTGTTGTGAGTCAATTTTTCTTATTTGGACCAGTGGTTGTCAAACTTTCATGTGCATCAGAAGAACTTGTTAAAACATGGATTGCTAGGTTTTTGGTGGGGCTTGAGAATTTGCATTTTTAACATTTCTTATGTACTGTTGATGCTGCTGGTTCTAGGACCACACTTCGAGAACCTCTGTTATAAATAATATGCCCACAACATCAAGTAGTCATTATTTAAGGGTTAATATATCATCAGATTTAAGTAGTAGTATATATTAAATACTTACATCATATTAGAAAAGCAGATTTATTTAAAACATAATATGAGAAATAAGTACACGAATACAGAATATTTTGGACTTAAATGTTGCTGTGATTTTTTTAAAGGAATATAAATATGAATGCTGTCCTTTCAGACTTTGATATTAGGAGTTTTTTTTGTTTTGTTTTGTTTTGTTTTAAGATTTTATTTATTTATTTGACAGAGACAGAGACAGCGAGAGCAGGAACACAAGCAGGGGGGGTGGGAGAGGGAGAAGCAGGCTTCCCGCTGAGCAGGGAGCCTGATGTGGGACTCGATCCCAGGACTCTGGGATCATGACCTGAGCCGAAGGCAGCCGCTTAACGACTGAGCCACCCAGGCTCCCCTAGGAGTTTTTTTTAATGTAAATTATTTTCTTACACTGAAAATTTAGAGCATATTCCTTTACAGACTTAACTGTTATATAGGAACTATAAGAGGAGTAATTTAACAGGGTATTTCTATATGCAAAAAAAGCATTTTTTACTAGTCTATACTTATAGCTTTTGAATGTGATTTTATCCAAAAAGAAAAGAATTATAGAGAAAATATTCCAGCAAAACTAGGTAAATATTTAATGCATCATTTTAGTATTTCTAACACTTTTGTAGGGGCAAAAAATTTTCCCTTCTTCTCTTCTAGTTTTTTTTGGCTGGTCTAATAATTAAATTGACATAAAACAGGTTAACAGGAAACAAACAAATTTCCGATGTCCAGGAGCCCCAAAGGCACAAGACCCAAAGACAGTTAGGCAATTGAGGCTTATATGCCATCCTGAGCTAAGGAGAAAGGGTTGGGGTCTGGGGCTTCAAAGGGGAGGAAGACAATTCACAGGAAAATGAGTAGAGCAAATGTTTGGTAAACTGGTGTTTGCCTTGCCATGCAGTTCTTTCTGACAAAAAGTTATCTTTGGTATTAGCTGTCTCCCAGTACAGGCCCTCCATCTGCCTATTTTTCTAGGCAGTTAAGAGGAAGGTGGGCAGCTCCTCTTAAGTCTTCAGCTCAAGAAATAATCCACACGCCAAAGTGGCATTTTTGAGGTAATGTATTTTGCTCCCCCTCACTTTTAGAGACAAAATTTTCTGGGTTTATAATACTTTCAAATTTGCCTTCTGATGTCACCATAAATCGGATGGCTGAGACACTGGTCAGTAACTCATTAGGAATATAGATGACCCATAAACAACATGGGTTAAAACTGTGTGGGTCCACTTACATGTGGATTTTTTTCAATAACTGTATATAAATTTATAGTATCAATATTTGCAGTACTGTAAATGTATTTTCCTTATGATTTTCTTTCTTTTTTTTTTTTTTAAAGATTTTATTTATGGGGCACCTGGGTGGTTTGGTTAAGTGACTGCCTTCAGCTTGGGTCCTGGGATCAAACCCCACATTGGGCTCCCTGCTCAGCAGGGAGTCTGCTTCTCCCTCTGCTCCTCCCCCTACTCATGCTCTCTCTCTCAAATTAAAAAAAAAATGATCTATTTAAAAACAAAAATAAAAAAATAGGGGCACCTTGGTGGCTCAATTGGTTGAGCGTCTGCCTTAGGCTCAGGTCATGATCCGAGGGTCTTGGGATCAAGCTCCACATTGGGGAGCCTGGTCTCCCTATCCTTCTACTGCTCCCCCCTGCTTGTGCTCTCTCATTCTCTGTGTCAAATAAATAAATAAAATATTTTTTAAAAAATAAAATATTTTATTTGTTTATTTGAGAGAGAGACAGCAGGGGAGGGGCAGAGGAAGAGGAAGAGGAAAAGGCAGACTCCCTGCTGAGTGGGGATGAATCCAGGACCCTGAGATCATGACCTGAGCCTAAGTCAGACGCTTAACCAACTGAGCCCCCTGGACGCCCCTTCCTTATGACTTTTTTTTTTTAAGATTTTATTTATTTATTTGACAGAGAGAGAGGCAGCGAGAGAGGGAACATGAGTAGGGGGGGTGGGAGAGGGAGAAGCAGGCTCCCTGCTGAGCAGGGAGCCCAACACAGGGCTCGATCCCTGGACCCTGGGATTATGACTTGAGCCGAAAGCAGACGCTTAACCGACTGAGCCACCCAGGCACCCCTCCTTATGAATTTTTTAATAACATTTTTTTTCTCTAGTTTACTCTATTGTAAGAATACAGTATATAATATATATAACATACAAAATATCTGTTAATTGACTATTCATGTTCGTGGTAAGGCTTCCAGCCAACAGTAGGCTATTAGTTGTTAAGTTTTTGAGTTTTGGGGTGAGTTGAAATCTGCACCATGGGATGTTCATTAGTGGTCCTAACCCCCACATTGTGCAAGGGTCAACTGTATATGCTAAAATTCTTGGCTTTGACTTTTTTAAATGCTACTTAGTTTTATGTTTGCTTAAAATTGACTTGTTTTAAGCCAGTCATGTCTTAGGTCCTAACATATATTAGTTTATGATTAAATTTGATCTAAAATGTCATTACTTATATTTTCAATTTATTAATGAAAGAGATTAAAATAATGATGAATAAAACATCTTGACATATTAATAGTAATAAAATAATACAGTTTATCTTTATATTTTGAATATAATTGATACTATATTCATCTTATAACTGATTCTTTACAAAGAGCAGTTCTGGCTTACTGAAAAATACACATTTTAAAAGTCTTTCAGTCTAAGTGTTTCTAGAGAATGGGAGCTTTACTAAAATCATAAAGGTTTGATGGAGATGAAATTAAGTAAGTGAGGTACCACAAACAATGAAAGCTATCTCACACGTACCTTTTTTTTTTGTAGAGAAGGGTGGATGGTACAGAGGGAGAGAGAGAGAGAATCTTAAGCAGAATTCAGGGCAGGGAAAAATACATCACTGGCCTTTGGGTATCTATGAAAGGCCTTCTTATTAGACTTTGTTTAGTATGAAAGCTTCTCTTCTCTGCCAAGTGAGAGTGACCCTATGTGTGAAGTGTGTTCAGTGGGGTCTTCAAGAACAACATAGATTCCAGTTGCTCACCCGCCAGAAGCCATCATGCTTTCTTCAAGAGGGCAGCTCACAAGCTGTATGCACCCCTGACCAGGCGCCAAAAGGAGATGCTCGCTCATGCTTTCCAAAATTCTTTCCCAGGCCTGGGGGACGGGAGCCATCCTTTGAACCCCTGTGTAGAACTCTGAGTCTCCCAGGAGGTAAAGCATGTTCTCATCCCCCAAACACTCCATTTTCTCCCTGAATTAGGGTCCTTTCTTTGAGCCAAATAAGGGTCTACTTAGGGCTTGAGTGTATGACCCCTTATTTCTCTGTTTGCAGAATGCTTCCAGCTTCCTTCTGAGTTTGAGGGCCCACAAAATAAAGAATTCATTTCAGTTTGCGGAGAACTCATCATTTTCACCTTGCATATTTTATTCTTTTCCTTTCAGTCTGTTTTCCTTGACTTTCTGCCTAAATGAAGGCAGGAGATGAAGTTAGGGTGTCTTAATGAAAGGAGCTCAGGGGCGCCTGGGTGGTTCAGTCAGTTAAGTGTCTGCCTTCAGCTCAGGTCATGATCCCGGGGTCCTGGGATCAAGCCCTGTGTCGGGCTCCCTGCTTGGTGGGAAGCCTGCTTCTCCCTCTCCCTCTGCCCCTCTGCCTGCTTGTGCTCTCTCTCAAATAAATAAATAAAAATCTTAAAAAAAAAAAAAAGGAAAGGAGCTCAGACTTAGGGATCTGGGGGACCTGGGTCAAAACCTAGAGCTATCGTTTCCTACCTCTGTTGATCTGCCTCAATTTCCTTAATCTCTCTGGGCCTCAGTTTACTCATTATTGTAGTAAAATATACATTCCAAGTTCTTTTTACTTCACCACTTATACCCTATTTAATTACCAAATACTACTATTACATGTTAGTTATATATGGTTGAATCATATGTTCTCTTGCTGTCTTTTTTTATGCCTGAGAAATTGCTTTCCTATGTCTAGTAAGTCATATGTGTGTAGTTAAAACAACTTTTATTGCAACATTAAAATAATCAAAGTTTCCCACTTCAATGACAGTGCAAATGATTGAAAATTCACTTTGAGTGATTGTAAAATAAGTAATGACAATAAAGCAGTTATTTTCATATAAGAGAAAGAGAAAACCACAAGATTTAGAATCTATTTACCTTCACCTGCCAAGAAGGAAAAAATGTTGCTGAGTGTATTTATGTATACATACATATGTATGTATATCTTTCAAATATAACTGAATTTCTGCTAGTATTTCACTCTGAAATCTATCTGCAAAGATACAATTTATGGGAAAAATGTTCTATTCCAAATGTTTCTTACTGTTACAGAGAATGTGAAGAAAATGCCTCAGTATATTTTCTTAGGAAGGCAAAAATTTTCTGCTGCAGTTCATATCCTGGACACCTCTGTTTCAATTCAGGGCTGATTTGTATTGTCTGCCTTCCAGTAACTGAGCAGCTATGTCCCACCTGAGTATACAGGATGCAAGGGAGGGAGGCTGTTGCCTTCTCAGCCTCTGCGTGTTGTCTTCCTGGCTGGTTGCTGGAATTCATCATTATTGCACTCTGCTTTCCTAGTCTCAGTCTCTGTTTCTATTTGCTTTTACTAAAGTTGCAGCAATTTACACAGGATCAGGTGATTGAAAGGACTCACATGATTCCACAGTGTATATTCATATAAGGCTTTGTAGGGACAGAAACCTTTCCCTTCTTCACTTCTGGGTTCTTTGGCTGGTCTAATGACCGCATTGACAAAACACTGATTACCAGGAGACAAATTTTGCACGTAAAGGTGCCGCATAAAAAATAGGAGACTCCCCAGCAGTCAGGTAATTGAGGCTTATATGCTATCCTGAGCTAAGGAGAAGGGGGTAGGGGTCTGAGACTTTAAAGGGTGGAAGATAATTCACAGGAAGCTGGGAAGAGCCATTGTTTGGTAAACAAATATTTGCCATGTCATGCAGATAGTTCTTTCTGATATAAAAAGTTCTCTCTGGTAATATCTCTCTTCCTGGTATAGGCCCCCTATCTAAATTCTTTAAGGCAGTTCAGGGGGAGGTAAAAAAAAAAAATCTTCCTGAGTCTGCTGGGCTCCTGGTTGTCTTCAGCTCCAAATAATCTACATGTCAAAGTGGCACATTCTGGAGTGGTTTATTCTGCCCCCTCTCATCTTTGATAAACTAAAGGGTGTGGTACAGCAGGAGAAGGAAAACAGGCAGACAGAGAGGTCTGAGCCTTCCAGACATAGCTTCAGGGCCCTTTTTTAATCTCACTGGATGTGATTTGTGTTCAGGTTATGAACCACTAAAATACACACAAGATACCTGTTTCCAGGGAAGCCAAGACACAAGTTTATAGAAGAGCCTTTTATATCTTGCTGCTCATGTAGCTTAATCCTATTTTTACTCTACCACCCACCTCTGTGTAAAATAGATGCCTCTCTCTCAGGGGTGCCTGGGCGGCTCAGTCGGTTAAGTGTCTGACTCTTAATTTCGGCTCAGATCATGATCTCAGGGTCGTGGAATCAAGACCTGTGTCGGACTCTGAGCTCAGTGGGGACTCTGCTAGGATTCTCTCTCTTCCTCTGCCACTCCCCCCGCCCCTCCCCCCCGCATGCACACATGCACGCTCTCTCTCTCAAATAAATAAATAAATCTTTAAAAGATAGATAAAAATAATTTGAAAATCACTTTAATGCACACCTTACCTCCTTTTTTGTTCACTTTGTTCCCTTTCACAATATCTCTTTTCAATAAAAAATCTATATATAGTGTGTTCCCTTGGTAATGGGACTAAAAATTGCTTATCATAATCAATGACTTTGATCCTGTTGATGCTATTTATCTCTTTGGTTAATTAGATCATTCTTTACAGTAAGATCACAGGAAATTATGAGAAGCTGAGGTGAAGGGGTAATTGCTAAAGACTGAACTATTTCTGGAATATTTGTGAACCCAGCCTTCATGTTTATTGTACAATATAGATTCAAATCTAGTTAGTGTCTTACCTAAATTTCCCCTTTCCATTTAATAAATTATCACAGTAATTGTGTAATCGGGGCAGCATGTATATTTATAGTTATAAGGAGATACGATCAGAAAACTGTCATACCATCATTCATTATGGTGATTTATATCTTTAAGAAAGAGAAATTAAAAGAAAAATCAAACAACTAAGCAAGAGGTAACTAGACTACTTTGGGAAATGATCATGGTTTCCTGATTTCAAAGTTGGTTATAGAAAAGACAAAAGATTCCAATATGTGTGTAAAAAGCTCATTCCAAAACAGATCAGTATATTCAGGTTACAATACCCAGGTCACAAAGCCACATTTTATTGATAAAAAATAACTTGCAGCTATTGAAGGAAATTTAAACAATCATGCTTTCTTGTGAGATGTAATATTGCAATTACTAGATCTGATGTACGCTGGATAGATGCCAGCACAATGTAGTACTTTGCTGATAGAGAGTGAAGTATGTTTTGTGCTGTAGTAAAGCTGTCTGGAGACTTCGAAAAACAAAGATATTTTATTAGCAGTAGCCAACTGTTTAAAATCTTCCACACAGTCTTAAAAGACCACATATTATATGATTGCATTTATATGAAATGTCCAATAGAGGCAAGTAGTTGCCTAGGTCTGGAAAAGATGGGGTGGGGTGTGAGGGGGGTAGCTAAAAGGTATGGAATTTACTTCTGAAGTAATAAAAATGTTCTAAAATTGATTGTGGTGATGGTCTCAATGCTGTGACTATATTAAGAATCACTGAATTTTACATTTTAAATGGGTGAATTATAAGTATGTGAATTGCATCTTAATAAACTTGATACCGGGGTGCCTGGGTGGTGCAGTTGGTTAAGCGGCCAACTCTTGGTTTCCGCCCAGGTCTGATCTCAGGGTCATGAGATCGAGTCCCACATAGGGCTCCATGCTCAGCGCTGAGTCTGCTTCAGATTCTCTCTCCCTCTCCCCTCCTTCTCATGCTCTCTCTCAAATAAATAATATCTTTAAAAAAAATTGATACCAAAAAAAATCTTACACAAAAAGCTTTCCTGTAAAACGCATGTTCCACTCAACTAAGATACAATGCAAATGTTTTACATCTACTTTTTAAATTTAGAATAATGTCTGTGGGACGCCTGGGTGGCTCAATCGGTTAAGGGTCTGCTTTCAGCTCAGGTCTTGATCCTGGAGTCCTGGGATCGAGCCCCGCATCAGGCTCCCTGCTCAGGGAGCCTGCTTTTCCCTCTGCCACCTGTTCTTGCTCTCTCTCTATCTCAAATAAATAAATAAAATCTTAAAAAAATAGAGTAATGTCTGAATTCTTTTAATGTACTTTTTATACAAACAAAAGAAGGAAAAAACTACAAATCAAGATATAAGATAATCAGTCATATATTATTTATTTTGTGCCATTTATTTCAAATGTTTACAACAAAAGGACAGATTTTACTTTGCTGTCAAGATTTTGCTTTTGATAAATATTTGAGATGAGGCATTGAAATGTGAACTGCTTGTGAAATGGGTTGGTCCTTGACTTCTTTCTAATGGAGGCTGATATCCTATGGGAAAGATGACTTTGTTGCTTCAAATTCAGTCTAGCATCGTTAACTCATCATGGTACCACTTTCTTCAGAGCAAGATTTATGTACACCTCAAAGTGAGAATTAGAGTCTTGGTTTTGTTATAGCTTTATTATTCTTCTCTTATTTTTAAGTTTGAAGTTTTTATTTAAATTCCATATTGGTTTCAGGAGTAGAATTTAGTGATTCATCACTTATATACAACACCCAGTGCTCATCATAACAAGTGCCCTCCTTTATGCCCATTACCCATTAAACCCCATCCCCTGTCCACCTTCCCTCCAGCAACCCTCAGTTTGTTATCTGTAGTTAAGAGTTTGTTTTATGGTTTGCCTTTCTTTTTGTTTTCCCCTATGTTCATCTGTTTCATTTTTTTAATTCCACATATAAGTGACATTATATGGTATTTGTCTTTCTCTGACTTATTTCACTTAGCATGATAACTCTAGTTCCATCCACATCATTGCAAATGGCAAGATTTCATTCTTTTTCATGGATGAGTAATATTCTATGTATATATACACCTCATCTTCTTTATCCATTCATCAGTCGATGGACATTGGGCTCTTTCCATTATTTGGCTACTGTTGATAATGTGCTATAAACTTCAGGGTGCATGTATCCCTTCAAATCAGTGTTTTCATGTCCTTAAGGTAAATGCCTAGTAGTACAATTGCTGGGTCATAGGCTAGTTCTATTTTTAACTTTCTGAGGAACCTCTATACTGTTTTCTAGAGTGGCTGCACCAGTTTTCATTCCCATCAACAGAGTAAGAGGGTTCCCCTTTCTCTGCATCTTTGCCAACATCTGTCGTTTCCTGGGTTTTTCATTTTAGCCATTCTGACAGGTGTGAGGTAGTGTCTGGTTGTATTTTTGATTTGTATTTCCCTGATGGGATGAGTGATGTTGAGCATCTTTTCATGTATCTCTTAACTATCTGATTGACTTCTTTGGAAAAATGTCTATTCATGTCTTCTGCCCATCTCTTAACTGGATTGTGTTTTGGGAGTTGAGTTTGATAAGTTCTTTACAGATTTTGGATACTAACCTTTTATCAGATATGTCATTTGCAAATATCTTCTCCCATTCTGAAGGTTGCCTTTTAGTTTTGTTGATTGTTTCCTTCGCTGTGCAGAAGTTTTTTTATCTTGATGAAGTCACAATAGTTCATTTTTGCTTTTGTTTCCCTGGCCTCTGGCAATGTGTCTAGTAAAAAGTTGCTACGCCCTAGGTTGAAGAGGTTGCTGCCTGTTTTCTCCTCTAAGATTTTGATGGTTTCAGGTCTCACATTTAGGTCTTTCATCCATTTTGAATTTTTGAGTGTGTCTGGTGTAAGAAAGTGGTCCAGTTTCATTTTTTTGCATGTTGCTGTACAATTTTTCCAACACCATTTGTTGAAGAGACTGCCTTTTCCATTGGATATTCTTTCCTGCTTTGTCAAAGATTAGTTGATATATGTCAAAGATACAGTTGTGGGTCCATTTCTGGGTTTTCTATTCTGTATTATTGATCTATGTGTCTTTTTGTACCAGTCCCATACTGTCTTGATGACTATAGCTTTGTAATATAACTTGAGGTCTGGAATTGTGATGCCTCTATCTTTGCTTTTCTTTTTCAGGATTTCTTTGACTATTCAGGGTCTTTTGTGGTTCCATACAAATTTTAGGATTGTTTGTTCTAACTCTGTGAACAATGCTGGTGGTATTTTGATAGGAATTGCATTAAATATGTAGATTGCTTTGGGTAGTATAAACATTTTAACAATACTTGTTCTTCTAATCCATGAGCATGAAATGTTTTACCATTACTATGTGTCATCTTCAATTTCTTTTGTAAGTGTTCTACAGTTTTCAGAGTACAGATCTTTTACCTCTTTGGTTAGGTTTATTCCTAGGTATCTTATGGGTTTTGGTTCAATTGTAAATGGGATTGATTCCTTGATTTCTCTTTCTGCTGCTTCATGATTGTTATATAGAAATGCAACAGATTTCTGTACATTGATTTTGTATCCTGTGACCTTACATTGTTTATCAGTTCAAGCAATTTTTCAGTGGAATCTTTTGGGGTTTCTACATACAGTATCATGTCATCTGCAGATAGTGAGAGTTTGAGTTCTTCTTTGTCGGTTGGATGCCTTTTATTTCTTTTTGTTGTCTGATTGCTGAAGTTAGGACTTCCAGCATATGTTAAGTAACAATGGTGAGAGTGGACATCCCTGTCGTGTTCCTGACTGTAGAGGGAAGCTCTCAGTTTTTCCCCATTGAGGATGATATTAGCTGTGGGTTTGGGGGAGGTTTTTTTTTGCATATGGCCTTTATGATGTTGAGGTATGTTCCCTCTATCCTAACTTTGTTCAGGGTTTTTATTAAGAATGGATGCTGTACTTTGTCAAATGCTTTTTCTGCATCTATTGAGGGGATCATATGGTTCTTATCCTCTCTCTTATTAATGTGGTGTATCATGTTTTGTTTTTGTTTTTCTTTTTAAGGAGTGTTCTTTTTTTTTTAAGATTTTATTTTATTATTTATTTGAGAGATAGAACAGAGGGAGAGTGAAAGGAGAAGAAGATTCCCCACTGAGTGGAGAGCCTGATGCGGGGCTCTATCCCAGGACCCTGAGATCATGACCCCTGCCGAAGGCACTTAACCAACTGAGCCACCCAGGCGCCCCCATGTGGTGTATCATATTGATTGATTTGCTAATATTGAACCATCCTTGCAGCCAAGGAATAAATCGCACTTGATCATGGTGAATGATTCTTTTAATTTACTGTTGGATTCGATTTGCTAGCATCTTATTGAAAATTTTTTATCCATGTTCATCAGGGATATTGACCTGTAATTCTCTTTTTAGTGGGGTCTATGTCATTTAGAGGTTGAGCCGAGAAGCATGGGGAAAAAGTCAGAAGGGACTGCAATAAAGCAACCAGTGAGGTTAGTTAGATGTCTGGAAAGCCAACAGGAGAAAGTGTTTCAAAAAGGAGGGAGTGGTAAATGCTGTTGACGAAGTTGAGTAAGAGGAAAACAAGGGTGTGCTGAGTTCAGTGGCAACATGCAAGTCATTGATGACTTTGATAAGAGCAGGTTCAGTGTTCATCAGAATGGACTGAAGACAAATGTGATCTGAGAAAGGACGATCATGGATATAGAAATAGAAATACAGATACAAAGGTCAAGGTTTGTTTGTTTTAAGGCAAGATTTATTATCTTTAAACTATATAGAGGAGATTGCAAGAAATTAATGAAGATGAGAATGGGGATAGGAACCACACCTCTTTGCCTCCCTCCCCTCTCCCCATACTACCACCACCAAGGAAATGTGAGGCAAGATTCTTGGGAGGGAAGGAGAAACTGAAAATAGGAAAAGAGAGAAGCAGGAAACTTACTACATTGTGAACACAGAGTATGGCCACTAGTGCTTAAGGCCTGTTGAATTTGAGAGATTCGGGACTTTTTTGGTTTTTTAATTGATCCCTCCTACCAGACACCATTCTAATCCACAAAGCAACCCCCAGAGGTAGTTCTCCCTACAGGACAAGAAGCAGACATGGAGAAGTAAATAAACTTGGCCAAGGTTAGTAAGTGTTGGAGTTTAGCTTTGGGCATGTTTAGCTTTGGGCATGCAAGACAGAGTTAGGCTTTATGATTGAGAGAGAGGGACGCAAGGGAGTTAAATGTGTTGGTAAGAGAGTGCATGACAACAGTGGGATTGAAGCTGGGTGAGGAGGGAACTGAAGACCCAAGGTCCTAGGTAATGAGCAAGTTGGAAGTCAAAGGTGGAAGAGTGGCTGGGTTGGAAGAACTGGAGATGATTTGGAAGAATAGGAGGTGTGGTTATTGGTGACAACATCACAGAGTGAGTGGCTGATGCGGGATAGAAGAGCAGATCACCTGAGTTGAGGTTGAGGAAGTGGGAGGTCAGGGCCTTTCCCACGGATGTGTCATCCAGGAGCCTCGTCCTTCTTCTTTCCTTGCAAAAGAGAAACTCAAAGCCTTGTGCTCATGGAATCGTCAGATGAAGTGTGTGCCTGTCCTAGGGCATGGAGGGTTAGGGCAGTGTAGACAGCAGTGTCAGCGGGCTCTCTTGGGTTAGACTGTCACCCCTTTCCCTCTCTGTCCTCCACCCCTAAACTACCCCAGGCCAGACATTCTTGGCCCCAGGGCAGAGAATCTTTGGCTGGGGAGAGGCAAAGAGAACAATGATCCACTCCTCTCACCAACAAGAGAAGTGTTCATTTTTGGCCAAGTGAAGGAAAATAAAATAGGCAAACTGCCTGGCAGTGGCAACTCTGTAGGAGAGAAGTGAGAAATACCCGCTCCATTCCCCTCTCCAGCATCCTCCCCTTGGACCAGTGCAGCTGTCCTCCTTTATTTACTCCACTCACAGATCAGAAGTTCCTGCTTTGACTATCCAAATTAATGCTACTTATAATTGTTTATAAGCCACATCACTAACTCTCACATTCACTTTGTTGTAGTTGTCTTTTATTCTTACAGCTCGATGTAGGTACCTTTATCCTTACTCTTTGTTTTTTTTCTTCATTTCTTATGTCAACCATTCTAACTGCAATGTCCCTCCACATTTCCCATCATCCCTCACTTTGAGCCCTTGGAGCGGCTGCTCAGCCCATTTTCTGTGACTCTTTCTTCTTACAGCCCACCCGTCCCTGCTCTCAGCAGGGTCACTTGCCAAAACATAGGTCTGATCACATGGCTGCTTTGCTTGAGAGACTTTGATGGTTCTCCAAATTATTTTGTTTGACATAGAATTTCCTGCAAAATCGTCTCAAGTTACTTTGCTCCAACCACACCAAACTGCACTATTTTCTAAACCTCAGCCCAGTTAAGAACTTTAAAGGTTCTAAGCACTGAAAACATTTTGCTTCTTTTCCTACCCTATAGATTAACAACATTAGTCTGTAATTTAACATTTTATTGTATGAAATAATGTGGAACTTAGACATAAGCTGAAAATAATTGGCTATTTTCTAGATTTTTGTGAATTTCTCTTTCTGTCTCTCTGTTAGTGCTCTATCTTTACTGATCCCCCCAAGGAAATGCCCAATTTGACTATTGGGTATTTTAACACTGCCCTCAACACAAATATGACTCAGCTTTTGTTTCAGAAGTTTACTTCTGACTGGAAAGTCTGTCCTCCTTATTGATTTTGTTAACTCTACTTGTCCTTCAAGGTTCTGCTCAAATGTAACTTCCTTCATAAAGCTTTTGCTGACTCACCCAGGAGTAATTGATTGCTCAGCCTTGTGGTATGAACCTCTAACAGCACTTGTTCTGTTGTGTTATGGTAAATTATCTGTGTGTCTGGAATCTCTGCTCCTATCCCCATGTTACAGCATTAAATCCTCACAATGACCACATAATGTTAAGTATTAGGATCCCCATTTTACAGATGAGTAAACTGGAGGTTTGTCGCCCATGTCACATAAGCTATTATTAAGACCTAATGTGACGATGCATATAATTTTTTAAAAGACTAAGCTATATAGCTGGGAGGCATTATTCTTTATACATTACTTTTGTTATGAAAAATAGAAACAGATGTTTCTATTTTCTTCTTGCGAAAAATAGAATTTATTATTTCCACATAAAGAAATCCTTTTAATATCAGTTAAAGCTAAGAATGCTGCTATGCTCAGGTGCAATGCAAATCAGGGGGATAGTCTACCCCAAACGTTTCAGGTTCATCTGCTCTTCCTGAGGAGGAGTTGGAGCTCAGGTCCCTGGAGGTGAAAGGCTAAAGCATTCCCTGGTTGTACCTTTTTCTCCCCTTTCTCTCCTGCTTTATTTTTCTCACTCTCATTATTCTTTATGGGGGTTTTTAGTAGAGCTCAGCACCATTTTATCCCAGGAAGAAAAAATTGTAGTAGATAAATGTATGTTGAGTGGCACAAAAAACAACAGGAATAATCTTTTAAATTTATTATGGAAGCAAAGAATATTGCCCATAGAATGTAATCTTTGGCAGTTCAAAAAACAAGAACTTCTAGCAAAATTCATAAAACCAGTTTTCTTCCTTTGGGCCTTATGTCTGTTTCATTGTTAGCTAGTCTTTCTACTTAACCAGTCTCTCGGCCACACTCTCCCTTTTCCTTAATTAACATCAGGAGTCTTCATTAACTATTTTATGGTTTGTTTGTTAGTGATCCTCATTAGCTTTGCTGTGGCCTTAAATTTGTTTGACATTTACTATCTTACTATATAGGATTTTATGGTTATTTCTCAGTGTGTACAAGCTAGGCTTCTGGCCATTACATTTTTTACAGTGTATGCATTCACATTTTATAGAATCTCTTGTATCCAATATTTTTCTTTACAATTTTATATAAATGACTGGCATCCAGTTTGTCAGGCTTCTTCATATCTTTGTGTAGGTAAATATGGAAAACTAAATAAATATATATCACTCAGTTAATGGTAAGTTTTTCAAGAAATAGAAAAATATTATATTAAGGTATTCTGTTTCTGCAAAATAAAAGAATTTAACGAAATGTTGTAATTTGGCTTTGTAGCCAAACTCTATTTTTTATTCTACACCTATTGAATACATACGTTCAAAGTATTGTCCAAGGACCAGGGAACAAAGTAACATTTCTGCCTCCAAGTTGCTGGACTAGTGAAGAAGAATTATAACAAGTCTAGTTATTTCACAGATCTAGGTATGTCTTATTTCAAAGTGTGTTATTCTCCCTTTGTTCCCCACTCTAAAACAATGCAAGACAAAAAGCCATCATCCCAGCAATAATCTTCTTTAAATTTTGTGCCAAGCATTTGTATTCCTGTAATTTGCCAGGTATTAGGGACACATTGATTAGCAATACAGAAGAAGTTCATTATGTTCAGATCAAAAAGGAAATTTAATAAATGTAAAAAAGGTAAGTGAATGGTTTTGAGTAAAGGTTAGTGCTATTCTGTCAACAGTGATTTTTTGAGTATCTACTGTATGCTAAATGCTGATATATAAAGTAAATCATGTAGGGTGAAGGCCAGGGAGCTGTCTCATCTTAGCTGTTCAGGGAAGGCCACTCTGAGGAGATGACATTTGAATTGAGATCTAAATGACAAGTAGAAGCAGAAGAGTTTTTTGACCTGGGTCCTAAGAGTCTGTGGATAGAATTCAGGAGACTTGGTGGGATGCTTGGATGGGAAAAATAATTCCATTTCTGTTTTCACTAGACTGACTGAAATTTAACATTTTTTTCCATTTGAATGTATCCTATGTGAATACCTCAGCAGCATTAGCATCACCTGTGACTTTGGGATCAGTATTTTCATACCACATCTCAGGTATTTTGAAATACCATCACTGCTTTGCAATGATGGTATTTCTGAGATCTGCCACTAAATCTGATTAATACATTGTGTTAATCAAGAAGCGCACATAATTACACTATCGGTTGTATAATCACCGAACACATAGAACAGACAATACCCCGTGATTCTGTGGCTCAGTCACATGGGTTGTACTCAGCTGATGAGTTCTTATGGACTTGCCCGGGGTCACTCCCATAGCTGCTGTCCCCTGGGCACTCAACCCAGCCAAACAGCCCAAGAAGTCTCACTCCCATGCTCAGCAGCTGGGGCTGACTGTGGGCTGGGCCACATGGCTGCAGCAGGCTGGCCTGGCTTCTTCATTCCGTGGCAGCATTCCAAGAGAGCGAGAGCCACCAGGCCTCTTGGGGCCAAGGCTCAAAAGTCCCACTCACTTCTACTGCCTTCTGTGGGTCAAAGCAAGTCAGAGGCCAGCTCGGAGTCAGTTTGAGAGGAGACTCCACAGGGAAGTATGATTAATTTGGGACCATTACTGTGATAAACTACCTGATTACCATATCATAAATTTTTTTAAATATTGTATTAACTAATTTTAATATAATCGGTATCCTTTGTAATCCTTTTATGCTACAAGTGAGGAAAATTTCCCTCCTCTCTTTGGCTGGGCCAAAGAATTAAACTGACATAAGACAGATAAACAAGAAGAAGGCATACAAATTTATTTAATTGTTGTATGTGTATGCAGGAGTCTTTAGAAGGAAAATAAGGACCCAGAGAAGCCCTTAGGCCCCAAAACTTATATGCCTTTTTTACACAAAGAACGATGAACTGTGGGGATGTGACAAGATATGATAAATTAGGCTAGGGGCAGTAAGTTGTGGGACAGTGACTAGGAAATGCATGGAGAAACTAATGGAAGATCAGGGTTATTTTAATAGGTTTGTTTGTACAAGTGCATTTTGGTGCAAACTCCCAGTGTCTACTGATAAGAACGTTCTTCTCTTCTGGTATAGGGAGAGCACCTTTCTCAGGGGCAACTTTGTGTCCTGCTTTTAGGTAGAAAGGGGGAGGGCAGAGAGCCCTTCCTGCATCTCCTGTTTCTCAAGGACCTGCAGTTCAAAATAATCAGGATATCAAAGTGGCATATTTTGGGGTGGCATGCTCTGAACCCTTTCACTTCCCTTTAAAATACTATCCTGAGAAGAGCTTCATCACCTTCAGCATATTGTCTAAGAGAGTCATGGCGCTAATGAGGTTAAGAACCCCTGATCTGGAGGCAGGGAGTTCTGGGAGGGGAAGTGCAAAGCCTCAAGGCAGGAGCGAGCTGGCAAGTCCAGCATGGTCGGGGAGCACAGGGAAAGCTACTGAGGCCAAAGCAAGTGGTGACCAAGGGCTGAAAAAAGGCAGTTCAGACCATGTGGCTTATTGGGAAACTTGTGGGTGGACACTCCCCCACCCCTCCTGGGTATGGAAAGTTGGTATTGTATGCATACTAATCTATAATTTTCTTTTATATTTCACAATATGTTGTGGCTATATTTCTCTTTTAGTATATAAAGCTCCTCATTTTTTTCTCATTCTTTTTAATAATTTTATAATGCTCAATTCAATGGATACATGATTATTTATTTCATTGTTTCCCCAATAGCAAACATTTAGACTGTTTCCAATTCTTTGTGTAAATATACATGGATTTATTTTTCTCTTTTATTTATCTCTATGAAAATATACTTAAGAGTGATTTTTAGATGTAGAATTGCTGGATCTCGTGTATGTGCTTTTAAAAGTTTTGACAGGGGCGCCTGGGTGGCTCAGTCATTAGGCATCTGCCTTTGGCTCAGATCATGATCTCAGGGTCCTGGGATCGAGCCCCACATCGGGCTCCCTGCTCAGCAGAGAACCTGCTTCTCCCTCTTGCTCTGCTGCTCCCCCTGCTTGTTCTCTCTTTGTCTGTCAATCTCTCTCTCTGTCAAATAAATAAATAAATAAAATCTTTAAAAAAAAGTTTTGACAGATATCACTACATTGCTATTCAAAAGAAGGTGGTCCTGACTTCTGTTCTATGAGGTGTTTTTATTATTATCTTTAACCACCAAGAGATCTGCACATTATTAAGGCTAGAATAAGAAAGTTTTATATTGACTGTTTATTCTGTTGTTTCAGAACAATGAGATGGTGGAGCTACAGAGAATACGGATGAAGGATGAAATCCGAGAATACAAATTCCGAGAGGCCCGCCTCCTTCAGGACTACACTGAGCTGGAAGAAGAAAATATCACGTTGCAGAAACTCGTGTCCACATTAAAGCAGAACCAGGTAGAGTTCAAGAAATTTTTTAGTTACACTCCAGTTGGAGCCACATCTTCTGACCACTAAGGTTAAATCTTCTTTTTATTTTTCAGAAAGGAACTTGTCAAAATTTGCCTTAATCTTCCTACAATATTTATGTGCTGAAACTTCCCAACCTTCCTATTTCAGCTGACATTTAAAAGACATTTAGCTCTGTGTTAACTTGTTTTAGCTGGAAGTGGAATGTATTATAATCAGTTTAACCTGACAATTTCTCATTAAAAGCAATCCCTGCTCTCTCTCTCTCTCTTTCTTTCTGTAAATTACTTTTAAATCATACACGGAAAGGAATTATGAAATACAAATCAATAAGAACAAAATTATAAAAGAAAGATAATATCTTTTTTTTTCAGCTATAATGTGACCAAAAACATTGCATGTCTACACTTAAATATATATATATATATATTTTTTGGTAGTGAGGCTTAGATAGCTTAATTGCTTTATTTTCCTGATTGGTTTGCATTGTGGTTTGTTACAGTAAGTAACAAAAGAATGTAACTTAGTAAGTAAACTTAGAGGCCTGCCCAGATGTATGTTACTTCTACTCCCTTCCAAAGCTCCTATCTCTATCAAAAACTATTTTTGGTTTTGATAGATACAAGGGTGAAGAAGGGAAAGAGAGAACCCAGAAGAAAAAAAAATGCATGTATTGACACAATTGAAATTTGATTTCTGATCACTGCCACTTCCTCCAGCTTTGGAGTGTTGGGGGGAACAAGATGTCTGCCCAGGAGCTCAGGGGGTGGTTTCAGACCATTAAAAAGGGTTACCAGGATACCCCCTCTGTTTTTACCTCAGTCCTCCCCTTTAAGCACTGACTCACTGTGCGTGTGTGTACTGAGGGTTGATAGTGTTGTAGGCATCCCAGGTCTCAGCTTGGCTGGGGTCAGTGAGCTCACGGTGAAGAAAATCAGACTGAGAAGACTTTTTTAAGTATGCTCAGAAACTTCTTAAGAAGGGTATTTTTCTTTTTCTTTTTTTTCTTTCTTTTTTTTTTTTTTTGGTTACTGATGAAGAATGCAGAGGATTCGAAGCAAATGTACTCGAAGTGCACATATTTGAAGTGGTCATTATTCCCAATTCCTACAAATCCTCTCTGCTCTCTGCACAGGCAGGAGGCTATAGCCTCCCATCCCTGCATGTGGTAGACTAATTTACTCAGGAGGTTAATTTAGGCCAGTATTAGGTATTTTTGAAAGTCTGCCAAGGTATCCTGTGAGTATTCATTAACCCAGATGCCGTTTCTGTGGGAATTTGTGCTATTAGCCTGGCTGATTACTGTTTATGGTTTACCCATGCCCTTCCACCAGTAACTGAAATATGGAAATCAAAGGCTTAACTCAGAAGTTTGAAAAAAACCAAAACAAACAAATGGGAAAATGTATACATCTCTTTAATTTTATTTTCTAGATGCAATATGGTAATTTTCCCAATTAAGTGTCTAATTAATTAACTTGAAATTATTTCCTGCACAAAGGGCCATTCTGGCTTATTTCCTGACAAGTACATGCTCTGTGGTGGTACAAGTCTCTCCGAATGAAGAAAGTGCTGGGTTTTGTTTTTTGGGTTTTTTTTTGCTACTATTGGCCTTTATTGACAGGAGTTAGAATCCATCATATACTCTGTTTCTAATTAGTGAAGTGTTTAGTATAACATTTTATGTACAAATGCCACAGTTCTTTTTTTGCAAAGAGATGACAGTGCTAGAATTCAATCTCAAAACTGCTCGGAATGTTGCTTTGTACTGAAGCTCCCTACACAAAATATAGTCCTGCCACCTGGGTTGACAGTTCTCTGAGTAGCCAAGCTACTAACATTATAAAATGCTTAGTTCAAAGAACTAGAAGATTCTTCTTTTTCTGAAGTAGAAGATTCTTCTTTTTCTGAAGTTCCATTTTTCTTTTAGCTATTTACTGATTATTTTCTAAATGACTGTTGTTTAAATAGCATTTCTTATTCCCTATACAGTTTCTATATGTTAGTTTATTTATTTTCCATCCCCTTCAACCGTAATATAACATCCAGAACAGAGCCTGCCTGGCCCATAGAAGGCATTAAATAAATATCTGTTGAAAGAATGAATAAATTGTTTTTTTTTTTTCTTGCTTATACTCACTCTTTGGCTTAGAAAGGAAACTAAAATTTAAGATTATTGTAATTCATCAGACCAGGTTTTATTTGTGATCCGAAATATGAAATATATAAGAACATCAGAGAGTTGACTCTGAAAACTTTAGGCACGTCCCTCTGTGTGCTGACTTGGTTCTGTGTACAAAATAAAATCAGGTCCAGTCTTACAAATACATTTTATACTTTGATACTTTTGAAAACCAATTTTCTGAAAGAAGTGTAGGAAGAAGCAGCAACCATAAAGAGAGGTCGAGTTGACTATCAGTTCCCCATCAGAAAAACCCACTGATGAAGCAAAGCTATTTATTAGACCTCTCCAGTAAGAGACCCACCTCAACAGAGCCTTAGTAATGTCTCAGAATGGGAGGTTTAGGGAAAGGATGTTCATAGGATTTTAGGGTCTGGATTGGGTTTTGCTTGGTGGGAAACTGGTTGGGATAGGTTGAGTTTATGACATAATGGCTGTCAGTTGGGGGGCACAACAAAGTAAGGGTCTTGACTTGGGTCTTAAGGAAGCTGTTTTCATTGGGTCTCATATTCCAGGAGAGTATTTCCCACAAGTTTTCTATGCCTAGTCCCAGTATTGGTTAACATAGGGTTAACAGGAAAATTTGCCTGGTCCCAGTGTTACCTACCAGGGCAGGAAATTATGTTAGCTTCAATTTCTAGAGATGTACTGGTGGGAGGTAGGGGAGAAATAATAAGTCCTATGTCTCTAATATCTCACATACTAAACTAAAGCACTCAATAGTTGTTATCTAACCATTGAAAACACTTGTTAAAATTAATAATTCAATCATACTGATATTATGAAGAACATTTCCTCCAGGGATATGTTTCTATATCAGGAAATAATATCATAAGAGACCTAGGGAACATATTCAATTCAGTTTGATTCATTTAACCAGTGTTTCAGGAGTATCCTTCTATGAGGCCATGTACTTTTTTAAGGACAAAAGACATGGTCACTGTCTTAAAGAATTTATAGTCCCAGGAGGGAAAGCAGTTAATAGACTCATAGCCATCCATGTAATTGCATATTAAAAGCTATGTGTTAGATGTGGCAATAGAAGGCTAGATTAAGATCTTGAGACTTCCTAAACTCTGAAAAGATTATACTTACCCCCAACCCTCATGTAGTTAAAGAGAAAAAAGTTACTAAACTATGAAGTCGCTAGAAGGAATTGCACCAAAGTACTAATTTTTATAATAGTGAATAGTTTGATGCTATCTTAAAAATGTCAGGCATCAAATTTTTTTTTTTTAAGAAGGCTCCATGCCCAGCATGGAGCCCAATTCAAGACTTGAACTCATGAGCCTGAGATCAAGACCTGAGCTGAGATCGAGAGTCAGATGCTTAACCGACTGAGCCACCCAGGCACCCCCAGATATCAGTTTTTAAGTGCATTCTCATTCCTGTTTCTTGGTGCCTCCACTTTGTTGGGGCTCAAACCATCTGCTTCAGCCCTACAGTGATGGTACCAGAAAGGAGTGATCTGTTTGCCTGAACGGGTCAATAAAGACTTCGGAGTTAGGATCAGATTTTTGACATGGGCCTTAAAGGTTGAATAAGAGTTTTCCAGATGACAGCCTTGGCCAAGGCAGAGAAACATGAAACAGCTGGGTAAGTATTAGGAGCCTAAATATTTATGAGTAGAGTGAGTGAAGTTGCCCAGAGAGAAACAGATCTCTAACAGTGTCTCTTCCAACTACTGTACTCTGCTGTTGTAGCATGAAAGTAGCTGGAGACAAAATAGTGTGACTGTGTTCTAATAAAATTTTATTTACAAAAATAGGTGGTGGGCTAGATTTCATCCAGAAGACATAGTAATGTTAGACAATCCTTGGCCTAAACTATCAGTTTAACAAGGATTACAAAATAAAAGGTCTACAATGCAAACTAAAGAAGTGTCTGCAAATGTAAGCTATCAAGTAATTTGGGAGCAGTCAGAGGATTGGCTGAAATACTAGGAAAGGTTAGCAAGTGGGTATCCTGAGCTGTTCAGGGAAAGGAAAAGAGAAGGTCAGGAGGAAGATGACTTTACAGTTTATAAGCAGGCCTGGAAGAAACCATGACACAAGGACTCAGATTCTGTTATCCCAAGCAATTTCTATATTTGGGTCTTTTCTATCATGGAAATAGAAATTCCAGTGATCTTGTATAGCAGTATCCATTGTACCCCTCTCCCAGTGTATTACCCAGTATGTATGTATGTATGTATTTATAAAGATTATTTTATTTATTTGAGACAGAGAGAGAGAGAACAGGGGGAGGGGCAGAGGGAGAGAGAGAGAATCCACAAGCAGGCTGTCTGCTGAGTGCGGATCCCAGGACCCTGAGATCATGACCTGAGCCAAAACCAAGAGTCAGGCACTCAACTGACTGAGCCACTCACGCTCCCCTATTACTCAGTTTTTAATTGAGCATCAGGCTATGCAGGATAAAGAAAACATTCTTCACCTGCCTTGTAAGTAAGTGTCATGTGACTAGTACTGGCCACTGGGATATGAGAAGTGATATGAGCACCTTTTGAGACATGTCCTTAAAGAGAAAGGGTGTGCCTCTTACTTTGACCCACTGCTTGAAACATGATCAAGGTGGCAAGCCGCCTTAGATCATATGGACCAGAGTAGGAGTCAGTGCATTAAGAGAGAAGAATGACCTCATGGAGCAGAGAATCCTACTGGCCCTTGACTGTCTATCTACATAGTGTTACATGAGAGAGAGCCAAACTTCTATCTAGACTCAATCGCTCTTGTCTAGGTCTCTGTTACATCAGCCAAACCTACATCTGACCTAAACCTATGTCAAAAACTGTTATCCTAACCTTTGCAAAACAAGCCATTCCAGTGAGATTATGTGAAGAAGGGGGCGTGGGGTGGGGAGTAGAATAGAAACAGATGAAAATGGTAATGATCTGTGATCCCTATTCTTTCATTTTTAAAAATATTTCTTGAGGCGCCTGGGAGGCTCAGTTGGTTGAGCGTCTGCCTTTGGCTTCAGGTCATGATCGTGGGGTCCTGGGATCGAGTCCTGTATCAGGCTCCCTGCTCAGTGGAGTCTGCTTCTGCCCCTCCCCTCTTCTCATGTACTCTCCCTCTCTCTCTCAAATAAATAAAATCTAAAAAAATAAAAAATAAAAATATTTCTTAAAATACAAGTTTAAACTAATATAAACAGTAAAATAAATGTACAACTAAGCACATAGTTTACATTAGTATCTAATATCATAATGACTTTATTATATTACCTTTTCCAGTTTATTTTTTCATTCACAACAGCAAACACTTGTTGAAGAGCAGAATTCTGTTGAAACAGTGTGATGGAATATTGAAGCACTGAGGGACACCTCAGGTACATAACAAGTAATTCCTCCTTCTGAGGAGACAACAGTATAGTTGTGGAGATAGAATAGTTATTAAAAAGTGGCATGTGATTAGTGCCATGGAAAAGACCTCAAGGAAGGCCTGTCAGTTTAGAGTAGAGATCTCTTTCCCTTGTGGGCTTTCATGATGAAGGGGTGTTTACACAGGCTATTTGGTTCTCAATTCAAAGGAATATTGCATTGATAGCAATATATATGTATTTTTCTATTATCAGATAATCAGTACCACTATTCCAGATTCTATCCATAAACACATGAAGTTTTTCTTTGCTTCATTTTACTCTCAAACATATTTTATTGAGATTAAATTCTTATTGTGATCTTTTAGCTAATCTATCACTGAATATAAAAATTTCCTTATCATTAATAATTAAGTAAAACAAAGTAATAGTGATGATAAAATATTTTCCTAGTTATAAATATTCTGATAAGTTTATTTTTTAAAAAATTCCTGGGGTGCCTGAGTGGCTCAGTCTTAGTTAAGCATCTGCCTTAGGCTCAGGTCATGATCCCAGAGTCCTGGGATCAAGCCCCACATTGGGCTCCCTGCTCAGTGGGCAGCCTGCTTCTCCCTCTCCCTCTGCCCCTCCCCCTGCTCCTGCTGTCTCTCTCTCTTTCTCTCAAATAAATATATAAAATCTTTAAAAAAAAAAAAATCCTTGTTTTTTTTAGGCAAACAGTGCCCCCTTTTGGCCATTGGTTCCCATAAAAAGAAACCCTAAAACAGACACCTTTTCCATCTCTGCTAAGAATTGAATTTATATATATAAATAAAGTATTTATAAATTATATAATATATTATATATACTAACTAATAATTATTATAAATAATATATAATTTCCAAAGAAATCATCCTATGTTACCTGAAGAATATAGATACTATGTGCTGTTTTAGATTTATTTTGTAGACTCACATTTTACACTGTGTAGTTTCCTATTTTTAGTTAACACACAGTATTATATTAGTTTCAGGTGTCCAGTATAATGGGTAGACTAACATTTTACTTTTTTAAATAACTAGGTCTGCTAGAGTGGTTGATGGCAGTTTTGTAAGACCCAAATTTTAGTTTTATGAATCTTCTTTATCCTATCTAATTCAGGTTGAATATGAAGGCTTAAAGCATGAGATTAAGCGATTTGAGGAGGAAACTGTGCTTCTCAACAGCCAGCTGGAAGATGCCATCCGGTTGAAAGAGATCGCGGAGCACCAACTGGAAGAAGCCCTTGAGACCTTAAAAAACGAGCGGGAGCAAAAGAACATCCTGCGAAAGGAGCTCTCCCAGTACATCACCCTCAACGATAACCATATCAGCATCTCTGTCGACGGACTCAAGTTCTCGGAGGACGCGAGTGAACCCAACAATGACGACAAAATGAATGGGCATATCCACGGGCCCCTTGTGAAACTGAATGGAGACTATCGGACTCCCACTTTAAGGAAAGGAGAGTCTCTACACCCTGTTTCTGACTTATTCAGTGAGCTGAACATTTCAGAAATACAGAAGTTGAAGCAGCAACTTATGCAGGTAAGATCTCCTTTAGGGCTGTGGAAGTGGATTTCTTGTGGATTGAGTTACAGCCTGTTTTGGGATTTCTTGTTCTCACATTTTCCTTCTAGCTTATTTTTTTGAAATATTGCTTCTTCAACTGGAAACTTTGAAAGTACAGTATCTTAGAAAGACACAACAGAAGAGGCGTTGCAATCTCTCATTAAAGCGTCACTTTAAGAAATCTGTCTTAGAGCCACAAAGTAGATTGCAGTCAGGTGGGAAGGGAGAAAAGCCTCTCCATCCGTTTCTAACCACAAAATTCAGAAGCTATACATACAAGTGAAATGACAGAAAAATGAACTTTTCCATCACAAATAATGGTATGTATAGCTTCAAGAATAATAGTAATTTCTGTGAACAGAAATGCCTTAAGCTTTAAAAGACATGAAGGGCTTTCAGTATACTAATTAGCCAGGATATCATATGATTCAAAATACAGAACAGGTATAAATCTGAAACCAAGGAGTTCTTATTCCAACATGATCTAGGCCTTAAATTTTTAGCATCTTCAAATTCAGATGTCTTGTGAAGAGTCCCAGCCTTTAAGCTTATGTCGCTGTGAAGTGGCTTTTCTAGTTTAGGTCTTGCCTCCCTGCCATACCTTAATCCAGTGCTGATGGGAATCTTGCCTGAGGAACAGCATCACCACCATCACCATCGTCTTCTTACTACTACAAATTGTTGGTCTCCACACAGATCTGCTGAACCAGGAATTTGGTTCAACAGGCTTGCCAGGTGATTAAGTTTGAGGCTTAATCTTCAGTCTGTTATCCCCCCAAGGTTCTTTGCATTTGGCTGATAATTAGAGGCTGTCGAGACTCTGGCAGGCATTTATTTCTATAGCAAACGGGGCTTATATTTTTCTGCCTTTACAGAAATGATGACTAAAAATTGAAATTAGCCGAAATAAGAAACTAGAGAACCAATGACGTTAATTTAATAGGTTTATGATTAATAGCACATCAAGAGTTAAGATATCGTGCACTTTACCTGCCCTGTGCTTTTGGCTACTAGCAAAGAATTCATTTTCACGGTGTATAAATCAAGAAATCAAGAGGGCATGGCTGTTGGAAGAAAATGAATTTCATATAGACTTTTACCTGACAGCGAAGTCCAGTTCTGTGTAGGTAATATTTCTCTATGTCTTTTTGCTCAGTTTACACTAATACAACTAGATTGATAGCAAACATATTTTAAATTTTTGCATGATAGATAATTTGTAAGAATTCATGCCCCCAAATTAAATAGAATTAATGTAAAATTTTTCTTAAACTATCGTGTTGGTGGCTTTAGGTTACAAAGTTAATATGCCGAGACTTTTTATTTCTTCTTCTTATGGTGGCAGCGCAGAAGATAATAGGAAGAGGGGCTTTTATGCATAAAACAGCTCAACAGTTTTCAACCAGGTCAGCTATTGGCTGAAAGCTCAGAGCAGTTTTCGCATTTAATCCTAAATATAATCTGAAATAATACAAAATTTTAAAAGAGATGAGTTATTTAACAAGAAGAATGGTGGAGACAAGTTCTCAGCAAGAGAGTGCTTCTTGGTTGGAGTGTTATTTGCATTTGGGGTAGGAAGATTCCTCATTGTCTTGAGACTAGTGAGCTACAAGGGGTCTAGCATCTCCGGACCCAACCCATTAAGTGCTAGTTACATCTCTTCAGTCAACCTGATAACCCAGAGTGCCTCACACATTTTAGATGCTCCAAGGGTCAACCGCTAGTTGGGAACCTTTAGAGGTCTTTACTCTCCCATCAAATGGGGCTACAGAATACCTTCCTGGTTGGAGTGGCTTGGTTTATGACTTAATGTGTGTAGAGTGCTTAGAACAGGGCCAGGCACACAGTAAATGCTCATTGATTGTGAACTATTATTACTATTTCAACTCCATAGTGCCTTTGATTTATTAAGCACTCGATTTATTTAGCTTATATTAATATTAACTTACTGTTGGGACAGTTGGCTCGAGGAGAGTCATCTCAGAAGGGACTAATGTGATCATTGATAGGAATACAGAAAGGGAATAGTTAAATGTCAGAAGGTGAGGTCTGAAAAGGGATGTTCATTTAGCAAAAAGGAGGAGAAAAACATGGCTGGGTAAACCTTCCCTCAATACAGTAGAAAACTGTACCAGTGCTTAATTCATGTTGACAGTTTGTCAAGTTATGGAGGGGCACAGGCAGGGCTTTATGTTCCAAAATTAGCTCCACGTTTAATTATGGAAACCAGGCTCAACTCAGGAAGGGCCTTGCAGCTTCCAACCTCACAACCGACAACGTTAATGTGCAATTTTGTTTTAGACAAAGTAACCATCTTTTGGTAAGCAACATTTTTTAAAAAAGCATATCAACTTTTTCTAAGAATATATTTCATTGAGTACAAGTATAGCAGAATATATCTTTTCATGCATAATTTGTTTATAATCTGATAGATTTTCCTTAGCTATGCATCCCCTGGGTTTAATTTATATAAATAAGCAAATTATAAAAAACATGCCAAGATACATTGACTAGAAGTTATTGCCATTGTCTTTGATGTTAACGTTTCAACATGTTAATGTTGAAAAGAATAAGACAGTTCTGATACACAACAGTACTAATGTACCTTGCAGCATTGCTGTGTGTCAGTATCACTCTCCTGAACGTTCCAAGGAGCAAGCAATAAAATGCACTTTAAGTGTGGCTATTTGAAATGCTTGGAACAGGTGTGTTTTGATATTAAATGTTCAGAATGTAGAAAGATAATATGCAGCATGTACGATATATTTTGTGACATCCCTAATGGGACTGGGTGCTGCAGTGCATGATCAAATAATACTAACATTTCTATAGTGTAACATGTGGTTATTCATGCTAAGAGGAGAAAATGAGGACCAGAAAATTTCTCTCATCAGTCAGGTGCAGTTTTGCTGCTAGAGAAGTCTAGAGCTGTCTAAATATCACCACCCAGTGAGTTATGAGAAAACTTTTATTTAAAACTACTTGGGATTTTGATGGGCGCCTGGGTGGCTCAGTCGGTTAAGCGACTGCCTTTGGCTCAGGTCATGATCCTGGAGTCCCGGGATCGAGTCCCACGTCGGGCTCCCTGCTCATCAGAGAGTCTGCTTCTCCCCCTGACCCTCCCCCTTCTCATGCTCTCTCTATCTCATTCTCTCTCTCAAATAAATAAATAAAATCTTAAAAAAAAATAAAACCACTTGGGATTTTGAAATTATGGCTGTCTTAGGCATGGCAGTTGCCATACAAGCTCATCGTCTTATGTACCTCAGCTTCTAATATCAGCATACTTTGGATATCACAGCCTGTATTTTCATAGTTCCCTAGTCTTTTAGGATTTCTTTTGGCCGGGGTCCAAAGTGCCTTCAAATCAAACACCTGTGCTTCATTAATGTTGACAATTTGTGGAGATATAGAGGGGCACAGGGAGGGATCTAACACCATGTACCAGGGAATGTGCAGCTTTTATTTTATTTTATTTTTTTTAAAGATTTTATTTATTTGACACAGAGAGACACAGCAAGAGAGGGAACACAAGCAGGGGGAGTGGGAGAGGGAGAAGCAGGCTTCCCGTGGAAAAATTTTCTTCCTTAGAATCAAAGAAACCTTTTGAAACCAGCATACCCAGGTCAAAGAGATCATACTGCCATCTGCTGGGAAATGGTAATAATTAATATGAAAATCTGGGACAACTACAATTTAAAGAGTGCCTCCCAACGTTGTATTGCCCTCAAGACTCAGTTATTTCCAATAGATTATACAGCTGACCCTTGAACAACAGGGGTTTGAACTGCACGGGTCCACTTACATGCAGTTTTTTTTTTTTTGATAAATACAGTACAGTACTGTAAAGATGTCTCTTATGATTTTCTTAGTAACTTTTTTCTCTAGCTTACTTTATTATAAAAAAATATATAATACACATAACGTATAAAATATGTATTAATCAACTATTTATGTTATTGGTAAGGCTTCCAGTCAACAGTGCTGCATTGTTCAAGGGGCAACTGTAATTGATATTTTCCGGTGACAGCCAAGTACGTTAATTAGTTTTATTAGAATGAAAATAAGTAGATCCTGTCTGGGAAAACTAAATTACTTAATCTATTTAAAGGAGTCCCTGTGCTTATGCTAAAACCTCTGCCTTTGATAAATAGCCTCTGTTTAACCTCACATTGCAGAGAGTCAAACTAGGGAGAAAACTCTTTGGATTTTTTTTTTTCAGTATCACACCAGCTATATAATTTCACATTTAATGTGACAAAACAGCAGTGTTTCTGAAACTGAGACTGATGTTTTATTGTATCCTCATGGATGTGAAAGAAATAAAGATTCATATTATATTTAGATCCACTCTATTAAAGACCATTTTAATTTTTCCTATAACGATGGTAAGTGGTCAATTTGCTATATGTCCCATAAGAGTTCAAAGCAATTTATATATATTTGCTTGATTGGTTGGTGCCTATAACAACTGTATGAGGTAGATAGTATTGTTATCCCCATTTTACAGAAAGGGAAACTAAGGCACAGATATGTTTTTGTCATTTGCTCAGTCAAAAACTTAGTATAGCTACAGAGAGAGAGTCAGACAAATTAAATATTCTCTGTGCTTAACAAAGACAGAATATTTTTGGGGTGAAATTAATTAAAAGAAGATTGGTCAGTTTGTGTTTTTTAAAAATTAAAGTGACAAATACAATTTCCTAGGGCAAAGTTGACAAGTCACTAAACAATTGCAGATTTTATAGTTAAAGATTACCTTTAATATAAGCTTTATAGGCAAATGCATTTCTCAGAAGCTTTACTTTTTCTACCACATATCAGAAAACATAATAAGAGCATCTATTATCAGAACAGCAAGAGAAGAGTCTATGTCATTTTTTTTAAGAACAACTTTTTGGAGATATAATTCACATGCCATATATCCACCTAGTTAAAGGGTATAATTCAGTGGTTTTTAGTATATTTACAGAGCTGTGCAACTATCCCCACAGTCAATTTTAGAACATTTTCATCACACCAAAAATAAACCATGTACCCATTAGCCACTCCAGCCCTGAGCAACCACTAATCTACTTTCTGTCTTGATAGATTAGTCTGGACATTTGATGTAAATGGAATCATACAATAGGTGGCCTTTCATGACTAGCTTTTTCCACTTAGCATAACATGTTTGAGTTCATTCATGTTACAACATATATTAGCACTTCATTCTTTTTATTGTCAAATAATATTCCATTCTTATATCCATTTATCAGTGATGAACATTTGAACTGTTTCCACTTTTTGACTCATGAGTAATGGCATGAACACTTATGTACAAGTTTTTGTGTGCACATATGTTTTTTTAAATTTTTTTATTTTATTTTATTTATTTATTTTTTTAATTTTTCTTTTCTTTTTTTTTATTCTTATGTTAATCCCCATACATTACATCATTAGTTTTAGATGAAGTGTTCCATGATTCATTGTTTGTGCATAACACCCAGTGTTCCATGCAGAATGTGCCCTCCTCAATACCCACCACCAGGCTAACCCATCCTCCCAGCCTCCGGCCTCTAGAAGTGTGCACATATGTTTTAATTCTCTTTGGTATATGCCTAGGAGTGGAATTGCTAGGTCATATGGTAACACCAGGTTAATTTTGCACTAGGTTGATCTTTTTCACAATTCTTGTTTGTCAGGGCACCTATATGCATTGCCAGAATTGCTTCACTTCAAGCAGAGAAGAATAAATTATTTATTTCTGAGTCCTATTTGTACATGTCGATACTATGTATACCATTATAAGAATCACACCAAGCATTCAAGTGTCAAATTGAGAGTCAGTTGACCAGGATAAAGACGATGAAAATTAATAGCTTATAAAACAGCTTTGATTTCTTTTCCTATAAAAGTCTTAATGTGAATGTGCAAATTCTGATTATCTTTTCTTTTGTTCTTCCACAAAAGAATCTATCAGTACTCAATACATGTAAATGTGTTTATTTAAAAGATAAACATTCCGTGAAATTAAAAAATTTCTATGGGAGGGATGATGCCTGGCAGGTTCAGTCAATAGAGCATGTGACTCTTGATCTTGGGGTTGTGGGTTCGAGGCCCATGTTGGGAGTAGAGATTACTTTAAAAAAATTTCAATCGGATATAATGACAATAATATACTGTATAGTTACACAGGATTAAAGAGTTCACAAATTCTGCATTCAAGTTTTCTGACAGAATAACCAGCCCTACTATAAAAAATAAAATCTTCAGTTCCAGATAGAAGATGAAGACTATAGAAAGAGAAATAAGGCAATCATTCTTAGTCACTATGGAAGATGATAATTAACTCAGCAAGTGTCTTTTGGATAACGTCTTCACAAATGGAGATTAAAATAGTACACTTAAAATGAATAGTAATTTTAATATTTGAAGTGCTTTGCATTTATTAATTCAAAGCAGAACATATCTTAAATAGTTTATGCACTGCTTCTGAAATCCAAACATAATTTAAGGTAGTCCAAACCTTAATAGCTGAGTGAAAATATCATGCTGGAGTTGTATAAAATTATCCACAATTTAGTTATCTTTCAAGGGGGAGCAGACCAATCATAATTGTCTGGAAAAAATGTGTGTGTGTGTGTGTGTGTGTGTGTGTGTGTGTAAATTTGGATATCATTCTCTGTTCAAGTGATTCCACCAGAAATGTACTGAGTGTGTGGAAGATACATATACGAAAGAGACAATATTCTATCTGATGTTTTCTGGAGAGGCTATCCTGAAGAACCTGATAGATTTATCTTTTAGTCTTAAAAAATGTTATTTTAGGAGTGCCTGGGTGGCTCAGTCATTAAGCATTTGCCTTCAGCTCAGGTCATGATCCCAGGGTCCTGGGATCAAGCCCGCATCGGGCTCCCTGCTCAGTGGGAAGCCTGCTTCTCCCTCTCTTGCTCCCCCTGCTTGTGTTCCCTCTCTCTCTGTGTCTCTCTTTGTCAAATAAATAAATAAAATCTTTAAAAAAATGTTATTTTAAAATCAGAATTGGCAGAGCACAGATTGGAACTCTCCTAATGGCATTACCTCATTCATTATAACACTTTTTCCTCTAAAAATGATGTTGAGACACTTTAGCACATTTTGTTCTGGTCCAATTTTTATTTTGTTCAAAATCTTTTCCCATTAAAAGCTTTTTTGTTTGTTTGTTTGTTTTTATTTATTTTTTTATTTTATTTATTTTTTTAAGATTTTATTTATTCACTTGAGACACAGAGATACAGAGAGGGAGAGAGACAGCATGAGCAGGGAGAGAGGCAGAGGGAGGAGGAGAAGCAGGCTCCCCGCTGAGCCAGGAGCCTGATGTGGGGCTCGATCCCAGGACCCTGGGATCATGACCTGAGCTGAAGGCAGATGCTTAACCATCTGAGCCACCCAGGCACCCCTGTTTGTTTGTTTTTAAAAGTAGGCTTCAGGACCAGTGTGGAGCCTGATGCGGGGCTTAAACTCATGACCCTGAGATCAAGACCTGAGCCGAGATCAAGGGTCAGATACTTAACTGACTGAGCCACCCAGACACCCCCTCTTAAAAGGCTTTTTGAAAACACCTTTGTTGGGGCACCTGGCTGGCTCAGTTGGTTAAGTGTCTGCCTTCTGCTCAGGTCATGGTCTCAGGGTCCTGGGATTGAATCCCGCATCAGGCTCCCTGCTTAGCAAGGAATCTGCTTCTCCCTCTCCTTCTGCCCCTCCCCCCGCTCATGCACGCTTTCTCTCCCTCTTTCAAATAAATAAATAAAATCTTAAAAAAAAACCAGCTTTGTCTGTTGTAATCATGTATACTGATCAAATGATGTTTAGGCTTTTCAGAGCAAATTCACTTAGTTTTCAAGAGAAAAAGAAAAGAAAACTCCTGAAATAATCCATTTTCACTGAGATTATATACAATATCAACAGAATATTTAGGAGATTTATTTTTTATTTTTTATCAAAAATTTAAATGACTTGGCTTTTCCTCAAATACCACATTACCTAGTTACCTGGGTTTTTCACTTCAAGTTATTGCCCAATAGTCTGGATAAATCAATTCATCATCAGCTATGGTAATACAATTTGTTATTATCTAATGAAACCCAACTAAGAGGATTTGTATTGGAAAATATCTTTGTTGTTTTTTTGTTTTGTTTTTTTTAAAATACTTTATTTATTTATTTTACAGAGAGAGAGACAGTGAGAGAGGGAACACAACTTGGGGGAGTGGGCTTCCCGTTGAGTAGGGAACTAGATGCAGGGCTCAATCCCAGGACTCTGGGATCGTGATCTGAGCTGAAGGCAAGACGCTTAACAACTGAGCCACCCAGGCATCCCTGGAATATATCTTGACTCTGAATTGAAAGAATTACTTTTGCACATACAGATACAAATCTGTGAAACAAATGTGTTTGCCCTACAGAAACATTTTGGTCATGGGAATGAGCAGTTACCCAAATGTTAATGACAGTTAACATTATAATACCTTGAGCGTTATATTCACTATCTTACTCAATCATCCTTTTATAAGTTCATAAACTTAAGCTTTCCCAGAGTCACATAGCTAGGTAAATGTTGGCACCAAAATTAGGGTCCAGTTCTCTGATGCAACAGCCCCAGTTGGCTTTTTTTTTTTAACCTGTTACACTATTTTTTTGGAATATTTTGGTTTCTGTAGCCATAATATGTAACTTGTGGACTGTGTTCCAGATATGAGCAAGTACTAGTACTATGTCATAAAATCAAAGCTACAACTTAGAAGCTTCTAATAATAATTTAAAATAACAAAACTGTATTTTTAGTTCTAATTTTATCACCTAACATACAGGGAATCCTTGCTTTGCATGATATTGCTAAGCCATAAATGACTGTGGAAGCTGAAACCATGCAAAACAAACTCATAATTAATAGAGAAAATTCAATTGTTCTGTGATTTTTTTTTTTTTTAAGTAAGCTCAACACCCAATGTGGGGCTTGAACTCATGACACCAAGATCAGGAGTCTCATGCTGTACCACCTGAGGCAACCAGGTGCCCTTTGTTCTATGATCCTTAAAAAATTTTTGTCAAAACATTAAAAACTCTCTTACTGTTGGTTATAAATGTATAAAGAAATGAAAAAATCGTAAAACTACTTAGTACACTGTAATCCAAAGAGTAGAAGCATAGTTAAAGTTTTCCTTGTAAAAAAAAAAAAAAACTTATCTTTGAAATAAAAATTTAACACCCCCCAAAAAACTAGGGAAATTAACTTTACATTTTATAGAATATCAAAGATATCCAAACTTTTGAAACAAAAATTTAAATTGTACCTACACCCCCCAAAAAACTTATCAAATACAGTTCAATCTTGCCTTCTTCTCATCATATGTTTTATGATAGGAGCAAGAATTTTTTCTATGCCTTGGTAAATTGTCATACTCCTGTTTGGATTAGCTTTCAGCATTCTATCCGTTGCACTTTCAATGTCTGAAAATATCTCTGAGAGTATCTTTAGTGTGCCCATGTCACTTCTTCTAGGACATTTTTATCTTTTTGTAACAACTACTTTTTTGATTTATGTTGATGCATTCTCCTTCACCAAGTGCTTTGGCTGCATATCTAAATTCTTTCAAATGACATCAGTGTCAACATTGTCACATTCAATTATTTCTTCTGTAACTTCATTTATATCTGATTCAGATTTTACTTCCAGTGTTGTCACTGTTTGTTTCTCTGCTACTTGTTCTTTTTTTCCTTCCTTTCCTTTTCCCTTCCTTCTTCCCTCCTTCCCTTTTTCTTTCTTTCTTTCTTTTTCTTTCTTTCTTTCTTTCTTTCTTTCTTTCTTTCTTTCTTTCTTTTTCTTTCTTTCTCTCTCTCTCTCTCTCCCATTTCCCTCTTTGGACTATATTTTGGTAAAACATCATGTGGATTTACCACTGGGAGACAAGAGAACACAACTACACTTTGCTCTCTGTGAATGAACTGAATAACAGATACAAACTGTGACCAATCACTGAAACATTTCGACAGAAGTGATATGATTTCACTTGTAATGATGTTATTATGTAGTGATTTTGTAGATTGAAGCAGCAAAGTTTATACTGCTCACATTGCTCACAGTTATTGTACTGGTCATTGAAATGTACTGCTCAACATTGCTCACAGTTAATGTACTATGTTTTGGGGGACTGGTGTTTTAACTAACTATGGTCACTGAAATTCATGCATATTAGAACCTTAAGTGAGGACTGTCTATATATGATAATAATATGAAGGATATCATATACCACAAAGGATCATAAAAATACTAGTCTACTAGGGTGCCTAGGTAGCAGTCAGTTAAGTGTCAGCCTCTTGGTTTTGGCTCAGGTTATGATCTCAGGGTCATGAGATCAAGCCCCGCATTGGGCTCCGCACTCAGCACAGAATCTGCTTAAGACTCTCTCCCTCTCCCCCTCTCCCCACCCGCTCTCTCTCTCTCTCTTTCTCTCTAAAATAGATAAATAAGTCTTTCTAAAAAAATTTAAAAAATAAAGTTTGGCAATATCTCAATCTATTAAAAAAGCTACTGCTATGCTGTATTATAAATTTATAGGTAGGTATAGATCTCCTAAAGTAATATGCTGGTATTATATTAATTATAGTTTAAGAATTGATATTTATCATGTTAGTATAATAATAATTTTACTTACCTCCTAGCAATTTAGAAGTTTGGAGGGATGTAATGTATGATCCAGGAAAATCTAAAAGTTCAAACTGATAAATTCCTTTAGATAGAAAAACATTCAACATCAAACTGCTATCTTTAAAGCAAGTCTCAATAATATTATTTGCTTACTGAAAAACACATTTATGTTATAAGCATGTAAAAACTTTTAATTCATAGTGATTACCTATATGAAGGGACAGAAAATGGTTTTTTGAATTCTCCTATTATAATTTCTTATATACTTATGTTTGATGAGACAGTATTTTATATTGAGACCAGAATATTTTTCAGTATACAATAACAAAACTGTCATGTTATTCAAATAAAGTGCTAATTTTTAAAATTCCTATCTGGACTGAAGGAATTGAAATGATTTGTAAATTGTTCTTTTAACCCTAAAACTCTGTGTTCTCTGACTTTTATATTAAAAGCTATCAAATGTAGTACATGTCTATTCTGGGGATTAAATGCCTGTTTTCTAAGGGGATGGTTAAGGTACCTAGCATTATTTAGTAAGTTAAAGCCTTAGGTGTTAAATCTGATTTGGGGTTGAGCTCTCAGAAGGAAAGGATGATTCATAGGCACCTTGAGACAGTCACTTATCCCACATGAACTAAGGAGCAGATACATTCTAAGGCTCTCAAAATAAAGACAGTGCCAAGTACTATCTCTTGACATCATGTTATGTTTTCTATAAGGTGTTAAAAGATAAAAATAAGATTGTTCGAATAACATTTAAGTTTCATGAGTGTATGTGTATAATGCATGAGAATTTGGATGAGTAAATATGCATAGCATGATTCTTTTTAAATGATGTGCTTTTAGACTGATTGACTTATCAGAACTGCTAAAATAAGAAAACACACTCCAATTTAGTTTGAAATAATGGGGACATTGGCTCTGCTGCAGTTATTTTAAACGAATACATGCCTGACTCTGAATGGATCAAGTGCATCATTGGCATTGCATTGAAGTCATTCAGAGACTTTTTTTTTGCCATTACAGGTAGAGCGGGAAAAGGCCATTCTTCTGGCCAATCTCCAGGAGTCACAGACGCAGCTGGAACACACCAAGGGGGCGCTGACAGAGCAGCACGAACGGGTGCACCGGCTCACAGAACATGTTAATGCCATGAGAGGCCTACAGAGCAGCAAAGAACTCAAGGCTGAGCTGGATGGGGAGAAGGGCCGGGACTCAGGGGAGGAGGCCCATGACTACGAAGTGGACATCAATGGCTTAGAGATCCTCGAATGCAAATATAGGGTGGCAGTAACTGAGGTGATTGATTTGAAAGCTGAAATTAAGGCCTTAAAGGAGAAATATAATAAATCTGTAGAAAACTATACTGAAGAGAAAGCCAAATATGAGAGTAAGATCCAAATGTATGATGAGCAGGTTACAAGTCTTGAGAAGACCACCAAGGAGAGTGGAGAGAAGATGGCCCACATGGAGAAGGAATTGCAAAAGATGACCGGCATAGCCAATGAAAATCACAATACCCTTAATACAGCCCAGGATGAGTTGGTGACATTTAGTGAGGAGCTAGCCCAGCTTTACCACCATGTATGTCTGTGTAATAACGAAACCCCCAACAGGGTCATGCTGGACTACTATAGGCAGAGCAGAGTCACTCGTAGTGGCAGCCTGAAAGGGCCTGATGACCCCAGGGGACTTTTGTCTCCACGATTAGCCAGGAGAGGTGTGTCATCCCCAGTAGAAACAAGGACCTCATCTGAACCAGTTTCAAAAGAAAACACAGAGGCCAGCAAAGAACCAAGTCCAACCAAGACCCCCACAATCTCGCCTGTTATTACTGCCCCACCATCATCTCCAGTATTAGACACAAGTGACATCCGCAAAGAGCCAATGAATATCTACAACCTTAATGCCATAATCCGGGACCAAATCAAGCATCTGCAGAAAGCTGTGGACCGGTCCTTGCAACTGTCTCGTCAAAGAGCAGCAGCACGGGAGCTGGCTCCCATGATCGATAAAGACAAGGAAGCCTTAATGGAAGAGATACTCAAGCTCAAGTCCCTGCTGAGCACCAAACGGGAGCAGATCGCCACACTGAGGGCAGTGCTGAAAGCCAACAAACAGGTGATCTCATTCTACTGACAACGCATGCTGGCCAAAGCTTTCCTAACTAGTTAATTCTTTAATGTTTTTGAGTGTCCATTATCATCAGGATGAGAGGTCAGATTCCTGGTCAGCAGAGGAATAAATCAAACTATGTCCCAGTGCCAGATCAGAATGTAAGTATTATTCTTCAGTGAGTGAGTGGATGATACAGGAGAGTAAGGATGCCCCTCTAGAGAGAGGTAGAGGTGAGGTAGGTAAGCAGGATCCAAGGAGAATCCAGTTGCAATGTAGAAAGACAATTCAGGCAGTACTTAGCTGGAGTCCAGCAGTCTTTGAGTGGGGAAACAGGTGATAGAGCGATGGCAGAATAGGCTGGCATGGCAGCTTACACCAGGGAGATAGCCTGGCAGGCGGCCAGAGCAAACAGAAGTCTAGAGAGAGAGAGAGACAGACAAAGATATAGAATGTCCACTAGCTCTGCCAGTGACCACATATCTGAAATTTAGGTTCAGCTGGGATGTCAATTCACCTAGGTCAGAGCTGAAGCAGTAGAAAATTTTTCTTAACAATAGGTCTCGTCCTTCTGGAATAAGTAGGAATGCTACACCAGGACTCTACCTGACTAATCCCTAGATCTCCTTCACTACCGAATTTGTTTTCCACCCTTCAGCTTTACCTGGGTGGGAGTGCTATGAAATATAGGTGGGAAAATATTTTGAATTTCTATTTAGTTTCTCTGGAAAGTGAACCTTGAAAGATACATTTGAGAAGGGTGCTAATAAAGGGTGTTGATAAAGAGAAACAACAAAGCATCAAATACCTTCTTGCAAACATAAGCAGTGCTGGTGTTGGGGAATGATTTCAGATGCAGTGCTCCTCCTTCTTTTGCCCTTATTTGGGGGAAACCACACCATTATTATGTCATCCACAGTACAGCTTTCTAGCATCTTTATCTTCAGTTCCCATAAATCCACTGATGTAAATGGGAGGTCTATCCCACAAGCAGTAATATTGTTTGCACCATAAATATGTTTTATATAAATCTAAGGGCAAATTAGGACCTTCTTTTGTGCCATCACTTCAGGGAAATAGAAAAGATTAGGATGAATAAAGAATTTGTGAGAGATCTGACTCCAATTTGAGGTCAGAGTGAAAGAATTTATTGCCGTAAACTGCTACAATCCAAAGACCTAGTGACTTAGAGTGGTCATCAATAGCCAAAACCATATTACTAATACCATAATAGATAAGGCTTAGATGACCTTTATCAAAGACATAATATCCCAGGCATTCTTGGTCAAGGCATTCAAATAACATCTTTGACTTCTTCTTGCAGGTTGAATATTAACAACCTGGAAACCTAGATCTATAAGTGTCAAGATGCTTAATTGATTCAGAAGTATAGATAAGCATGGTTGATAAGCCACGGGAGACTAATTTGTGAACAAGCATTCATTGATTACATATTTCAAGGCAGGTAGTAAATAGGGATGCAAAAATAAGTGAGTGAGTGGATAATCTACTAGTAATCTAGTAGGAGTTCAACACATGCCTGTAACTATTTACAGGGTAGGATATATTGAGCGGTATAAACAGTACCATTGGAATTCAGTCAATACAGGAATACAAAGCATTCCTGGCTAAATTTTTATTTTCTCAGTGGTTTGTGGTACCATTTGCGTCACATTAGCATCACAACCCTTATGGTCTCAGTAAATAAAATGAAAACACATTTCTAGCCATGCATTTAGTTTACATTTTAATGATGTTGGGCCTACTGCTATGATGCTTATGTGCCATGAATAACTTCAGATGTCTGCAGATGACATCCATTATATTTAGACATTGTGGAATGTTCGCTATTAAGACTAAGGTAAGAATTCTGTCATAAAAGGAAAAAGGGGAATCTTCCTGTTTTAAAAATAGGCATTCTGCATTCTCTATGAATCTTTTAATATACTTCAGGGTTTTTTGGTATGCACATTGTCTTCTGCTGGAATATGCAATGTTTATGAAATACCATCTGTGGACTAAACTGTGCGAGATGCTGAACATTCAACAAAGACTAATACATGGTCCCCACCTTTCAGACCAGGATTCACAAACTAGTGAGGCTGTGGGGAAAGACACAGATCATGACAGTGTGATGTTATACAGGCTGCAGTAGAAGCTATGGAAGCATTGCCGAGGAAGGGATTAATGTTTCCTAACGGGGTTAGCAAAAAACTTCATGGAAGCAATTATACTTGAGTTTGTTCTTGAAGGATAAAGAGTTGTTTTCCAGGAGAGGAGAGGAAGAAACCATTCCAGACCGAAAGAATAGTAGGTAGAGAGCCTCAAGAATAGAAGGATATATTCAGGGAATGGTTGGGGAAGATCTCTGTGGCTGGAAACAAGACATTTTATTTAGAAAGTCAACTTTGGGAGCATGGAGAATGTAGTGAATGCAGACATCACCAAATCTACTCAAAGGTTGTAGATACTCAGAATTTCTTACTTCTGAAAAAGCTTTGTGCAGTCTGTGGACAAACAAACAAAAAACCCTACAAACAAAGTGGAGTCTTCTGGAGCATTTCTTACAAAGAATAAATGAGTTTGTACTTCTATTTCAGATCTTGTTCTTTTGTCATTCCTTCCTCTCCAACCCTTAGATAACGGATCATGTGGCTCCACATGCTTACAGATTTGTATGTCAACATTTTCACAACTTTTAAACTTAATGGTCTGTCCTAAGTAAATATGTGTATAAATTTTTAAAAAATTAAACAACTGCCATTTTCCCCCCAGGTCAATTTCGGCATTCTGGATAATTTTCTGAATCTGTAATATTTCTGAAGATTCCACTGAGCTATAGCACTACAGAACATACCAAAATATTTTATGAGTACTTTCTCATTTTAATCTGAATCTGAAATTCAATTAAAACTCATAAGAAACTACTCTGGAATCAAAACATTAACAAACTACCCTATCCCAACATTGTTTTAATTTTAAAAAGAATCCACTTGTCTCTATGGAGACATAAGAAAGTCAAGGCTGTCCATTTCAAGCACAAAAGGAAATGTTAAAAACCAGGAAAGTCTTCCTAGGAAATCCCATTAGTAATGGATTTTTTTTTTCATTAGTAATGGACTTTTTCATTAGTATTGAATATTTTTACACACTCTGAAAAGCTGTGGTTAACGGTTTGTAAAAATAGTATGTTTGCAGTTTGGCTTCAATATATATACAATGCGCTATGCATCAAACAGGCAGTCCCTAAATATACATTGATTTCATGCATTGATTCAGTCCACATTTTTCTTTCTTCCTACTATGTGTCAAGCTAGTTCTCAGCTTGAAACACTGTTAATTTCAAAAGATTCAGAAATGCCCAAATTCCAAGTTCAAACAAGTATTTTAATTCATTCAACATTTTGGAATTTCTGCTTTTATGGAGATTGTGAAGAATTAAATTAGACTATAGTTTTTTGTTTTGAAGTTGTAGGCAAAGACAGGAAGTATTTGGTTCTTTGTTAATTCTTTTCCTTAAACACATAATATGGATTTATAGTTTGTCATATACCCATGCTATAAATTGCAATGGCCTGTGTCTTTTAGGCCCATAGAGCACAAGTGACACAAGAATGTTTGCATTCTATTGTATTTCAATTGGTCTGTGCTTCTTCACTACCTTCTTCTGGATAACATCCTTCCTGTATAAACTTTCATTTCTGCTCCCTTTTTGTCTGAAAAATCACACTTTCAAGCATCTGCATTAACTATTTACTGAACTACTATCATTTCCTTAGCTCCTGATACTGACTCTGGTTCACAGCTGGCTTCTAGGGCAATTTAGCCACGTTAAAGTACATATATATATATTTATTTATCTATATCTAGATATAGATAGATAGACATCTATCTATATCTAGATATAGATAGAAAGATAGATAAATAGATAGATAGATAAATAAAAAGGATAGAAATAGACATCTATCTATATCTAGATATAGATAGAAAGATAGATAGATAAATAGATAGATAGATAAATAAAATGTAACCAAATCAATTTCATTCTCCATTTATGAAAGAAAATAATAGACCCAGCATGGACAAATCTGTATGATCGGTTTTCCTGATATGAAAACCATAAGCATTGTGATTTTTCTGCTTCAGACAGCTGAGGTGGCACTAGCTAATCTCAAGAACAAATACGAAAATGAGAAAGCAATGGTGACTGAAACTATGACGAAGCTTAGGAACGAACTGAAGGCTTTGAAAGAAGATGCAGCGACTTTCTCATCCCTGAGAGCAATGTTTGCAACAAGGTAATAGTTTCTTCTTCCAAGATTAGGTGCGATAGGTGGAGGAAAGACTTTAAAATTCACATTTATCTCTTGAGTGTTGTTTGGTGTGCCATCCAAGAGGGTAAGGTGTGAAGAAAACACTTGAGATTCCGCTCTGACCAAACTAAGACAAAATGTTTTGTGCTGTTTTCCAGAGCCCTCTACTGGACACACTGGATCAAGCAATTCTTTTACACAGAAGTATTTTTAAATTAATGTAATAGATATTTTTCCTAGAGGTTGTATGCCCAAAAGAATTAGACCCCCTCCCCCAAAAGCCTCCAATAAGGGGGGGACATACTTCCTAAAATAGCTAAATATTATATTTTCACCACTGAAATTTATTTCTGTGACTAAAGGACATAAAAGTGCTTATCATTAGTATTGTGTGAGAAAGACCTCCATAACAAATATCAATATTCATTATATCAGCTAATTACTTGGACTTTAATACACTGTGAATTAAATTAGAATTTCTAAAATGTAATTGTATTTATCACCAAATTTTTCACATTGCCCAGCTAATTAATTAGACAAATATTAGTGACTACCTCCCCCCACCAGTTTCATTATCACAGTACAGTGGTTCTATATTTTGCTTTTAAACTTGAAGTGATTAAGCATGTATTGACTCGAAGATTTCAAAATCCTGAAATTTCTTTTTTTTAACAAGAATTTATTTATTTATTTATTTTGAGAGAGAGAGAGAAAGCAGGAGAGCGGTGTGAAGGGGAAGGGCAGAGGGAAAGGGGAATCTTAAGCAGGGTCCATGCTCAGGGTGGAGCCCAGACTTGGGGCTCACTCATGGCCCTGAGATCATGACCTGAGCCAAAATCAACATTCCATGCTTAACCAGACTGAGCTACCCAGGTGCCCCGTCAAAATCTTGAGCTTTTCAAAGATGTTGTCATCCATTGTTTTTGCTTTCACAATTCAGTACCAAAACAAAAGCAGTCACATATCTTATATGATACAAACATGGTACAATATTCACAAAGCATAACTATGGCTTTATTTGCAGATTCAGTAAATAATTTGCATGTAGCTGATATAAGTGTAAAAAAAGATCCTGAGCCCTGGAGTTTGTCCAGCTTCCTTGTATATCAGGAGAGAAAAGTTTCAAGCTCATACTTTGTGATTGATTCTCTTGGTGATGCCTGTGAGAAGACTGAGTGCTTGGTGGATCACAGGGATGCAGGGGACCTGTAGGAACTGACTTCTGGGTCTGAGCCTGGGAGAGTTCAAGGAGTAGGATAGATACACCTCTGGCCACTGTGAAGGGCCGGATAGAGAAGGGGGATGGTACACAGTGCTCCCCTCTTTGATGAAAGAAATCAGTCAGCATTACATGTAGAATATATATATATTCTTTTAAAAAGAAATCAAAACTTTTTTAAGGGGACATTTATATCTCAATCTGGTTTATTTAAGAATTATTTCTCCCAAATAGTGCATTTTCACACTATTTGTCTTTTTATGTATCGTAATTGCCTTTCTCCATAGTATTTTTTTTTAAAGATTTTATTTATTTATTTGAGACAGAGAGAATGAGAGACAGCATGAGAGGGAGGAGGGTCAGAGGGAGAAGCAGACTCCCTGCCGAGCAGGGAGCCCGATGCGGGACTCGATCCTGGGACTCCAGGATCATGACCTGAGTCAAAGGCAGTTGCTTAACCAACTGAGCCACCCAGGTGCCCTCTCCATAGTATTTTTTAAAATATTGTTTATCTGAGCAGTTAAAATAAACCCAGGGTCCTGAAATCCACCTTCTATTTTTACTAAGACTCAATCTTTGTTATGATATCCCTGCTATGGTATCCCTACTGCTTCTTGACATTTAAGGTTAAAAACAATGACATTTAAGGGACCCACCTGGATCTCAAGTTCTTTCACTAGAGTCTGTTTTTTTCTTTAAAATGCTGCAAGGCTTGTGTTAATTTCAAAGTTTGTATAGTACATTTTAGATACCTCCATCAAGTCATTAACTCTCAACTGGTGCATGAAGAATATTTGTTATTATCTTAGTGGGTAAGTAAACTCAGAAAAAAAAATCTGTGAATAATTGTGTGATTAATTTTTTCTTCCAAATGTTTATGTGCTTAGGTTTTACTTTTGATGGGGAGAAAGATCACTGAGCTTATCTTTCTGCTGTAGCATGAGTATCAAAGCTGAACAAAGATGTTCCTGACAGCCTGCTATGTCTGTATCAAACCCTATTCAAATCTTGGTTTTCTTTGACATCTATTGCTTTATCATCTGGTTGAGAAATCTTTGAAAATATTCAAGTTTCTAATTCAGGCAAATCTGCCATCTTGAAAGCAGTGCAGCTGCAATTTGTACTCAAAACCCATAAATATAGATAAAGAAGGAAACGTTTTCTTTATAAATATTATTATTCTTTTGCATGCTACAAGCCTGGTCTGTAACAAACTTGTCACATTCCTCCAAAGAATACAATGTTACACTGTAGAAGAAGCTATTGTAACACATCTAAGATGCTGTGAACATTACGTGAGACTTTACTGTTCATTCTTCTGACATCCTGGAGCAGCCTCCACAGTAACTCTGTCCTTGGGGTTTAAGATGTCACCTCTTAAGAGTGTCCATATGTACTCCATTGTATAGATGAAACATCAGTTACTCTATCTGCTCTGCTGTTTCCAGTTTTCCACTGTAACAGGTTACCTTCATTCTGCTCAGGGAAGACCAGGCTTCTAAATCTAAATTCCAGAACAGTTCATTACTGCTCAACTTAAGTTCGACATTTAATTTCAGTGAGATTTTCACTGAGATGTGTTTGGGTTCTAGATGTGATGAATACGTCACACAGTTGGATGAGATGCAGAGACAGTTAGCAGCCGCAGAGGACGAGAAGAAGACTCTAAACACTTTGTTACGAATGGCTATCCAGCAAAAACTCGCCCTGACTCAGCGGCTGGAGGACTTAGAGTTTGACCATGAGCAGTCCCGACGCAGCAAAGGCAAACTTGGAAAGAGCAAGATCGGCAGCCCTAAAGTAAGTGGGGAGGCGTCAGTCACCGTGCCCACCGTAGACACTTACCTCCTGCATAGTCAGGGCCCACAGACACCCAACATTCGGGGCAGCAGTGGTACTCAGAGAAAAAGGTATGCATGCAGCGATCTTCACAGTATGGTGCAGAGGCCAGATGTTTAGTTAAATGCAAAAATAAATGTGCTCTTATTGTGGAGGATGGAGGAAGGGAAGGAAGAGAAAAACTGGGAGTGGCTGTATTAACGGGCCTTGCCCCTGTTGGTTTTTCCAAATCAAAACCTTTTGATAATTGTGTTGATTTATTCCTTTCTGTCCCTCATGCCCCACCTCTTGATTAACCATAATATAATTTTCGAGTATCTGTCAACATTTTTGCTGTTCCTTGTATATGTAAATATGGCTCTGCCTTACCTCCAACCTAAAAATTGCTAGCTAAACGGTGAATATTAAGAATGAAGCTACGTTTTACCTGTTTTACATGACATTTAAAAGTCATTGTACTTCTGGTAATGGTGCTATTTACCAGCTTCTGTTTAATGGGGCAAGAATATGAATCTGTACTTTTAGGGAAATTTTTGTCCGCATTACCAAACTGACAACTGACTAAAAGGAGATGTCTCTACTGAGGTAAAATGGAATGGAATGTGTATAGTCTTTTTCTTAAAAGCAGGTTTTTGTGCCTTTTCATTTGGTATGTGAATGTTGCTCAAATAACTCATTTGCAAGGGTTTTAGTGGCTTGATTTTGTGACCTTTTTACAGAGTCCTGGATGTTGAATTACTTACCCTGTACTTTCAGTTAATGGTAAAATTTTTATTTTAGGAACTTTCAGTAAAGAATCAAATAATATTTTCTATTTGCGGTTCAAACTGACTAACTATAATAAATTTCTTTTCCAGTATCCAATACAGTTTCCAAATAGGGTTGTATCCTGGTATGGAAACTAAGCAATTAGCAAAAATCTTGATTTACATGTTAAAAAAAAATTAAATGCCAGTATAAATAATGCTGTCACTGGTGAGGCTTTGAAAGGTAATTAAAGTAAAACTTTTTTGTTTCCTATATGTATTTTCTTGGATCTCCTGCAAGACAATTTTCACCTTCCCTTTGTGATCAGAGCCGTCCCAGGACTTCAGGGGCTACCTACCTACAGAATTTATTAAGAGTTCCCCCTGATCCCACCTCCACAGAATCATTTCTTCTGAAGGGCCCCCCTTCCATGAATGAATTCATCCAAGGGCACCGGCTCAGCAAGGAAAAAAGGTTAACCGTGGCTCCACCAGGTAAACATTTTTTCCTTGGGTGCATGTGATGCAAATGATTAGCTGAATAGACAACTCTCCCCTTCCTCCCAACCACTCATGCCCACCCATCTATGGAGTCCGACTTTGAATTCCTACAGCTAATGTAAACACGACTTTACGCTTAGCACCCTGTTTCCTCCTCTACTCTGCAAGACAGGTGTTCCTTAGGAGTCTCCAGGGACTTCCTTTTAACAGCCAACGATTGGAAAATGAGAGTTGGAAGGAATGGGATAGGTCAAGGGAACCTAGCATCAGGTGTAATGCAGAGCACACTCCCAGGTCCTATTTGCAATTTGGTAGCTCATAGCGATTCCATCCTGATCAAATTTTGTCATTTTGTTCTGAAAATTTTTAAGGTAATTTCAGTAAAGGGAGCCATCTTTATAAAAGCCTTTCGGGCTCATCTCCTTTTGTAGTGACTCAGAATGTCTCCTCAATCATTTTAGAGAAAATAGAAGTAAAATCCTCTTAAGATTTTGCTCCTCAGGAACATATACATCTTAGTGTAATATTCTTGAGTTTGCAAGCCCTTATTGATTTATGCTTACCAATATACTCACATTTTATGTTTAGCTTCACCATTTTGCATTTTTCTTTTTCAAAAATTTTTCCTATGAAGAGCTTCAGTTGAAAATGTGACTCACTCCTGAGTACTGATACCCAGACAGCTGCACTCAGTCTAGTCTTCGGGACCCTACTGTAACCTTTGAGTTTGCCACAGAATTTTGTTTTTTAATTCACTTTGATTTTATCACCTACCTCATTTACGTCGATTTTTACCTTAATTCCTTTTTGGAAACCTCAGCCTTTGGATCTCTAATAGTTTTCTTATCTGATTTGTGAATTAGTCTACTGATTGGGCTTAAAAGGTGTGGTGTGGAAATTTATAGCACATACTCTACATTCTAAGAGTGTTTGAGCAAATAAGTAGTGATAATGAGTTGGAAGAGCATAACAGCCAAAATGTACACCAAAAAAAAAAAAAAGGCAACAATGCTGCTGGATGTTCTTACTTTCATAACTCATTTCCTATTATTTCAGACCCCTTTGGAAGGTACCTTGAAGTATCTGTAAATCACCAAAGTGGTTATGATTCATCAGGACACTTGAATAAAACCCACCAGTCGTTTTAGTGTTCCAACTGGATTTAGTAGCACTATCTACTAGAACTTAGAAAAGAAATCCTGTGATTAATAAGTAACCCTATTGTATTTTAATTTAAAAGTGACATATCAATAAGATTAAAAATTATAAACAATAGCTATTTTCATTTTGTATATGATCATTTGATCCTTATTTACATTAATATGTATTTATATCATTGTCATTACATTGTCAAAATCATTAACATTATATTGTAAACTTTTTTGTGTTACCTAGTCTATTTTTATTTTTAAAGGTTGTTGTATCATAAATTTTGTTTCAGATGTTATTGCACTAATCAGTACTTCTTCTCTTGTTAACCACTGGGATAGTTTTTCATTATTTGTTATTTTATGCATTGCTGCTAGAAATATCCTCATGCAGTCAACTTCTCATCAGTTCAATTTTTTCTCGAGCAAATTCATTGGGTTAAAATTACGAACATCTTTGTGTTTTGTGCTCCATTTTGACATTGCTGACAAAGAGAGTATATCCAGGTACCAAAAGTCTCACAAAACATTTTTCCTGTTTTCATACATTCTGAATCTTTCTTTGACTCTTTGCACACTGTACACAACTTGCAACTCTAAGGCTACTTAACCATACGTGAATGAAAGCACCATTATGTTGTATTACATTCTTTAGTTTTGAATAACTAGAAAATGCCATTGGCCTTAGAAATTATCATTATACACAAGATTAAAGACATAAAGAATATGGCATTCAGAATCATCACTAGGCCAGAAAATCATTTTAATGACAACGTAGCATACTAATAAACTTTGCATTTTTAACCATTTATTTGAAGTTAAAATAATGACGGGGGGAGAAAGTAAAGCTGGTATTATAGGCTAAGGAATTTTCAGTTATATACCATAGGTCCTACCAGATTCATTCTTAATAAATTTTTAGGTCAACTGAGCAACATTTTCTAAAAAGTTTTGGCTAAATCAATTACTATAGAAAGTGACTAATTACCTACACCAAATTGTAGCTTCTAAAAATATTTGTATTATTGACAATATATATTATTTTTTGTAGGCTGAACTGCATTGGGTAAGACATATTAAATATTATTTATGGTGCTTTTACTGTATAAAATGTGTTCAGTAAGCTGAGAAAGGGAAAAAATGCCATATATATCCAGTCCTATGTTCTCTGCAAGAAATATTTTAAACTCATGGGAAATAATAGATTTTTAAAGTATTTTTTATTCATGAATTTAATATGTTACTGATAATTATAAAATTTATTAGCTAATAACAATATATATTCATCATTTTAAAAGGATAATTCCCTGTTAATTTATTAGAATGTTTTGGATAAGTTTTCTGAAATGTATTTTTAATATATCTTTGTAGGTGATTATTATTATTCTAATAAGTGGGTTTTCTATTGAGGACCATTGAAGTAGTTAAATTAATTAAATCATTGCAGTGGATATACAAAGAATTTAATTTGTTTTGGATCCTTTTGTTGAAGAATTATGACAGATTTAAATCTCATTTAAAAATTTAAAACATAAAGCATAAAATATTATCTACCATATATAAAGGAATTTTCAAATAGATTTTATTTCTATGAGACGGTCAGCAGAAAACCCCATCTTCTTCAAGCCACAATTTCTCAATTTCTGGAAAATCAACTCTAGGATGGGGCATTGATTTTCAAAATTAATAGATTGTTTTGTATTAATTGATTTGCAACATTAATACAACCTTTTGGACGAAAATTCTGGCCTTTGCCTCTGACTTTGGCTGTTTCTGCTGCCTCATCCCCTCAAATTCCAGAGTTTCTGTCCTTAGCTTGTTGACTTTCTTGTTGCTGACTTAGTCCTTATCTTAGCATACAGACTCCAGTGTTCTCACCCATATTGCTACCAGCCTTGATGAATCTGAGTCAAAAAGGACCCTGTTGACATCAACGAGTTTACAATCAGGCAGCAGGTAGTACATCTTCATAAAAATCATTGTTTGTTTTTATATTATTTATCATATAAATAGCTGTTGCATATTATTTATATAATAATAATAATAAAATCTTACCATTTCATCAGTAATTAAAATCAATCTATCAGAATATGTGAAAGAAATCTATGTAATTTATAGGCAAGAGATGTTATTTCTATAGTAAAGACTTGACTACGTGATTTGCACAGGTAAATTAGGTTCCTGAACCCAATTGCAATGTGTGTATGTGTGTATGTGTGGAGGCTTCCCCACTCCAATAAGCAATTCTCAGACATCAGCTGGGTATGCTGCAATTCAACTGAGTTCTGACACTATCTACACAGAAATAACATTAGATTTCACCTGTTAAGCCTCAGTCCCAAAAGACTGCCCCTCCCCCCTTTTCAGACACCAGTTGAAAGCCCAGGTTATTACTTGTGTTTCTGACCACCTGGCTATGGATCAGAGGTTCCAGTGACCCCCTCCTTGGCTTCAAAGACCAGTCACAAGTTTAGGTTGTTACCTATATTTCTAACCGACTGACTATGAATCAGAGTTCCCATGACCCCCTCCTCAGGTTCAATCAATTTGCTAGAGCAATTCACAGAACTCAGAGAAATATGTTACTTACTAGATTACTAATTTATTATAAAAGGATGTAACTCAGAGATAGCCAGATGGAAGAGATGTACAGGGCAAGGTATAATGAAGAACCTGGAGTTCCGTGTTCTCTTCCAGAGCACATCACTGTCCCCAGATCTCCAGACATTCACTAACACAGTGCTTTTGGGGTTTTATGGAGGCATCATTACATAGGCATTATTGTTTAAATCATAGGCCATTGGTGATTGATTCAACCTCCAGCCCCTCTTCCCTCCCCGGAGGTTGGGTAGTATGACTAAATGTTCCAACCCTCCAGTCATATGGCATGTTCTCTTGATTCTCCTGGCAACCAGTCCCCATTCTTAGGTGGAGTCCAAAAGTCACTTTATTAAAATAACTGGGGACACCTTTGTCACTCTCAACACTTATAAAATTCCAAGAGTTTTGAGAGCTGTGAGCCAGGAATCGTGGATGAAAACCAAATAAATCTTTCTTCTAAATCACAATATCGCAACAGGATAAACAAATCCCAAACTTAAAAAAGCAAGTTTGAACTCTTTTCTTGAAGTAACAGCCTAAGCAATTTGCTGTTCACACTGTGTTTTGCATGTAGGAGCTTTCCCTTTTGGATGTTTTGCTTTCCCCGAAGATTTCAATTCCCTCTGCCCCTCCCTACTTCTGTCTTGCTCTCCTTCTCTTTCTCTGACACACCATTACTGAACTAGTGGGAGAGAATGGTATTATTTTGAAATCTGAAAATTTTGTATGATATTTTGGTTTTGCCAGTCTTTAAAGCAGTGTTAACCTTAGATACGGAATCACCCTTTTAGATGTATAGTCAACAACAGACACAAACATGTTCATGAGTGAAAATTGCCTTTACATTTCACTACATTCAAACATTTTTCTGTTTTTTATATTGTAGTTTATGTTCTCTCTCTCTCTCTCTTTTTTTTTAATTCATTTGAAACCAGGAGATACAGAGTGAGAGAGAGAGAGCAGGAGCAGTGAGGAGAGGCAGAGGAAGAGGGAGAAGCAGACTCCCTGCTAAGCAGGGAGTCCGATGCGGGGCTCGATCCCAGGACCTGGAGATCATGCCCTGAGCTGAAGGCAGACGCTTAACCATCTGAGCCACCCAGGCGCCCCTGTCGTTTATGTTCTTAAGCATGTACCAAACCCACACTTCTTTCCTTAACTCTTTTGCTCATTCACTCATTCATCAAAATTTAACAGAAGGTATTGAGCTACCACTATGTGTCAGGCACTTTTCTTGGCTTTTGATATAATGTTATTTATGTGGAACATCATCCTTGTGCTTCAAATAAGTAATGGTGTTAATAGATATTCCCAGAATAAACAGAGGAGTTGGGGTGGTTAGGAGCATTCTCCCAAAAGAAAAGCAAGTGCTGGTCATGAAAGTTGACTAGACCTTGATAGGCAGACAGTAGGAATGCCAGTGTGGGTAATGAGAAGAGCCTTCTACGAAGGTCAGCTTTTGCAAAGACCACGAACTTGGGGACTAGAAATTGAAAGGGGACTTGGGAGTGATGGGAAATGACACTGGAAAGACAGACAAGGACTTGAAAACAAATAGCCAGGTTTGTAGAGTGGACTTTATTCCTTGGGCATAGATGACTGTTTTAAGAATAAAACTAGGTTTTCATTATATTAGATTGCCCTGACAGCAAGGTGGAGAATAGATTGGATGTGGCTAACACGTAAGGTAAAGAAGTAGGTATGGAGTCTCATGAAACGTGCAGATGAGAGGTGGTGGAGAGTTGGAATCAAAACAGGGAAAAGTGTGAGTGTTGACACGTGTCTGAATTTAGAGAAGTCCAACCATACCTGAGAGCAGGAGCTCTACTTACTCTAACTGCCTGTCTCCTTCATCCTCCCATATTTTATATGTAGAAGGAGCTCAGTGAATGCTATTTGAACTGACTTTCGGAACTAACAGACAGCCTCAGTGGTTTTTTCCCCTGAAGTGTATTTTGTCCTCTAGAGGCTTCTCCATTTTTGTGAGCTCCCCTTCACCAAGTCATTATGCTTTTTTCCGCCCCCACAGGATTCAATCCTTGAAATAGCTAGAGCGAACAGCAGTCTGTTGAAACTTGCAATCTTTTTAGGCTTGTATTTTCTCTTAACATAGCTTCTATAGAGTTCTCTGCAGAGGAAGGCTTGGGCATTTTCTGATGCTAGAACATGTTGCCCTTGGTTTGGTATCCGACAAAAGTTAAATCAAAAATACTAATTCAGAAAATTGCCAACCACATGTTGAAATATATGTTTCTATCTGACCCCAATGTAATATACAATTAGAAATTGGTTCAAATTTCCAGATTTTGCTGTATCATGTATGCTGCAGGAGTATTTTTCTTTTTCTGGATTAGTCATGGTTCATTTTACAGTGGAAATGTCCAATACCCTCCTATTTCTTTTCAGTATTTTTTCAAGGAGCAATTCTACTTTTACAGGAAATCTTTTACTATAGGATGATCTTGAGTTGGAATGTGCAGTATTAAAAATGTCATCTGAGAGATGTCTCTTCAGTAGATTCCATCTGTCTCTCTGATGAAAGATACCCAACTGAAAACTGAAAAATGTATCTCACTTTTTCCCAATAGCTCCGTATTTGCTTTGTTTAGATAAATACCTGATATTCTCTAATTTAGCAGAATGTTTTGATTTTCGCCCAGATAACTAGTTTCATATGAAAATATTTTAGAATTTTAAGATTTTCCTCCTCTGTTATTTTCTCATACAAAGTGTTTAAACTCTATGTATCATACATACCAGTTTTACCACTGTGTACATGAATTATGAAGACTTTTCTGATCCCTTATATTCACCAGGTAGAATTACCTGCCTCCTTCTCTTTGCCTCACTCCGGATGACATAGGCACAGTGTCTTAAATCACTTTCCTCTATGAATCTGTAAGCTTTTGGGCAGGAACCTTGCTCCTTGATCTTTTAGTTTTCAGGATCCTGCACTGTACCTGGCACATAGTAGGCCCTCAATTTGGTGGATAATTGGCAATAAGTCCAAATTTTCTACGATATCTCAAATATATGGCTTTATTATAGTTTATCACCTATACATATAGATCTTCTAATGTATAGATTATAAATGGTGTATTTCAGATGAGATTTAATGTAGGTGATGTAATAAAATCTCCCTAAGAGTTGCATTTGGGAACTTTCCAAGTCAGTTATTCACTTTTCTCATCATTTAATTTAGGCAGTGTGTGTATCTGTGTGTGTGTAATATCATATATATAACATGGCATATTATATATAATTTATATAATCTTTATTTGGTTGGGTTTTTTTTTTATTTGGTTGTTTTATATGGGTGCCTAAAAATCAAGGCGATTATAAGAAAATATCCATGTAGTATGGAGTAAAAGATTACCTATAAATATGTAGGCTTTCCATATTTTTTACTCTCTTTTATTCCTTTTTACCTGTTTTTAAAATAGTTTTTAAGTATCATTAATAGATAATGATGGTTCAAAGGTTACAAAAGGTTGTAAAATAGAAAGTAGCTCTCTCCCAGCCTACTTCTTGTGTCCTTCCAGAAACATTCTCTATATGTACAAGTGAATATATATAAATAGGTACATATATAATCACAACTATGTATTATATATGTATTAACATTGGCACAACCACAAACATTGTTATGCATGCTATTTTTTTTTCACTTAATATAGCTTGGCTTTCTTTATATCAATATTCACCTTTCTGTTTATTTTTAACCATATGTTATGGAGGACAAGGAAGATACTTGAACCCTTTACGAAAGCTTGAAATGTTTTCAAGTGTAGAATAGAAACATGTCTTGCCAAACAATAAAATGGCCACCACAAGAATGTTTCACCTTCTAGACCAGAGCTATTCAAAAGAAAAATAATGTGAACCAGATATGTAATTTTAATCTAGTAACCATATGAGAAAAAGTAAAAAGAAACACATGAACTTAATTTTAGTAGTATGTTTTATTTAACACAATGTATCCATAATATTATCATTGCAAGGTGCAATCAATAGAAGCAATTATTCAGATATTTTATGTTCTGTTCTTCTTAGTCTTCGAAATTTAGCATATATTTTGCACTTAGACTACATCTCAGTTTGAATTAGCCATATTTCAGGGGCTCAGTAGCCAGATTTGGCTAGTAGCTACTGTATTGGTCATATAGTTCTAGGCCGTCTTACTTACCAGTGGTTTTAACTAGATGTAATTTCTGCACAGAAAGCTAAAATTTTACTCATAATTTTACAATAGGACTTAAGATGGCACATATTTAGGTTTTCTTTTGAAATGAAATATTGGGCCAAATGTTTTTTGTTGCAGATTGATTCTGCTTTGTCTCTGATTGGTGGCAATGCTCTTTTAAATAGGTACATAGTAAATGTTTGTATACTCTTCTTTATACATCTTTTTTATTTGTTATTAGGTCTCTTTGTCAGTATTATAATTTAATTCCAATTGTTTAGGTACACCCTAAGAAACCATATGCCTTAAATATTCTTAAAATAATTATATAACTTTTTTTTTAAAAAAATCGGTTTAGTCAAGCTTATAAAAAGTCCATTTTATTTAAGTAGGGAGTGCATTGATAATGTTTATAATGCATCCTGCCAATTTTAGATGGCAGAATTTAATGACACCATATAGAGACCGGAAACACAAAACAACTCTTTCCAGGTGGGTCCCATGTGTTTTCCTTTTGTTGTGGATAACAGAGAAGATAAAGACAATACTAAGTAAATAATTTCATGGTGCAAACTGAAGCCAGTCAATAAATAATGCAGTAACTAATGGAACATCTGATGACTGCAGTTCTGTCAGCATTTTTATTTATTTTTTAGTTTTGTTTTTGTTTCTTACTTCTTCCTCCGTCAAGTATACTATCCAGAACTTAAATTTGCTTATAAGATTCCATATTCAAAACCTGAGCATTGTAAGCCAAATAAGCGATGATAAAAGGATTACTGAAGGGATCCACATGAAAACCAACATTGTAGCTGGAATGTGCATATTATATTAGATAATATTTTTCAATCCATGTTGATGATTTTAGTGTAACTATGTAGTTTTAAAGTCTTTTAAGTTTTATTAATATTAAACCCACAGAAATTGAAATTTTCTTGTTAAATTCTTCAAGGAAAAAACTAAAATCTTTCCCTAATATATACATTAAGTGAAAGAAAATAGTTTTTTTTGATACACCTAATTATTACATATTCAGGGCAAAAGTGATCAGGGCATACTTGTGTCCACCAGAGTCCAGCCATGTGGTGCTAAAGATAGAGGCCTCCAGAAGGTGGCTGAGTCTGGAGGGGTTCCTGGGGGAGGGGAGCACAGATGGGCTGAGACACACAAAAGACCCAGGACATTCCAGCCAATAACTGCCTTCCTCTCCTGATTCTGCCCAAATGACACTTTCTGGCTCACTAAAAATATCAATAGGGAGATAGAAAACATGAAAGAGACACACCTCTAGGATTGGTTTGTAGATCACAGCCCTGCTTCAGACCCACTGAAGTGACCGGGCTCTGCCCCCAAAATGACAAACTAGTCCAAATACTGAAATAAGAAATTGCTCATGTTCTCTTACTACTTTTTCTACCTGTGCATGCTCCCCACCATCAAGTCAGAGAACAGCCTTTATTCTGCCCACCTGCCATCAATTACTTACCTACAGCGCCTAACCCTTAGTGTCTTTGGTATCCTTCGTGGGTGTCGAGTGCTACAACTGTCTACCATTGGCATCGCCTTGCCTTCATATCCCATACCCCCCTGCAAAGAAGAGTTTTGGTACTCAGCTCTGGTGGGCAGCTGGGGCCTCTCCCTCATTGTATTCCAGGGGAAAATGGCCATCAGCTTCTTCTCTGCTCTGCTAACCCTATTTAACCCAGTCTGCTGGCACTCGTCTATTGTATTCTATTGTTTGCCCTCACTGTAACTACGTAACAATCTCTATTATTTAAAAAAAAAAAAAAAGGCAACAACAAAACCTCTGATCATAAGCATTTCCCAGGACATTATATCCAAACTTCAGCTTTCAGAGGGACATTTTCTATTTACAAAGAACACTAAGAAAAACATACTAAGAAAAAGCTGCAATAGATCCCAGTGAAGTCTATCTTGAGGTTAATAACTATAGACTCTCTACATTTCTAATGATATATGGACAGTTACAGTGAAGAAATAATGAAGGAGCTTCTCCCAACTCTGAGACTCTCTGATTCTATGAATACAAATCATTCCCTTCTTGATTGGGACTGGAGCTTTGTATACAACCCATATTTCCAAATAGACTTGTAAGGAAAAATATTAAAATATCTCAGCACCAGTAGTATAGTTTGTGTCAATAAAAAGGAAAATTTCCATTTTCTTAATAAACAGAACAAACTTTTTTTATTTGACAATTTAAAGTGTCTATGTGTTCACTGATTGTGCAAGGCAGAAAGGAACAGTGTTCCAGAGTTCACGCCAAGTTCTTGCTGGGTGCTCACACTTTGATTTACTTCTCAAAACTGATGGGATTCAATTTCTAAAAGCATACCTAGATTGGTATACATGATACAGAGGCCACTGATTTAATTCAGAAATGTTTCTGTAGTGCCCACCAACATGGCAGCCAACCAGACCCTTCTGAGGCCTTAACAGACAGTTGGGGAATGGACCTTTCTACGTGCTAACCCTGGCTTCAGTGGCCTTCCTGAACTCTGAGCAAGTTGGTCAGGGTCTGAAGGAGCAGCCTGAGTTCTGCTGTGAGCATGGTGCAAATGACGGGTAGTTGTAATGCTCATGGAAAGGCTACCCTTGCTACTTGTTCCTTTGTTTTATTTATTTTTTTTAAAGATTTTATTTATTTATTTGAGAGAGAGAGAGAGAGCACATGAGAGGGGGAGGGCCAGAGGGAGAAGCAGACTCCCTGCTGAGCAGGGAGCCCGATGCGGGACTCGATCCCGGGACTCCAGGATCATGACCTGAGCCGAAGACAGTCGCTTAACCGACTGAGCCACTCAGGCGCCCCCCCCGCTTTTTTTATTTTATTTTATTTATTTGAAAGAGAGAGAATGAGAGAGCGTGAGAGGGGGAGAGTCAGAGGGAGAAGCAGACTTCCTGCCGAGCAGGGAGCCTGATGCTGGACTCGATCCCGGGACTCCAGGATCATGACCTGAGCCGAAGGCAGTCGCTTAACCAACTGAGCCACCCAGGCGCCCTGTTCCTTTGTTTTAAACGATGTAGTGGAAATGTAGTTCCATAGCACTTGCACCTAGACTACTTAAAGTGACCTAGTAATTAAACTTGTACAGCTAAGCAAGCAGAAAAGATTCACAGAGCACTGTATTCATTGCATAACAATGGCTCCATTGTTATCCAGCCACCCTGTATGTCCCTTCTTCTACACACCCCTCTTCAGTCATCTGTTGATGCTTGTTTGGTTTCCTTGGCTGTTTCCCCAGTGTATTGTGCCTGAAATTATGAGAGGAAAAAGGAAAAGCACAACTCAAAACAGCTGCTTTATTCCTTTCTATTGTTTCCTTTTAAAAGAAGTAAAGTCATAAAGATGTCCTATAACTCTTAATTTTACTGTCCTTTAATTGTCGCCTCTCAGCCAAAAACAGTCATTGATATGTTCTCCATATCACAAGTCTTAAGTTTTTAGGAACTGTACATGTAAAAGCCAAGTTTATTTCAGTTTTGCTCATTATTGGACTCTGGGGATTTTCTTTTTCTTCTTTTGGTGTATAGGTTATGTCACTTCCATGTGTCCAGACCATAAATCAGATCTCCTTCTGAAGGACTGCTTTTCAAGCTGGCCCCTCATGTAACTGAATTAGTGCATGAAGGTTCTCAAGAGATGGACTAGATTAGACTGTTACACTTAAAATAGTTGAAAGAAACAATTCTAATGTCATATATTTGCACTGATAGGTTTATATGAAAATATGTATGTTTATTTTGCAGGACACTGATTTAGAGCAGGACTGTTACTTTAGCTAAACCTACTTTTAGTGGATATAAAATTGTTGCTTTTTTTTTTAGTTGAAGGGGAAAAACTTTCCTCATGTTAAGGACTTTTTTGCTGCCTGATGCTGTTCATCTAGTCCATTTTTTGCTCTAACCTGAGCCTTGCCTCCCAATTCTTCATTGCACATAAGAGTATGTCTTACTACAAATAGAATCAGTCTGTGATCAGTTTGGATCATAAGATCTGAAATTCGAAGTTTAGAGTAGGAGGGGGTGCTCTGGTACAGACATCCCATTGAGGATGCTGCTGAGTGCACCTTGTGTACCTATTTCTGGCCATCCAGGTGGTCCTGGCTCTACCTCTATTCATATGTCCTTAAAAAAACAAGGATAGGATAGTCACTTACTCTAAGTAGGTATTTATGGAGTAAGCCATTATGTAATGACAATAGAATCAGTTAAACATAAATTTTTTTCTCTTTTTATGCACTACTTGACATCAAAAGCAAAAAGAGGTAAGTTGGCTATAAACCTGTAGGTGAACCTTATTTTCTTTAATAGAATTATTCCTGAGTAGCTTTGCTTCAAATAAGTTTCTATAAATCACATACTTTTACATTAGGAAGCTTATCTTTGTAAATTCTTATTCTTTTCTTTGAAAAATGAATAAGCACCTTCTGTAAACTTGGATTTTAAAAATATTTAGTATTTAAATATATTGCTTTTCCTTTAACTGAGTTATACTTATGGTTTAATTTGCTTGTGAGGACATAGTGTATTTTGTAACACTTGATTTAGTTTGGGGGTCTCTGAAATGTTCTCCCCCCCCAATATGGATTACATAAGTATTTCTTCTTTTCTAAGAAAAGTAAAAAAAAAAAAAGCCAAGAAACCACTGGCATTGATGAAAATCTGTAATTTTCAGATCCATCGCTTTACAGAAGAGGAAACCCTGAACCTCTCAGAATATTTTCTAGTGTTGGTTTTTTTTTTTTAATGATGAAAAAAAGTATTAAATAAGAAAATCAAACACATTTCACTGAGTGGTGTGTCCTATATTTTTCTTTGGGGGATATGTTTTTTACAATGGATCTTTTTAGTGGGTTTTTGGTTGTAGTTTGTTTAACTTAATTTCTCTTTTGTGTCTTTCTGATGATGAAATTAATTCTGACACTTCAAAGGTATAGCTGGTCTTCATCTGCTACGTGCTATTTTTGACTTTGCTGAATGAGAACAGACCATCATACCACCTTGAGTTAACGCTGTGCCAGCTGACACTGTTCTTGGGAAGGTCATTTCTGAACAAAAGGCTGTTTTTGAAAAGGTGTTTAACTGATGTAAGAATCTGGCAGCAAAATGTACTTTTACCTCTTGGTGCCACTGTATTTTATCCCCCGCCCCCCAAATTTATCTTCTGTCTTCCTACCGTAGGCAGTTGATTCCACACACGCTCATGGTTTCATTGTACCTTGTTCAGGAGCAGAAAGTTGACTTCACTGCAGGGCATTTGTATATTTCTCTTTTGCAAGGTTTGAAATAAAAAGTAGATTGTGAATATTGCTTTGTTTTATCAGCTAGTCATATGTTATCCATCAGGACAGCAAATGGAAAGCTGGGTAAAAGTTTTTGTCTAATTTATAATGACTGAAAGGTCTAAAAATGCTCCCTCTTCTTCTTCGCAAGTCATGCTCTGATTCTACATCATTGAAGACCATTTTAATGCTTGTCACCAAAATGTGATAAACTATATGCAGTTGTCATTTGTATGAAGGCAGAGCCAGATGTTTTTTAAGATTTGTTATCAGGTCATGTTTTTGCATTGTCTACATTGAATTGTTTTCTATGTATTTCAACAATTCTGTCTTTACTGTTCTTTGGAAAATTTTAATGAATAATGATTGTTTCTGACTATCAAGGGTATAAACCTGTAACGGAATTTGCTGTGTTAAACACTGATGGAAAGATAAGGCGGAAGTATCTGGTGACATGAATTAGTAGATTACACTCCTGGGTAGTCAGAAATAAGGCCATTGTCTTATCTGTGGATACTTTCAGAGAAACTAATGTATTAACAGGATATGTCATATGTTTGGCAAAAAGGAATGAGATAGCCAACTCTATGTGTTTGATTATAAAATGCTAAAAGTTGTTCACAGCTCTCCATTTTTATTAGTGTCAATGTACCATTAAGTTCATCATTAGATTTTTAAAAAAATATTTCAACTTTTCCTGATTACTGTTTATATTTATGTCGATGCTTCTATCTCATGCTCTCCTTATTATTTTTCTTTATAAAATGTTCCTACTTTAAATATTTCTTATTTTTTTCCTAAATTCTCTACTCTGTATGTATGTTGTTTTTTTTTTTCAGTTTATGTGTATAGGCATCCATAGGAGTACTTAAGTGTTCAAGATGTTACTATTAGGAGAATGTATTTTGATGCTTCTTACCATTAACTTTTCTGTTAATTCACTAACACACTATTAATCATTTTGTAGATTTAGTGAGGAATAATCCAGTACTGGTGTTATTTGGCACACTTTAAATAATGGCAATTAAAATTATTTTCAAGATTTATACATCAAAGTCTTACAATTATAGAGAAGAATAATTAATCACTGAATGTTACTAAATTAACTTTAAAACCTTTATCAGATAGTATTTCCTCTTTCTTATTTCTTCTATTAGAAAGATATTATGTTAGCAATGCCTAATTGTAAATTCTCCCTTCTTCAAATGGGTCCATCAAACAATACATTAATAAAGTACTAATAAACAAATCCAAGGATGCTTTAGGGAGGCTGAAATAACTATATTAGCAAGTATTTTTCACCACATGCATCCCCAAGCAAACTCTTGTGGGAAAACAAAGAATTATAAGGCAGGGTCCTCCCTACTCTGAACCACATAGAGTGATGGAGGAGATTAGATATACCGCAAGGACAGCAGTGGTCAAAGCTGTATGCAGAAATGTTGAAGGAGATGCAATAAGTGCTAAAGGAGTTTAGGGAAAGCAGACACTTCCTCCTGGGTGGTTGGGAATAAAGATGAAATCTTTTAGTTCTGAATAGTCCAAGAGAAGAGCATTTCAGATGAATGTAATGATAGGGGCAAAAAATATATATCATTGTCAAAATGATTTCGTCATATGGTCTATCTTGGCTTTTTAAATTTCATTGTTGTCAATAGCATTTACTTTGTTTCTTGAAGCTGAAAACCTCAAGGTCACCTTGACTCCTCCCCTTAGTCCCTCATGTGTAATCAATCACCAGTTCCTGTCAACAGACCCTGGGCTACATGCTTTCACAGGCATTCTCTCACCTGGTCTGCAAAGTACTATTTAATGTCCTCACTTAACAGAAAAACTGAGGCTCAGAACTTTTAAGTCACTTTTTTGGTGTCCCTCAGCTCCTGTTCGGTGGAGCCAGGGATCTAAACACCAAAGTCTCTCTGATGGACTCTAAATTTCATGCTGACATGAAGGAAAGTTGAGCACAGGGGAGAGAGAATGGGAATGAAGAGGAAGATGAGGAGACCACAGAGAATTGCTACATCCTTGGAAGATGGAAGAAAATTATTGTGAGATACCTATTATCCATTCCCAAGGATTGATGTGTAAGGCCCTCACTTAAGAGCTGGGTGTATGTATAAGTATGTCAGTAGCTAATTATGGGGAGCACCTTTGTGCTATTATTTGCAAATATCCAGAACTCCTGAGTTTGGGAGGCTTTTCTTTAATAATTTGCATTTTTTCTGTCTCCAGTGCACAGAAATGTGTATTTTTTTTTAAGATTTTTTTTTTTTTTTTGAGAGAGAGAGAGTGAGAGAGAGCACAAGTGGGGAGGAGAAAAAGAAGCAGACTCCCCACTGAGCAGGGAGCCCGATGCAGGGCTTAATCCCAGCACCCTTTGATTATGACCTGAGCCAAAGGCAGATACTTAACCGACTGAGCCACCCAGGCGCCCCTAGAAATGTGTATTTTCTATCAATGACTCAAATCTCATATTCTATCATCAGTTTAGTTTTCCCCAGTAAAATGTATTTAGTTGTCCCAACCCTTAGAATGCTTAAAGTTTAGAAAAATAAGGAGAACTTTGGCTGTTCTTAGATTACTTAGACTTGAGAGGTACTGTTAGCAGAGTAAGAGGTAAGAGACGGGGTGACAATTGCTTCCACTTTGGAGCAAGTACAAAGGCTCCATATTAGTTTGTGAGGGCTGCCAGAGCAAAAGACCGCAGACTGAGGGGCTTCAACCATCCACATTTGCTTATTCATAGTTCTAGAAGCTGGAAGTCCAAGATCAAGGTTGGGCAGGTTTGGTTTCTCCTGAGGCCTCTCCCCCTGATGTGTAGATGGCCACCTTCTCCCTGAGTCCCCACATGGCCTGTGTAAAGCCATCCCTGGTGTTTCCGTGTTCTAACTCTTCTAATCCCGTCTGCTCATAAGGCTATCTATCAATCAGGCTGGATTAGGGCCCACCCTAACACAGCGACATTTTCACTTAATTACCTCTTTAAATATCCTATCTTCAAATGTAGTTACATTCTGAGGTAGTGGTAGAGTTTCCAACATATGAATTTGGGGTGACAAAATTTAGTCCATTATAGGCTCCATGGGGCATTCCACTGGTCTCGTGTTCTCATTTGCCACTCTCTCCACGGGCCCTAAGAAAATCACTTAACCCTTCTGATCCTCAGTGTTCTGACCTCTAAAATGAGGATTATGACAACCAAACTCAGTTGAGTTTTGTGAGCACAAAAAAGCTTTTGTTCACTATAAAAATCATAAAGAAGGTAACCCTGCACAAATTCCTTAACCTCCCTAGGTCTCAGTTTCTCATTTCTTTTTTTTTTTTTTAAGATTTTATTTATTTATTTGAGAGAGAGAATGAGATAGAGGGAGAGAGCATGAGAGGGGGGAGGGTCAGAGAGAGAAGCAGACTCCCTGCCGAGCAGGGAGCCCGATGCGGGACTCGACCCCGGGACTCCAGGATCATGACCTGAGCCAAAGGCAGTCGCTTAACCAACTGAGCCACCCAGGCGCCCCAGTTTCTCATTTCTAAAATAAAAATAAAACCTATCTCTTTAAGTTTTTTTTAAGGATTAAAGAGCTGTGGCATATAAACTGTTTAGTCTAATGTCTGCAGAGATACAGCACTTAATAAATATTACATGTTACTATTATTTCTCATCCTTTCCTCTTCTGCCAGCTCTTCCATTTCTGTCATTGCTGAAATCCCAATTAGCAAATAGTTTGGAAGATATGACCAGGTGTGTAGAAAGAAGAAAGAGGGATATCCTTTCATCTCCCTTAAGGACACAAAAGAGGATGTCTTCTATGCTTTGATCATTAACTAGGGAGTTATTGTAGGACAATCCATAACCATTTCTGTCAACCTTCTGTTTAATAACTTTCATCATTAAACATTCTTGCTTTTCTGCTGCTAATCATCTGTCCTCATTGAAAGGTCCTTAATGAATATCGACCATTTAGTTCAATGAGGTAAGATATTTGTTCCAAAGTGATATCTATTTGCAAATAACAGCCATGTCATTATTATATGACAGCAGTTGTTTAAGTGGGTGAATTTAATTACTGAACCTATCTTTCTTTAACAATCTTGGAAATAGTACACCACGTTAACAGAGATATTAACTGTCTCACCAAGAGCCATGTTTGCTGTTTGTATCATGAGTTTTCATTTTTTCCACCAATTTTTGAAATATATGGGTTGCCATTTTTAAATGAGAAGGGGAAAAAAAGGAAAACACACATGCCTTTCCTCCTCACTTTTCTTGTTGAAGGAAAGATGCAAAAAAATCATGGCCTTACGAAAGATAGAGGAAAAGGTGCCCAGGGAGAAATAGAATATGGAAGTGAGCAGATGAATTCCTACATGGATCAGAGGAGGAAATGTGGAAATAGAGTTTTTATACAGTGGAAAAGAAAGACGTTCTCTAACCTGTCGACCAACAACCTTGAGGTTGATCCTAGGCAAATTTCTGGAAGTGAATGGGTTTCATATGCTCAATATAGAATAAGGATTACTAATAGCCAGCATGAGTTCATCAAGAATGACTTACGCTAGACTTACTTTCATTCTCTATCTCGTAAGATCAGGGAAAGTGGTAACATAATATACCTGAATTTTGGCAAACAAGTAACCAGGTATTTTATAATATTTTTTAGACAAACAGATAAAATTCTAGATGATGATGTAATTGTTTGGGTCTATAACTGGTTGAATGACATCTTCAAAGGGCCCAAATTCATAGATGGATATTTAGCCTGACGCCATTATTAGTTACTAATCTTAGATAAAGATGAAGATATTAAGGTCATGATTATGACATTTTATGATTTGAGGGAGAAATAAGAGGGAGAGGAAGTTGATATGCTAGATTACAGAATAGGATCTAAAAAATGCACAGGTAGAAAAAGGTGAGACTTACTAGAGATAAATAAAAAGTTGAAAGTATGTGAGGGACGCCTGGCTGGCTCAATCAGAGGAGCGTGAAACTCTTGATCTCAGGATCATGGGTTCAAGCCCCACGTTGGGTGTAGAGATTGCTTAAATAAATAAAAAAAAATTTTTTAAGTATGTGAAATACTGCATTGGGATTCCAGACACCCCAAGTACAGGATGGAGGAAGCATGACTTGATAGCACCATCTGTAGCCAAAGTAAGCTCATATGAAACAGCAGTGGGGCATGGCTGCCAAAAAAAATATTGCCATGCAGGCTTCTGCTCTTTTAACAGAATGGGGATATCTCACATGAGGCAAGATTGCCACTCCACTCCACCAATCACATCTTATCCCACATGATTTCCTTTCAGAACACCTCATTTTTAGAAGATTGTTGCACACACCTGGAACATGGTCAAAGAGCAAGGAGGAGAGCAAGCGAAGTTGAAAACGTGTCCTGTGAGAAAGAACTTGCATTATTTGGCCTGAGGAAAACTCAGGGGACAGAGAGAGTTTTCACAGAAAGTGTGTAGCACCTGGGGAGTTTGTGGTCATGAGGGAAGGTAGGGATGCTCATGAAACGGTCGGGAGGCATTAGTTCTGAGGTCTGGAAAACCAGGGGTTGCAGTGCTGGCCATTCTGTAGGAGACTGTTTGCCACAGAGCTGCTGCGCTACTTCCCACAGAGCGTCTGGGGACCAAGGAAGCCGTTCATGCAGCCGCACAACTGCCGGGTGTGGTCTCCACAGAGGAGCTTTCACTGACAGGGTCCTCACCCACCTCTCAGCACTGGCAGCTGAGCCCAGCGTGAAACCCAAGCACAGAGGGGTTCCCTGCCTCCTTCCACCTGAGGCTCTCCCTCCCTCCCCAAACAGCCACCAGTGGGCTCAAGGGACTTTCTAAGGCATTGGCTTTTAGAAAATCGGTAAATTTTCTAAATTGCTGTAGGAGCAATTTAGACCCTATGACCAGACTTTCTCTCCCTATTCATTAATTTATAGAAATGGAATAATATCCCATTCTTGTACCCTTTGCCTTGCTTTGTGGTTTTGAGGTAACTGGGCGCCTTCAAATTACTCTCCCAACTGTGTGGTGAAGTTCTTATTTATGTTTCTTTGACTCTATGACCCTGATATTTTCTAGAGGTAGCTGGTGTCAATTTGAGAGCCAGCCAGAGTAGTGAGTAGAAAATAGGCCTCAGCAACAGAGAAGTCTGACTTTAAATCCTTGCTCTGCCACTTCCTAGCAGTGTGACTATGGGTGAGTTAATATATATGGTGACTGTGTATTAATTTAATCAGTGAATATTTGTGGAGCACCTCCTATGATGCCAACTTTGTATTTGTTTCTGGTGCCATGAAAAATGTTAAAGGAAAAAAATAGCCTCAGGGTGTATGAGATTTTGATAGAGTCCCATATATCAGAAATATTTATTTTCTTGTGGTAGGAATAGTGAAAATAATACCTCTGGAGTGTTGCTAAGACTTAAAACAGGGCTAATATAAAGTTCCTAAGAGAAATTACATCATGTTGATTCAGCAAATAATTTCCTTCCTTCTTTCTCCTTCCTTTTTTTACCTTCCTTTCTAGTTGGCTTTTGTTTATGGAGGAATGCCATACATGGGTACTCTTCATGTGTATGTTAGTACAGACCTATAGATGCTTTAAGCTGTCATATCCCTTATTCATGTGCCCTGGAGACACTAGCAATCTCTTGAGTATGCTCTGACATTTCTCAGGCCTGTAACCTTATGAATGTACAGTGTTATCTAATGCAGTTCTGAGCATTTCAAAAAACTTTATGATGAAATATTTTATTACTATTAGTAGAGACCATAAGCCATGTAGAGTTGCAAAGAAGTTCTTTGGCTAACTTGTGTTTTTAGGCATTAGCCTAGATGTTACAACCTCCAGGAAGCATTCCCTGACCACTTAGATTAGGTTAAGTGTTTCTGCTCTGAGGTCCCTACATTTCCCTATCATGGAAAGCAGTGCAGTGATATGTCTGTAAATTCAATCCAGCCTTTGGATCATACAATTCTGGATTCAAATCCAGATCCATCTCTTAGCAGTCTTTGGCTAGTTACTTAACCTAAGTCCCCCTTTATCTCATCCATCAACTGCGACTCATAGAACAGGGTTCTAGGAGAGCATGCAGGTTAAGTGCCTACACAGTGCCTGGCACATGGGGAGCATGAGCATACCATCATCATCATCATCATCATGACATTTTATTGTAATTGCTGGTTGAATATGATTGTCTTACCCAATTGGCCAGGGACCATATCTTCTCTGTTTTCCCTTTGTCCCCAATGCCTAACAGTTTTGAACACATACGAAGAGCTTAGTAACTTGATTGTCGAATAGTGTTCTGGTGGCCCAGATGACAACAGTGGTTGCTGGGGTTCGTTAATGAGTCGTGCTTGGGTCACATAAATGTCATCTTTTATGTCCTCAAATGTAATGACACGAGGCCTAGCTCCTTCAAAAGTGAGTCCACCCCAGCATAGATCCTGGAAAGAGCAGGGAAGATTATGTAGAGCCCACAGCATCTGGGGGGGAGCTGGGAAGGATTTTCCCAATCTCCCAATTCACTTCTTTCATTTTACAAAGTATATGCTAATACATATCCACTGCTCAGTTGGGTTAGATTTGTATGTAACTGGAGGGCTATTAACCTGAGAAGAGAGATTTAGAAGACAGCTGAGTCAGAGCAATACAGCTATTTTTCAAATTTTATTTTTTTCATCTGTCACCATCTTATCTGTAGAATTTGCTTTTTATCCTTTAAAGATAACACTTAGCTAGGTACTTATAAATAACAAGTACAAAATAATAATAATAATTAGCCCAGAGGTGATGTTACTTCTAAAGGAGAAAAATTCGATATTCACTACAAATATCAGGAATATCCACCACTTATTAAACAGTTCATTAAGGGAGTACACTGTGGTCCTGCTCACCTGCTTTCTAAATTTCATCACAGAGCATGTTTTGAATGAATAATAATCTATAACTGCATTAGCAAAAAAACATTTCTAATGTAAGTGAGATATGGAAAAAAATTTAAACCATGTAAGTACTCGAATTACTCTAATTCTAAGGCTTGTCATTCCTTAGAGGCCAAAATTTTGCTATAGGAGCGCTTCATTTATACCTTCCTGGAAATGGAAGCCCTGAGGCCAAATTCCAGAGTGGTTTTCCAAGTGCTCATTTTCATTTACATCCATTGTATTTACCCAAATACACCATAGGAGGGCAGCAGTCTCCTGGTTAACTTAAAACTTCATGTCTGCTGACCATCTCAAAATCATTATCTGAATGAGTCCAAGACATCCCCAAATTATCGCTGAGATAGGAAAGCTTTTGGAAAAGATAAAGGAATTCATTAAGACTCTGAGTTTCTACAAAAAGGAATCATTGAGCTAATCAAGCTGCAAAATGAGAAGACAAAGAGTTAAAGGAAAAAAAATAAAGAATTCCCCAAAGTGGAGAAAATGGAAATACTTGTTACATTTGAAGGACTTTTACTGAGTGTGATAATCTGAACATCAGCTACGAATGAGAAGCAGATCTCGTTCCTATTAATAAGTAATAATTAATAAGCTACTCTGCAACAAAAACCACCTATGAAAGGCTCCCTTCAGTAAGGATGTTCTCTTGAATGAACGCAAATCAAGCCTGTCTACTTTACATCACAGACAGCTTTAGTGTGTTTTCAATGTTATAAGCAAAAGCATCAGCAGTTTTCATGAATTTTGGTATTCTGGAATTATATAGTCAGGTTTTGCTGTGATGAAAATATACTGGCTTTAGAACAAGTGATACTTAGATACAGGCCTGTGAATGTAAATTTCAGTAGAGCTTCAGTAATTCAAGCCTATAAATCCAGGTTTTATGATAATTTGGCTTTAGTATTATCTATATAACAAATACGGAAAGAAATTTGCTAAGCAAATACTTGGTCTAAGCACTTAGCGAGAGGACATGCTGCAGTTACTTGAGAGTAATTGAATTTTCAAGTCTGACTCTAATTTTAACTTTTTTGCAGAAGCTTTTTACGGAAATATAACGTATGCATTTCTAACCAGCTTCTCAGTTGACTCTAGTATAGTCAGCCTAGTACCAATAAACAGACTGTTCTTTGATTAGTTTAGAACACTCAGCACATGGTCTTTCTTGCAGTAGGTGGTTAACATAACTGATCAGCTAAAACATGGAGTTTTATTAGGTAGCATTTTGTGAACCTATTATGAGTTACATTATGTGACTTTAAAATGGCAAAAATATAACAAAAATAGATTTCCCATTCAGCTTAGCTTTCTCCATCAGTCCAAGTTAGTAACAATTTACTATATAATAAGCATTCTAATATTTCTGCTAATAAATCTTGCTTTTGATTAATAAAATTTTCAGAAAACTGTGAAGATGATTTCTTTCTCTGGTATCTCGTTAATCATGGAAAATATTGTATTTCATGCTTGCTTTTTTCAATGTACCTATGGGATTGACAATATGCCCATATGTCCTGACAATAAAGGCAGTTATCTGAATATATTCCATTTGGAAAAGCAGGTCTAAGTAGCATATTCCATTTTGGAAAAGCAGATCTAAGTGCTAAGCAAGTAACTGCCATCATGTTCAAGTTCAGAACTTGAAGAACTTTCATTTTTAGATGTATCCAGATACCAAATGTGAATGGCCACATATATTCTAATGTACTTGAGAAACCCCACTACCAATTTTGTATCACTGATTTTTAAATACTGTATTTAATTAAGAAAAACGTCTTTTCTATTGGCATCATTCAGGGGGAAATAAAATGTCAGATGTTTCTATATGAATGCACATTCCTCACTAAATCTCTCAGGCGACTGCTTTAGTTACTAACACGATGCTCTGTCATCTCTTTGTATATATGTCTAATTTATCAGTTTCTTGTAGATTGTCAGCAGCCTGCTGCCTCTGTACCGCCACAGTGCTCACAACTAGCCGGGAGGCAAGACTGCCCAACTGTCAGGTAAATTCAGACGTCCTTTCTCTTCTCACCCAGCTGCATGTCAGATCCATGGATCCCAAGCTCTCCTTTCCAACACCATGACTTCCTATCCATAATTATATTTGCTACATTTTATCTTAAATATGGGCTATGCTAACATACACCGGATACCTGAAGTCTACACGTGCTCCGTGGAAATGCAAGAGAGCTAGAGTTTATTTTACTGGCCGCTAGTGGGTAGACCAGGGGCTGCCTTCATCTCCCTTGTGTGAATAAATGCTAGGATTAGTGCAGTGATTCATTACCTTCCAAAATATAAAACCTGGAATTGTTAGGATGTTTGCCCTACTTTTTCTTTTGCTTGTCTTTTGTCCTTAGAATATAGTTCTCAGACAAATAAGCAGTAAGAATAGAATGCATATCTCATGAATGTGTTTCTCTTTTGTCTCCACTCACTATCCTCATTAAAACTGAATTTGAAGGCTGGAGAAAAATTTATAATTGACATTTTAAAAGAATATTTGCAGTGATAGTGCCCTTTATGTGAGATTAACTGAAGAATCTTAAAGGCAGCTTTATGTACTCCCCATACACTAAACTGGACACTTGTTGACAATTTCTATTCCAATGAAAGCTTTACAAACCCGTCATGAATTTACCTCCATGTGGGTGAACTCGCACTCAGCATCAGAGCACTGCCCTCCCCCCCTACCCCCCCCAGGACTTTCCATCTTTGTGTAATACTTCATCTCCAGTTATTTGGCCTCTGATGGTATGAAGTTTTTATAGTCTGTAGCTTTTATAGTCTACTTATTGTTCTTTCTGTATTTTAATGAATGTGTTACTTTTCTACCAGGGCAAGGCTGTTTTTGAGTAGGGGCCGGCCTAGATATATTTCCACGTACGTCAGGAATTGATGTCAGGAGCAGGCTGCATGTGGTCATGGTTATAGCCAGGAGCCCCCATGTGACCTGGTCTCAGAGGGGATTATGCAGCCAGTTGCAGGAGGGAGACAAGGAGTTAGCAGGAGAAGGTACATGATTAAAGAAGTCCCAAACCAGCATCTCCCTACTGATGTCTAATCTGCCAACAGGATTCCAGCCGCAGAGTTTTTACTTCAGGAATGTTCTTTGCTAACATACGAATGCCATCTTATTACAGCCGCCAGCTGTAGGGTCATTTTAATTATGTAAATAACTGAATATGATGATAAATGTTCAGACCCATCCTAGTGAGACCCAGTGTGTGCAGTGGTGAAGAACATGGGGGTCCTAACCCACAGTCCGTTCTCCATCAAGCACCCCACTCCCCCAGGGCCTGGGACAGTGCCAGGCACGCAACCAATGTTCAGCACCTGCTGATTACAGGTATGAGTGAATGAGCTCTGGAGGCAGATGGCTTGGGTTGAAATCCCACCTCTACCCCCTGCTAGTTGTGTAATCGTGGAAAGTTGCTTTTGCTGGCAAAGATTCTCTGTGTGTGTGTGTGTGGTTTTTGTTTGTTTGTTTTTTGGGTTTTTTTGTTTTTACTTGTAAAGTAGGGAAGAGAATAGTTTTGAGGGATTCAGTGTGGCACAGGCCTGATGCATAGGGTGCTCTCGATGTGTTACTATTACTAACCATTCTCAGTACCTAACTGTTCCTCAAGGCAAAGGTCTGTGGCCTCTTTCATAACTTCTCTAATTTGCTTGGGGCAAGAGTGGAGAAGCCTACTTCTTTAAGTGTTTCAATTAGGTAAGGAGTGGAAAGGCTAGTGGGGAAATTTTTTAAGTTTAATTTTATTTCACCTTGTTTTTTTTATTTTTAGGAACTGGTTTGACTAAACGGTTACCTGCCCCAGTTCTGTATCTTCTGAACTCACAGAATTTAGGTTGCTTGCTATACCTTCACAGGGATGATTTACTTTAAAGAAAAGCAATTTAATGAATTACAAATGTTTCTAGTTTCTACCCATGTGAATACAGCATAGGCCAGGTTCTGCGGTCCCCACAGAGAAATGATAAAATCCATATAGACCTAAAAAAACTCCTTTTCATAGTCCCTGGGATTATGATTGGCTTCCTTCCCACCCACACCTCTGCCAAATGGATCGAATTTAATGCCCTCACAGTTCTTGTCACTTCTTGGTGGCAGAAAAGTTAATAGCCAACATTGGAGTTCTTACCGTGTACATGACATGTGTTCAGTTCTTTACACTTATTCATCATTACAACTCCCAGAAGGTAGGAACAGTTATCACACCCATTTTTAAACCAGGAAACTGAGGAGGAGTGGGAGGTAACGTAACTTCTCCAGGGTCACCCATCCCGAAAACAATTGAGCCCATCGAGTCTGGCACACATTGTCCTAACCACCACTGTACCACCAGGAGACGCTCCCCGATTTTCATTATGCTGTGAGGAGCATAGGCAGAGAGAATTTAAATCACTTGTGTTGACCCTGTATCCCAGCATTGAAAAGGAAGGAATGTTTACTTAATGAGAAACACGAGAAATAAAACATGCTCACGATGTTGAGTAACTTTAGATCAGTGTTCTCTATCTTTGTTTCTCACATAAAAATTGTTTTATACTTCCTTCAGCTTACAAATGTTCAAATAACTTTTTAGGTGTAGGGTTTTGAATACATGAGCATTTCCCTCATATTTTCCATATATGCTTCTTACAGACTGATTTCGTTGTAAAACTAAATTATTAAAGTTGATCATAGATAATCATAATGTGAAGGGAATGCCCAACATGTGCAGCCTTGGGTGTAATATTTAAATATACGGAGATGTTTGGGATTTAGCACTTCAGTCCCCTTCTATCAGGGAGTTGCTTACTGCGACAACAAAAGAAACTTTCTGAAGAAATATCCATTTTTACATCTTAGTAACAGTTTCCTAAGCCTACTGTTTTCAACATGATCTACCTACAAAAAGTAGGTTCTTAAATGGTAAAGGTTGAGTAACAAGTGGGTTCCTGAAGGCGGTTAGCGATCAGAACTGAATACAGCCTGTACCTGAAATAATTAGAACTTATCAAATATTTACATCTAAGAAATAATTTCTTAACCGGTAAGCCAAGAACATGTTTCTGTCTTAATATATGTAGTGTATGGCATTTTATGCAAATGTAAAATAGAAGTAGTATCATATGAAGTATTTATGAAAATCTGAAATAATGTAAGAAATCTGAAATAATGAACACATTTTTAAATCATCATGAATATAATGTGATGGTGTTGGGCCAAGTGAGCTATAACTTGTGGCTCAGCTGGTCGAGCAGAAATGCTTGTCTTCTTCCAGAAACGAAAATCGTACTGTATGTTAACTAAGAAAGAAAAAAAGAAAAGAAATGTCTTCCTTGATTGGGAAGAGTATTTGGACTACATGGAGTCTTCCAACACCCTTCTTGTATAATGTGACCACCCCATGCTACTTGCCCTAACTTATGTTGAATAATGTGTTTAGTTGCCTAAAAAAGAAACGTGTTCTAAACCGTGCAGATCTAACAGAGACAGAAGCTCTGTGAGGTCTGTGGGAGGGTCTGTCTGCTGCTGTGTTTCCTGGGCCATCTGACTCCGTCTGCAGGGGGTAGAAAGAGCCTTGGCATGCAATGGTTTTTTTAGCCCTTGTGTTTAAGCTCCAGCTCTCCCAGGGTTACCCACCACGTTTTAAAAATAGGTAGGAAAAGTCATTTTTATCACTGGTTGCTCTAACTAGTACAGAAGAGCGCTCTCCTCTGAAACTAAATTCATAGCACTTCAAAGAGTTTGGGAACTGAGGATGACCTCAAGCAGATCAGCAGTTTACATAATTATAATTTTGTGTCAAAATTCAAGAGATACACTTGAAGGATAATTTCAGTACCAAAGATAAAAAGGATTTTGAATGCTAATTTTTAATGACTTCAATGATAATATTAGCTTTAAAAATAATAAATAGATAAATAAAAATTATTTATTAAATATTTATGTATTTGAGCCATGGCTTAATTAAATGGGTATGATTTGAGCCATGAATAGTTTTCTCAAATATTATTCCTGGCAGAAATGAATTCTATGGTACTGAATTTCATAATATATGAGGGGGAAAAGCAGAGTTTTAGAAAAATGCAGTCTTTTTTGATTAAATAAAAAAAATCCCCATAGTGTGTGTTCCCCATTAGTCATCTTTGAAAAGGTCCGAACCCAAAAGTGTTTTGTAGTTTTAACTTAGGAAGTTCAATGATTTTACTCCCTTGCCCTTCAAGATTATTCATCAAGACATTAATGAGCCTGGGCATTTATGTGTTCATTTAAACTGGAGGCTCTCAGAAGTGGTTATTTGGAAGTCTGCATGATATGCTCAACAAATAGGGAGTTTTAAAACTATCCTGTCTTATTTATACTGCCAAACTTAAGCAAATAATGGGAACCCTTAGAGCAAATTAGGCTTCCATGGGCAAATTACTTATCCTATGGAATCTGAATCTACTAGAGAACTGTAGGGTCCTCTAAAGCTTTGATTCAGCATTGTCTACTCTCCGGGAGCTTGTTGGAAATGAAGATTCTCAGGTCCCACCCCAGACCTATCAAATCAGAAGCTGCATTTTACCAAGATCCCCCAGGTGATTGATATGCATACTGGTTTTAAAAGAACCGATTTGAAGAAATCTTGCCACTAACCCAGAGACCTGTGTGCAGAAATTGAACAGAGCGACATTGGGGGAAGGGTTTACTTATCATTTCCCTAACATCTTTCTTTCTTTCTTCTTTCTTACTTACTTACTTTCTTTTTGCATTGTTTTTGAAAAGCTGCAGTCGTCTTGGCATGCTTTAGATTTAAACTATTTTCTGTGCAAAATTTGTGTTTATGTTTTTAAAATTTCTGTGAAAAGATTGTGTCTCTCTAACCCTTACGAGTGTGCCTGGCCCCCTGTAAATACATTTCTTTCTGACACGCTTGTTTCTCATTTTCAGTCCTGACCTAGCTCTCCCTGATGAGCAGCCACATTCCAGCCCGCACTGCGCCCCTCTCCACTGTCTCTCCAAGCCTCCTTACCCCTAGTCTTCAACTCCCGTGGACGGATATCTAAGGTGAATGCTTTGTAGCCACATACAGAATACTGCCCAAGATCCAGCGGGTGTTTTCTTCTCGGTTGTGAGATGTAGGATTGGATTCATGTTCATCATTTTGGAAGATGAGAGAAAGTAAAGAAAAATAACACAAAGCACAGACTCCAGTGTGATGAAACATTTTATGGTTTCTCTAAGTCTCACAGATAAAATTCTGCAATCAAATGGCTATGGTTGAGTTCAATGAAAACAAAAAATAAAAGGAAACAGGAACTATGTATCTCAGATGGCTGGCTTTACCTCGATAGCATAAGGAAGACCTAAGACAATGTAAAATACATATATTGTAAAATCATCTTTCCTTGTACTTCAAATTCAGCTATAGAAGTTGATTCTGATATTTTTTGTCATTGATATTTATTTTGTATTTTATTTGCCACATGATTTATGTCTATAAAAATCATTTCTGTGAGAGGTGAACTTAATTCCTTTATTGTTAAATACGCATAATTTGCTCAATTAAGTATGAGTTTTAATTTAGTTTGAAATCTGGAATTGGCCAGACTGTGGTCATATTTCTTGCACAAAATAATAAATGAGGTGCATCAGAATGTTAACAATAACTATTTTGTTACACTGCTGCTACACTGATATTGTTTATGCACTTATTTTCTCATCAGTAGCTCATTAACTGCTGGTTGTTTTTTCTTTTTTTTTTTTAACTAGAATTCTTCACTTGACATCAGTAAGTAAATCTAAGAAAGACTATGCTATGATTCATTGACTTATTCAACTTTTGACAGCATCTTTAATTTTTTAAAAATTGCAGACAAGTAGATGCACTGGTGCTGCCCCTTTGTGTGTGTGTATGTGTGTGTGATAATGTTAAGAAAGCTAAATAACGTGAAGGGAAACAAAAAGCTGTGTTTATGTAACGATCAGAATTTTTTTTTTTACTTTCCCAAATTCAGGGTCCTACTATGAGTCTTTCCTGCAAAAGGGTATCAAATGGGAAAATATATACATAGATAGATGTAAGTTAGCCTTTGGTTAATTAGTTTACCCAGAAAGTGTTCAATGTTTGATTAGGATTGTATGTTTCGTTATTGTTAGGTTTTTTTTTTCCTTAATGAATCTTCCTTGCCAAAAAAACAATAATAAACCTTAGCTCATTGTCTACTTCTGACAAACACTCAGGTGCCTACAATCATTATATTATATTGAGATAGTACATGTTCTTAGTTTATTTACAGCTTCTGCTGGGTAACTTTTATGACTTGATTTAAGGCAGTGGATTTTCATAGCAAATTTCTTTTGCACATAATCTGACAAACAAGGAAAACAGCTAATTTAGCTGAAAGGTCTAACACTCCTGGGCTCCTTAACTATCAAGTGCTGCCCACACAATTGCTCCTAGCCCTCGTTCCTTGTCTAGTCAGGTAGCCTTAACTTATTTAAAACCATGACGGTTTGACCTTTTCATGTAACTGTATCTGTAACTTCTCTTCAAAACAAAAACAATCCTCACTGTTAACACAAAAGATAGTTAACAATGCAGGGCCCTAACAGTGGAGATCTAGTTGTGGAGATCTCAGCTTACTGAGTGGGAGTGGGTGGTACATTAATGGATGGTCCATCAAAGATGGCAGCCAGTCGGTAAAGCATAAAGCACAGTGCAGTTTTGTCAGTTGTACATCTATTAAGTAGTGGCCGCACTATTACCAAAGCAACCAAGAGGTTTTGAGTTCCTTATATGAGTGCTATTTCCAACAGTGTCATTTATTATGCAACTTGGAGTAGCTGGAAATCTTCACCAGAATAGAGATTCAGGTTAAAATACAAAAACAAGAAACAAAACAAATCTTCACAAAGTCCAGATCATGGCAACCTAATGTTCTGCTCTTTCCTACCTGCATTGCCTTGCTGTTCCTAAACATTTGCTTCATTTTATTGGTGTTGTATCTGTCTGTAATCCAGTATTAGTGAGACAGTGTGGGTTTTGTTGGAGTTCAATTAAAAGAAACTACCCCACTCCCCATTCCTGCTTTTTTCTTTTCTTTTCTTTTTATTTGGTTTTCAAGCATCAGGTTTTTGGACCTGAGAAGTGGCATAGCTGCTAAGTTGACGTTTAATAAAAACTGTTTGTGCCTGAGGGAAAATATGCCTTTTTAAGAAGTACCTCAGAACATCTTCCTGTGTTGCCTCATCGATTTTGTTGGTGGTACAGGGAACTGAGCAGGAATTACTCACAGTACTGTCACACAATACTGTCTGTGTGCTGACTGACAGTGTGGTATTGCTTTCATGCTCCCTGACTCTGTATTTATGAACTGGTGAAAAAAACCACGCTATAGACGAAACATTCATTTCTTCCCATGCAAAGTTTACCCTCGAGTCTATTATATGCTGGTTTTATCTCAGTTCTTTATCTTAATAGAGTGGGAAATGCTTGTTTTGAAATATGAATTCTATAAACATGTTAATTTTAGCAAAATGTTGCCAAGAAGATATAGAAACTTGGAAATAAATGTCTAATTTTCAGCACAAAATTAGATACTAGTCCCTAAGCAGTAGGAGAGAATTCCATGTATTTACACTGTGGCATCATTTAGTCTAGTTTAAACTGAGCCATATCTGTATTTATTTAGAGGCATTTAAAAGAATATGTGTGGCATTGGTTAAAATTAGTACCTGTAAAAAAAAAATCAGGATTCAAAAGGAAATTGAAATTTATTGAAGAATCAGTGAAAACCAAAAAGAATGAATCCCAGGGAGACTAACTGAAGACAGACTTGGGGAATAAAAACCAACTACTGAAATACAATAAAATTTGGCTAATTACTGGGAACACAGTGGGCAAAGATTAAAGGTAACCAGTAAGAGTGGTTAGCAAAGTAATTCGGTAGTTTTTTAAAAGTAAGCACAATTACCATCCTAAAAAGAAGTCATTAGGCAGAAATGCTTTCCTAAGTGAGGATTCCTCTAAGCTAAAAAATTAAATTTAAGGGATCAATAAGTTGCCTTTGGCCTGAGTGCACAGGGGTATACAGGACCCTTGGATTATTCTTTCCAATCAACTTCTCATTCATCAGATCCCTTTCATACATCCAATTCTGCTTCAATAAGAGGAATTTGGAGAACTTTGAGAAAACATAAAGCTATTAAATAATTAAGAAAAGACCCATTTAGAAAGATGATACTTTTATTTAGCCTAAGGAAGAGGAGGTACAATAGTAATCTGCAAGGAAAGGAAATTTAACAAGAGGTACCAGCTCTAGATATCATTAAGACTGGAATAAGAAAAACTAAGTCTTTAATGTGAAGGATTTATATTACCTCGATGAAAGAGATTTTTAACAGTGGAAAATGAATCACTGAAATTGATAATCATAAGGAATATTGGTTTTTCAAAAATTAAATATTATTGGTTATCTAGTAAGGATTGAGTTAGGTGGCAAGGTATCTTATGATAATGTATTATAATTCTGGGATTCCATAATCTTATGCTTCTTTTGAACTTAAAAATACATTAAAGTTATGCTGATTAGTCGTAAAATATTTTATCCCTTGAAAATAGGATGGCAATCTTAATTTTTCCAAAATATCTGATAAAAAAAAGAAAATCATTGGTATTATTTTTTCTTCCAGCTGTATTTCATAATATCTTTAGTAATTTTACTATAAAAAGCCTCAATTATCAGAGTCTAAAAAAACAAATATCCTCAGGAATACTTTGGAAATAGAAGGTATGCAATCCCTTAGGGGGGCAAATGCCTCTCAAATTTTTATCTTTTCTTAAAAGAATCTTCAATCTCAATATTTCCTCTTTCTAATGCCTTGGAAAATATTCCTGTACAGATAGTCCTTCTGTTTCAACCAACCATGAAACGTTGGTCAAATAAACCAACTGTGAATGTGGACAGTATTAAATAAAATCCTCTACAATTCTCAAGTAGAAATTACAAAATATGAAAAAGAAGAAATGAAATATATTTTCTACTAGGATAAGAATGGCAAATTTAATGTGTAATTGTTATAATCAATCAGCCAAAAGACATAATCTGTCTTTCAGAAAGACACATCAAGGGACACTAATTGATTTCCAGTAAGGAACTGTGCTGATTCAGCCCAAGGAGGCCAAACACATTGATATTGTAGATAGAAAGTAGGACTAGATTCAAAAGGAACTCTTAGGATAAAGTGCACAATTAAAAAAAAAAAATGTCCTCTGGGTTTTTTGTTTATAAACCAGGATGATTTAAAATAATCCTTGTATTTAAGATTGCAAAAAATTTAGAAGAATATGTTCAAATAAAGGAGAAATAATTCTTCAAAAAGTTGTTGAACTGGAGTTGTGATAGATGGCATGATCAGTGCTGATATCGACAAGTAATTTTTACCTTGAAATCCATTTCTCTGGACATATAAGACCAATCTAGCTCCCGAGTGACCTTTTCCACTGTCTGTAATTATGCCCCCAGATGAGTTGCCTCTGTAAGTAAGTTCATCTTTATTTAAATGCCAAGTTAACCGCTATAGTCCCTAATGTGTTGCATTTGTAGCCTGATCCAATTATGTTGACATCTGAAAGATTTTGTCGAGGCATCTCTTTCATCCTTCTTACTCAAAGTATAACTGAAAAAGATATTTAGTATTAAGATATGTTCCCCAATTGAGGATTTTCCAGAAATAATGTTCTACTTAAGAAGAGGAGTAATTAACTGCCTTTACTGTAAGGGTGTGAGTACATAAAAGTATGTGTGTAAAATGTTTGCATGAGAAATTTCACATCATGTAAGCTTTCCCATATTCATAATATGAACACTATAGGAGTCTTATTTCTCTTGTGATCTTCTCTCCATTAGGAATGTAAGGAGATTATTACCTATATCTGGTCTCCTTTCCATATTGAAATGCATGGCTCTAATCCTCAATGTATTTTTATCCCTTTCCTCCAGAGTTATTTAAAATTTGTCCTATTTAAACTGATGCCTGGATAAACTACCAAGCCAGATTATTTCTGTGATGGAGTTTAAGTGCTGTAGAACATTGGCCGAGAACACATTTTTTTTTAAACTTTTCTTTCTTTCAGAAATATTCTCTGATCGTTATGGTTCTCTAATAAAAACACTGAGAAGTAAATCGGATGCTTTTAGTGTGACTGTACGTTTTTCTTTCTAAAAAGTCATTTAAAAGCAAAGATCAGAGAACTATGTAAAGAGAAATGCCATCTTTTTGTTGACAAACCATTATTCAGTAATACTGAATATCCAGAATGAATCATTCTGTCGTTTAGGTTTATAGATATGATTATGCACCGAATCTTAGAGGAAAGAAATGATTTTACCATTATTGCCACAAAATTTTTAAGCTCCATGGTTTGACTGTTAGAGTCAATTAAACAATTCTTTGAAAATCTTTTATGATATTTTTGTAATCTACTCAGTGTTTTTATTTGCATGATTACACGTATATGATGAACCATACATGATTCTGAATTGTATTTCTTTCCAGTATTAACATTTGTGTAATGTGTGGCCAACCCTGATTTGTACACTATATAATTGTTGTTGTAATGATTCTGCTATTCCTACATTTAATTGCAATTTTGTTATTATGCCTTTTGGGATTAAATGATGTGAAGTGTTTCCACCTAATGATAATACCATATGAAAACATGACTAAAAGACTGACCTAAGAAACTCTTTTGTTGCTAATCATTTTTTAAAATCCAAATTTCAAAGGAAACTTGTTCTCAAAGACATAAGCATTTATTTTAAACTCAGAAAAATTCTTATGAATTTATTATTGCTTGTCCTTTTTAATTTTTTTATTGTAGACAATCCTAAGTGAATGTCTCATGGGAGAATCCATTTATGATATGTGCTTGTATTTGCGTAACCTGATCATGCACTCAATGGTTGGAAAAGGCACTCCAATGCTAAGAAAAGCTGATATATCAATTCTTATATCTTGGTTTATGTTACCAACTGAATATGGTGTAATGCAAAACTCTTTCCAGTAAATAAACTGGTTATCTTTTGTTCATTTCATCTATGGTACCTTGTTATCAGTTTGAGCAATCTTTCTGTATGTCATTTTGACTTGTATTTATCACAAAAGAAAAAGTATATGAATTTCTATATGATTTATATATTTATGCAGAGCCCTTATTTGAGCTAAAAACTAAATGACATTTTGACATCTCTACACATTCCTAGTAAATAATGTTAATCAAATTTGCCCATTTTCTCCATTTGTCATCTCTCCCACTTGTAATCTTTTCCCACTTGTAAGGTATCCTTTTCTAAAAGGATGTTTTGGCAGGAGGATACACTTAGCTGAATTAGATTAGGAATGTACCAACATGAAGAAAATTCCTGTTCTAAGGAAAAAAGAAAGAAACATTATTTTAATGAAAGAAGAATGAAGTCTGTATGCTTTATTTGGGATACAGTCCTTCTTTGTTCTCTTTCATATGAAGGAACAGCAGAGTCCCAAAACTTTGAGGAAGGCTAATTTACTAGCTCCTTCTTCAAATATGTGTTGGAGCAAATATGGACTTATGTGAGGTTTTGATGAGCTGAAACCTCTAATGCAATCCTCACCATAACGAAACAAATTAATGGGCACCGCAACAATTCTAGCTAAAGGTGCCTGCTTACCTGTTGTATGAATACAACACTAGAAATAATAGTGTAAACTTTCCCCCAAACCTCTCCTTTTTTCTCTTCTGAAAGTCATTGCTTTTCCTGGAGGTTGGATCTATAAGTCTGTTTGATCCATGATCTTCTCTTACACAATGAAGCTGATAGTTACGTTCAAAAGCTAAAAACTGGATCAGCCTCCAAGAGAACCAAGAAAGTTTCTTCTTATCCCCGCATTTTGCAGGTGATTTGGGTAGCCCTGCATCCACACTGGAGGTAAGGAAGAGTCCAGAATTGATGGGAACTTGTAGGAGGGATTTTCTTTATTTGGGGTTGTACACACATTGACTAGTACATTGTGGGAATTCAAATTTTGAACTTGAGCAATAGGTTCCTGAGAGATGGGTTCCTTGGCCCCTTGCCATCACGCCTTAGTTATAACACATCTGGAACTGAGTTTATAGAACCTAGCGTACCTGTTGTAATATCAGCAGGCACTAAATACCAACCAATTGAGGGAAATGGTCTTTAAATTAAGTGAATGGTTATTCTCTCTTGTTCAATCTAGATCTCTGTGTTTGAAGGAGTCTTCATGTGTACAATGAAATCATCTGACAGAGTTTCTTCTTAAACATTTTATGAATCAACTATCATTGAAATACTTTAAGAAAAAAGGATAATTCAGCCACAACATTAACTGTCAAGGAAGATAAACCTCACTGGAAAAAGTATTGCCAGTATCAAAAGTAAACATAATTCATAATGTAATTTAAATGTAGAAAACAATATAAAGGTATATAAATCATAACTATAGTGACATCCTGTTAAAGAGTAAAGAAAAGCTACAACTGAATTAATGCATGTATAAGTGAATGAAGAATTTCATCCAGATAAGACTCCAATAGTCTAAGCATTATGTTATTGGAAATAATATTAGCTATCAAAGACTAAACACCATTTGAAAGAAGTCACATATGTCATTTCCTTTAATCTTTGCAATAACCTTGCCAGGTGGGCATTTTTATCCTCATTTATAAAATGAGACAGTTGAGGCGTAGAGAGGCTAAATACCTTTCCAATGCACAGAGCTTGTAAATACCAGGGCTTAAATTTGAACAAATTCTATGTTTTTCAAAATACTTCTGCTGACATAGCCTGCTTTAAAACAATTATTTCTCTAGAATTCATGCTAATTTTTATTTTTTAATTATTACTTTTTAAATAATTATTATTTTAGAATTTTATTTATTTATTCGAGAGAGAAAGAGAGAGCGAGCATGAGTGGGGGGAGGGGCAGAAGCAGAGGGAGAAGCAGACTCCCTGCTGAGCAGGGAGCCCATTGCAGGGCGGGGCTCCATCCCAGGACAGTGAAGGTACCTATCCAGAACCTGGACTTCATTATTAGCAGAATGGATTTTCCAGTTTCTGTGCTTGCAAGAAAAAAAAATAATGTGCTTATTATCTGGGACAAAACATTTTAATGCTATTACTTGAAAGAGTTATCAAGTTGAATCTTGCAATAATTCCATAACCCAATGCAGCCATACATTTTAACAAAATTTTTAAATTCTGACATACCTATCAAATTGTATGGAGATTATAAAAATCATTAAAGTAAATTTCATAACAGCAGTAGACATTTTAATTACTGTATATTTAAGTAAAACTAAGATCCCTACTGATAGCTTCATAACTTGACTTCCTTTGAAGTTCTGAATGATAAATGTCAGTCAAATATCACAGGAAGATTTACGTCATTTAGAAGAGCTAATAGCCCAAGATTAATAAGTGATTTATATCAACTTCTAAATAAATCAAAGAGGAAAGAAATTATTTACCTCATTGAAAGCCATTGGTACTGAAAATATCAGGGCTCATGTTTTACTAAGCTACCCTATAGGAAAGAAAGGGAGAAAATCAGAATATATATTAATTTTTTTCTTGTTTTTGGTAAAGTAACAGTGGAGACCTCTAGAAATGGTTATCTCTTTTACAGATAAAAAGAGCAAAGTGTATGGTGGAAGGGAGCCAGGGGAGCCAATTCCTCACTAGGAGGTGAATGCCTTTTTATATTGTTTTCCTATTTCAACCATGGAAATATAGTATTTATTCAAAAAAGAAAAAATAAATATGGGCTCTCAAAATTTTTACGACTAAGTCAGAAACAAAAATTAGTGGGGCACCTGGGTGGCTCAGTCGGTTAAATGTCTGCCTGCAGCTCAGGTCATGATCTCAGAGGTTCCTGAGAACCTGTTTTGAGCCAGGTTTTGCTCTAAGGGCTTAATATATCAGAAAACAAAGCAAAGAAGGTTCATGTCTTTTTGGAGTTTGTATCGGATATATTGCATTGATGAGGGAGATACACAAAAAACAGTAAACAGAATAAAAATGTAAATATCAAAGTATGTTATATAGTGAAACTTATGGAAAAAGAAAAAAAGCGGAACCAGGAAGAGAGATTATGCTGGGTTGGGGTGGGGAGAAAGTGAAATAGATCACACTATTAAATGGGGTGGGCAGGTGGGGCCGTATTAAAAAATAAGATGGGGGCGCCTGGGTGGCTCAGTTGGTTAAGCGACTGCCTTCGGCTCAGGTCATGATCCTGGAGTCCGGGATGGAGTCCCACATCGGGCTCCCTGCTCAGCGGGGGGTCTGCTTCCCCCTCTGCCCTCTTCCCTCTCGTGCTCTCTGTCTCTCATTCTCTCTCTCTCAAATACATAAATAAAATCTTTAAAAATAAAAAAATAAAAAATAAGATGAAAACAAATATAATCCTGTTCACATTGTGATTGTTTCAGTTTTTAAAATTATTAAATTACATGTTATTTAGATTTTTAGATGTTATTATCCATCTAAAAATATCAACCCCAATGAACATTAAGCAATAGCATGTTCAAAAACTAGTCTTTTAAGATATTCTAATAATTTGGAGTGAGCATTACAAAATCTCATTCCATGACAATGTTGGCTTAAAATCGCAATATTTATTTTACAAATAGGTCTCGTGCCTTTTTGAAGCTTTGGGACATGCCCATTTATGCTTCTCCAATAAAAATTTGAATCAGATAATTTTATTCAACAGACTTATTGGTAACTGTCAATTCTAATGAACTTGTAATTGACCCTATAAATAATCCTTAAGATAACTCATGTTTTTCAACATATAGCCTGAGACTAAACTGTTCTTTCTTCTAGTTGTTAATTCCAACTCTCTCCTTGAATGACCCTTTCACCCAAATTTTCTATAAAAATAAGGACATCTTTTAAAAATACATTGGCAACCCCCCAGTACATCTGCAGCACCCCCAAATACATTTGCACAAACTTTCTTCCTAATACAAAGGTAAGAAAAGAAAGATTGTCATGGGGTGCCTGGCTGACTCAGTTGGTGGAGCATGAAACTCTTAATCCCAGGGTTGTGGGTTCCAGCCCCATGCTGGGGGTAGAGATTACTTAGAAATAAAATCTTTAAAAGAAAAAAGATATTGTCACACTGCTAAACTTCGCATTAGCTTGCTGCTGAGAATTACCATTTTTCTTATATTTGTGTAGATTCAGACTTCAAACCTATTTCGTTAGAATTAGCAGAAAGTAATATATATTTTGAAGTCAGCCTTCTCTTTATTCTCATAAATAGTTGCCCTAATTCTGGTTTACTTTATTAGAAAATAAAGTCCATGTTACTAAATATACTTATGTAATATGGAAAGTCTCTTCAAATTACAAACCTAGGTAAGTATGCCTACTTAATAAATATCAAACAAAGATGAAAATAAAATCTAACTGATGAAAACATTACCTATTAAAAGTCTAACTATCTCCTGTGAAGAGTTCTTTAATGTCACTTTTTCCAGCAGATGCAAAAACAAAGCTGACTTGAATTCAAGTAAAATTATGATAATGTGGTTTTATTTTATTTTTTTTAAGATTTTATTTATTTATTTGACAGAGAGAGAGACAGCGAGAGAGGGAACAAAAGCAGGCCTCCCTCCGAGCAGGGAGCCCGATGCGGGGCTCGATCCCAGGACCCTGGGACCATGACCCGAGCCGAAGGCAGACGCCCAATGACTGAGCCACCCCAGCGCCCCGATAATGCGGTTTTAATTATGCACACCAAACCAAAGGCTGTTCTTCAAGAGTGCATTTTATTGGTAAATGGTTGTCTTTGGACTGGATGGTGACAGCCTACTGTTATCGGTAGTGTCATTTAATTTCCACATCTAGTGGTTGATAGGAAAAACAAGATTTTTCAGAAGTACTCTTTAGAAACACATTCTTATTGGATGTTGAATATTCCAAAGTCCACATTGGAATATGTTGTGCACAGTACTCTACGGTTTCTATATATTTTTAAAGATACTTACCTTATATTTAAAGGATATTTTCTTGCTCAATATACTTCATTAGAACTTAAATGAGATCAGACCAGAGAAATGGAGTAACTTCATGTTTCTTCTATTGTTGAAATAAAAACTAAATGAGTTCAATGTGTAGGCATCAACCTGTTCTTGTCTTATGTTCTCTCTATAATATTGCACGTGACCATTAAAATTGCCGTTTTCCCTTATAAACTGTTTAGTTACTACAAAAAATTCTTGCACAGTCATTAAATGAACATTTATTGACCACCTACTACATGTATCAGTGGATTCTCAAAACTTCCTTGAGCAAAATTATATTATCATATGAAAAGCTGGAACATGTGCCAAAGTAATGGCAATTTCCTGGTGCTTGCAACCCTATACTGAACAATATCGATACTTCTAGAGCAGTCCACTCATTTAGGATATGAATGCAGTATAATATAGTTAAAACATTCACCAGAATACATCTGATAAAGTCTGAAAAGCACAGAGAGCACGAGTCTATTTTCAGATGGAAACATTATGCCTATGGTATTGAACATATTATGCAAGAACCGATCATGTTCTTAAATATACTCTAGATCAGCAAAGACACAGGGTGATAATTGGCTGGAGAAGTGAGGATCACGCTGGTGAGGCTGTGGACGCAGTGTTAGCTCTAAGTTCAAGATCCCATTCACAGCCGAGCCTTGCTCATATTCATACCGGTAGGTAGAACTTCTCTTTGTCCTTGGATGGGAGTTACTTACATCTCTTCCTCACGACCAGGAAGTTTGCGAGAGACCTGATCAGTTCAGGATAAAAACATTCGTTTGGGGGGGACCTGGGTGGCTCAGTCAGTTAAGCAACTGCCTTCAGCTTAGGTTGTGATCCCAGGGTCCTGGGATCAAGCCCCTCTTCGGGCTCCCTGCTCAGCGGGGATCCTGCCTCCCCGCTCTGCCTGTAGCTACCCCTGCTTGTGCTCTCCCTCTCTGTCAAATGAATAAATAAAATCTTAAAGAAAAGGTTAAAAAACCCCATTCATTTCAGCTGGAATAAATCAGATTATTTTCCTTCAGACTGGTCACAGAAGAGGTTCTGCCAACCCCATTCATTTATTTCCCAAACGTGTGTTTGTCTTTTCCTAGTAATAAAAGCAATACATATTTATTTTAGCAAATTTGCAAGATGTGGGAAAGTAGAAAGAGGGCAATAAAATCACCCATAATCATCTCTCAATAAAAACTGCTGATAATACTTTGGTGCCCTTCCTTGAATCATACTGAATACACAGTTTTGAATCCTGCTTTTTTCTCTTACCATTTTATGGTGATTTTTTTCTAGGGTATTAAAAGTTTTCAACTATGTCATTTTTAAGGCTGGTATATTATTCTATAGAATGAATAAACTATATAAAATACTCTATTTGGGGACATTTAAATTGTTTCTAGACTTTTACTATTATAAATAATAATGCCATTAAAATCCTCATACAGAAATTGTCATGTAAATTTCTCTTTACTTGGGATCCATTCCTTCAAGAGGAATTACTGTTAATGGTAATGCACATTTTTTCTTTAATGCAGTTTTCTTCAGTAAATTTCACTGAGCATTTTACTATATAGAAGTCACTGTGCAAGATGCTACAGAGGATACAAATATGAATTAAACATAGTTCACCATCAAGAAGCTTACAATCTAGAAAGAAAAATCAGACAAAAGTATACATAACTGTAATAAATGTTGGAAAGGGTTACATTCCGTAAACAAAGGTTTTGATTTGCCCTTTGGAAACTCAGAAAGGAGGGGTCTTTTCTCATGACAAATTGAAATCTATTTACATGAAAATGTTTATTCCCTGCTTTAAAAAGTATTTCTGATTGCCAATATTCTCATTGAAATGTTTATTGTTTATCTATTTGCATCTACTTTGAAAAAAAACTCTATTGGATGTATTGTGTAAATAATATCACTGACTTCAGGTTTATAGTTTGTCTCTTTCCCATGAGAAATTTCAAGGCATTTGAATACAGCTATTTTGTTTTCTAATGACGCAGAGTTCTGTGGGCAACTGCAAATGCCTATAGACGTGAGCCTTGTAATAAAGCAATGGTGTCACTGAGAAAAGGTGTAGATGTGCAATTATAGACTAGCACACCATCTTACAGCCTCAGTATGTCAGCTTCCGTTGATACTGTTATGGTATGTAAAAAGGCATCATCTAGCAGAGCTTAAGTGACAGGTTTTGTTTTTTTTTAATTTTTAAAAAAATTGTATTTATTTTTTTGACAGAGACACAGCGAGAGAGGGAACACAAGCAGGGGGAATGAGGGAGGGAGAAGCACGCTTCCCGCCGAGCAGGGAGCCTGATGCGGGGCTGGATCCCAGGACCCTGGGACCATGACCTGAGCTGAAGGCAGACGCTTAACAACTGAGCCATCCAGGCGCCCCTAAGGACAGGTTTTGATAATAGTTTTATCATTTTTCAAAATCAAATGAAACTTTTATGTAGGTTTCTTATTTCCATTGTATCAGGAGTCAAAAAGCTTTGTAAAGGATCAGAGAGGAAAGGTTTTCGGACTGGCTTACCATCTTGTCCGTGTCACAGCCGCTCAGCTCTGCCTTTGTAGTGTGAAAGCAATCGTGAGCTGCTCACGGGCTTCAACAAAAATTTATTTATGGACATAGAAATTGGTATTTTACATAAATTTTATATGTCATAAAATACTATTATTTTGATTTCCCCCCCATGGTTTAAAAAATTAAAAGCCATTGTTAGTTCATGGGCCATACAAAATAATCAGTGGGTGGGCTGCATTTGGCCCACAGGTCATAGTTTGCTGGCCTGTTACCTAGATTATCTCATTCAAAAACAACAGAGGGATATGTATAAATTCTAAAATAAAACCTTTCTAAGCAGCAATACTGAAAGATTAAATACGAGACTTTATAATTTTACAACTTTAAGTACTTTTCTTAAAATTCGGATAAACTATTTACTTGTATTAGTATGCTTTTGGCTACAGGTAACAAGAAAGTGTGACTAATGGTGGCTTAACTCTAAGGACAATTTATCTGATCACTTAATCAAGATGTAGGAAGTTTCAGGGTTGGTTGCATAGCTCATTGAACCCCGCAATGGCCCTGGGCTCTTTCCAACATTCTGTTCTGCCACCCTCAGTAGATCCAGCAACATCTCCCCTCCTGGTCACAAGATGACTACGGCAGCTCAGGACTTACATCTGTATCCTTACAAAGCCACATCTACAAGCAGAAGGAGCATGGAGGAGGTGGGTAGGGAATGGGTTCTTTTCAATAGGTTATTCTTTTATTGAGGAGGAAAATTCTTCCCAGAAGTCCACAGCAAATTTCCCCTTAAGACCCACAGTGCAGAACCAGTCATATATGCATGTATGCTCTCCCCTTAAATCATCAACTGGCAAAGAAAATAGGATTACCATGATCATCTTACCCCATCTGGCTTTCCCTATGAAGGAACACAACTTGTCTGCCCATATTGTTGCCAACATTTGAATGACACTGTGTTTTGTTAAGGAAAAGTAGGGATGGCGGTGGAGTAGACAGCCAAGAGTGCTTGTCACATTCTTTTAATTTTTAATAATTTATGAGTTGATACATTTAAGGTGTATAAAACCAAATTAACAGGACAAACACACTTTACTGAATGAGATACGGGGCTTTGGTTACTCCATAATACATTTTTTTTGTATTTTGTTATATATTTTGTAGCTCCTTAATACATTTTCTAACTTCTTTATATACTCCACCACTAATTCACTCTTGATCAATCCTGGAATATTTCAGCTCAAAGAATATACCTCTTCCAGCAATAAGTAAGTATATAAAATATATACATACATACATGCATAAAATATTCGAAAAAGGAAATTTATTTAAATCACGCATGTGTAGGAAGCTTTAGAAAAAGTCCATCATGGGGAGGCTGGCTGGCTCAGTCGGTAGAGCATGTGACTCTTAATCTCAGGGTTGTGAGTTCAAGCCCCGTGCTGGGTGTAAAGATTACTTAAAAATAAAATCCTTTAAAAAAAACTCTATCAGAGGGGTTCCTGGTGGCTCAGTTGGTTAAGCCTCCTACTCTTGGTTTCGGTTCAGGTCATGATCTCATGGGCCATGGGATCAAGCTCCACATAGGACTCTGTGCTCAGCGGGGAAATTGCTGGAGAGTCTCTCTCCCTCTGCCCCGCCCCCCCACTCGCTCTCTCTCACAGTCTCTCTCTCTGTCTCTCTAAGATAAATAAATAAATCTTCTAAAAAATTCTATCAGAACGTTATTCTAATTTATAAAAGTACAAAAATGTATATATTCACAAATATATGTATATCATATTTCATCCATCTTAGAACATATTTTTTTCTTTTTTTACTTTTTAACATCTCTGAAATTGTGTAGCATCTTATAATCAATGATATCATATAATTTTTGAAGGTTAGATAGCTCCTGATCAAATATATAATTGTGCATGTGTAAACTTGGTCATTGAGGTTTTTTAAAAAAATTGTGGTAAAAATACATAACATGAAATTTACCATCTTAGCCATTTTAAGTGTATAGTACGGTACTGTTAACTATATGTACAGGCTCTAGAGCTTTTTCCTTTTGCAAAACTAAAACTCTATACCCTTTGAACAACGGCCCCAGCAACCACCGTTCTACTTTCTGTTTCTAACAATTTGGCTATTTTAGATATCCCATGATCACTGAGTTTGTGCATTGTAGGTCTGCATGTGGTAGTTTTAAAAGCATTTAAAATGCCTCCAAAGAGGGGCATCTGAGTGGCTCAGTTGGTTAAGCATCTGACTCTTGATCTCAGCTCAGGTCTTGATCTCAGGGTTGTGAGTTCAAGCCCCACGTAGAGCCTACTTAAAAAAAAAAAAAGTCTCCAAAGAGATTTCACTATAAGGTGGAATCAAGACAAAAATCTTAGAGTGTATACACAAAGGTACAAAAACCGAACAATGGTTGCAAATGTGATATTAGTAAGTTTAGTATTGGGTGCAAATGTGATACTAGCAAATATTTGCTGGAGGAATGACTGTATTTCCATATTTCCTTGCAAAAAAAAAGGTGTTTTATGGGACTTAAGAAGTTACCTATAAGTAGATAAAGCTGTGTTATTTCTTCAGATAAGCTAAATAATTTTCTATCACATACAAAGCAATACAATTGGAAGTCGGAGAAATTGTCAAATTCCTCAGAATAGATAAAAGAAATTTGACAGTAGCAAGATTCACTGAATGATCATTAAAACATTTTGTCATGGATAGCTCTTTATCTCCTCCACTAGGCCATGTCTTCACCTTTCCATTCTCCCTTAATTTTGTTGTTTTTTTTTTCTAAGATTTTATTTATTTGAGAGAGAGAGAGAACACGCCTGTACGAGCAGCGGGAGGGGCATAGGGAGAGGGAGAGAATCTCAAGCTGCCTCAATGTTCAGCGAGGAGCCCACGTGGGGCTCGATCTCACGATCCCAAGATCATGACCTGTGCCAAAATCGAGTCAGAGGCTTACCGACTGAGCCACCCAGGTGCCTCTCCATTAATTTTGACTTCCTCTAGAAATCTGGTATGTCTAATGGAACTATAGTCCCCGTGAAGCCAGGAACTGTGTACTTTAGAAAGTAACTGCTTTCTCAGGGGCTCCTGGGTGGCTCAGTCGTTAAGCATCTGCCTTCGGCTCAGTTCATGATCCCAGGGTCCTGGGATCGAGCCCCGCATCGGGCTCCCTGCTCAGTGGGAAGCCTGCTTCTCCCTCTCCCATTTCCTCTTCTTGTGTTCCCTCTCACGCTATGTCTCTGTCAAATAAATAAATAAAATATTAAAAAAAAAAGTAACTGCTTTCTGTCCAGTTACCAAGTGGTTTTAAAAAGATATTTACTAGCCACTTCCTTTCAAAGAGCAATAGTGGTCAATTTAAGTGGAAGGCCTAACTTGTACCATGACAGTTTCAGGTGACACCTCAAATTTGTACAAATCTTCTAAGAGGTGTGTATATATTTTTCCTTGCACAGGTCACTAATATATGCAATACCTGGTCAAAATATAGATGTAGGAATTAAATTAACATGGAAATTAATTAACGTTAAATAATACATATGAAATTATATATCTATGATTGTATAATTTCTAACATGTGATTTCATATATATGGTTTCATATATATGAAACTATTGAAATCTCAACTTGTATCAGCTCAATATATCATACTGTTTACTAAGTTCCTGTTAAAATAAATGCATCATCTTCTTCAATTAGGTTTTTATAAAATTATCTTCTGTAAATGCTACTACAAAAAGTCAGCATGGTTCATGGCTTTTAGTGACCTTTATTACTTTAATGACATTTATATAAATTCCTACCCAGTGATAGCATCAACGTGAATAACTGATAAATTTATAATTCATTTACTAAGGAAATAACACAATTTGTTATTAAAAAGAGAGAAGTTTTATCTTTCTCTAGTGAGATAAAAATAAGAATGACTTTACTACAAAGTGTTGATTTCTCTTAGATTCTAGTTTTGGAAATGATGTCCTATCAGTAGTTGAAGCAGCTTACTGATTCATAATTTTTCTCCTGAATATTCTTTTTTGGCTTTATCTTGCTTATTAGGGACTAGATCAATTGGAGACTGGTTAGGTTGTTAAAATTAAATTGAATGTTTGTTTAAAACATTTACACTAGAACTAAAAGACATATATCAATATACATACGATTTTTGCTACATTGGGAAATATAAAGATAAAATTTAAGGAACATGAATTAGTCTATAGTCTTCCTATTGGAAGGAATAGTCTAGGGATAATCTTCCTATGCATTTTTCTGGTCTGATATTATATGTTAATTCCTAGGAAAGAGGTGATTCTGGGCTGCCAACTCCTCTCCATACAGAGGCTCCACCATAGTGTCGGGCTCCAGGTTCCTCCAAAGGTCCTTCTGCATTCCACCTGGCAGTCAGAGGAAAGGACTAGCGCGTCTCGTGGTGAGGGTGCAGAAACCAGGCCTGAGGCGACACATACCACTTCTGTCCACAAAATTCTGAAGGCTGTCGTTACATGGCTCCACTTAACTGCAAGGGAAGTGTGCGCCCAAGGAAAATGATACGGAATTTGGTTAGCATTCAGCACAGTCTTTGTCATAGAGAGCTGTTGTGCATAAACACCTGTGAAACATGCACATCTCAGGGCACCTGGGTGGCTCAATCGGTTAAATGTCTGCCTTCGGCTCAGGTCATGGTCCCAGAGTTCTGGAACTGAGCCCTGCGTCGGGCTCCCTGCTTGACGGGGAGTCTGCTTCTCCCTCTCCCCATCCCCACCTCGTGCTCTCTCTCTCTTTTTCTCTCTCTCAAATAAATAAAATCTTAAAAAAAGAAAAAAAAAGAAATGTGCACATCTCTGTGTCCAGCGCAATTCTCATTTAATATGTGTTAATTAGTGGCAAACTTCCTACTAGTTATATAGATGAATAAAGCAGTATATGAAGACTATATGTCCAAGACAGTATTCAATATTTTGTTCTACTCTAACCTAAGATAACTTGAGATCAAATGGAGTTGCTTGACTCACTCATTTACTGTTGCAAAACACAGCCATCAAATGCAAAGTCTGTTAGAAATGGTGTCTATCAGAAAATAGTAAGGAGGAGTAACATTGATAGAGGTAATGTCAGATGATATACATATATTTTTTAAAAGATTTTATTTATTTATTTGACAGAGAGAGCACAAGCAGGGGGAGCAGCAGAGAGAGAGGGAGAAGCAGGCTCCCTCCTGAGCAAGGAGCCCCATTGGGACTCGATCCCAGGAGCCTGGGATCATGACCTGAGCTGAAGGCAGATGCCTAACTGACCAAGCCACCCAGGTGCCCCCAGATGATATATATGTTACAAAACATTCCATCTGCAAATACAGACATCCACTGATGTGAAGTGATATTATATTATTAGGCAAATATGAACAACTTTGAACCAAGAAAGAAATAGAAATATGGATACATAACTCAAAATATCCAAATGAGGAACCATAGAACTCCTGCTGCAAATACTTGTGGTAAGATACCTTCTTGCCCCAAACAGGTATGTTTACTGCAGTTCTCTACAGGAAGAATGAGCTTTCTACAGAGAAAGTATTTTTCTGTGTGTGCGTGCGTGCTGTGTGTGTGTGTGTGTGGGGGGTGATTTCATCAGTAACCAGTTCTCTAAAAAAGATTGCAGGGGCGCATAGGTGGCTCTGTTGGTTAAGTGTCCAACTCCTGATTTCGGCTCAGGTCATGATCTCAGGGTCCTGGGATGCAGCCCCACATCAGGCTCCCTGCTCGGTGGGAAGTCTGCTTTTCTCCCTCTTCCTCTGTACCCCTCAAAATAAATAAATAAATAAATAAATAAATCTTAAAAAAAGAAAAAGATTGGCAGCAACTTCCCACTTAAGAAATAAGTTATTCTAAGGTTACTCCATAGGTGGTTAGTACAATAATATTGATTGCAATACTACCTTTTTATGGAACCAAATACATTGTTACAAATTTGCTTTTCAATTATGGTTAGCTCATGTTAATATGGAGTAAAACCTCTTTCAACATTAATTTATATTTGAAACTACTTGTTTAAATTATTTCCAGTACTATATGGCACAGTAGATAACACTGCAATTACACCAAAAGAGAAACAATAATTAGGGGCAATGTAGTGATACGCATAATAAATCCAAAGGGAGCAAAACCTCCTTTCATCAAGGTCTGAAAGGACGCATTAAAAACTAGGGGGTATTTTCTTCTCCTCAGTGGTATGTCTATTGAAGTAGCAGCCCAGGAGACTGAGACGGTTGAATTGCCCTCCTCAAAGGTTTCTTCGGGAGGCCTGGATTAGGGGCTAACCTCAGGTTGCTGGAGGAGATATTACCTGGGTGAAGGACCATTTGAATAAATGTGGAGTGGCTTCTAAGCTGGAAGTGATGACTGGAGAACTTTTTCTGCCTGAGTTGGGGTACTTGGAATGCTGTCCTTTCCCCTCCCATTTCTGTGATTTTGGACCACAACCTCTTCATCATTAAGAGTAGCGAATTTTTAAATGCACATGAACAAACCAACTTAACGTGTTTTCTTCAATTTGCTGTTTAGCTAATGTTAAACAAAACAATAAATTAAATGGATTCTAAAGTGTTTTACTAATAAAGTCCTATAAGTGTTCATGGTGATGTTCATGGTGATGGGGGGGTCTGATGCTCTTCTGGAAACCTGTGGATGGTTAGCTCCACCTTTCTCTTTTACTTCCACACATCCCTCTTCTTCTCTAGTCTGATGCTTCTGGTAAGATAATTTGATTCAGTGAGATAAGGACAAGACATTGATGCAGAAAATCGAGTAGGGATTCTAGGTATGCAGTGACTCACTGTAGGTTCCGCGCTTTGGTTTCCTGATCTGAAATACTTAATTCACCGACATAAATAAGATTATTATCAAGGGCTCAGCACTGCGGCGTGAGACGCAGGTATGACCCTTAGCATGGGGGTATGCTAGAATGGCAGGTCCCTGCGCAGAGTCCAAAGTAGCCGTTAATTATCTTTCCTTTCTTCTCGCATCCAGGGCACCGCCCGCAGGCGAGCGCGGCTGACCTTTTGAGCACCCAGGTGTGCGCCGCAGGTGTGCGCCCGCGCGATTCCTCTCGGCCAATGGGCGAGCCCGCGGCGCGCCGGGCGGGGCAGGGGCAGAGCCGTCCGGAGAAAACCGGCTCCGGAGCCGCGCCCAGGGCGCTCGCGTGGGCACTGCGAGTCCTTGCTTGCTTCCCCCGCAGGAGGCGGCGGCGGCGGCGCCAACAGCCTGTCCTCGGCGCTCTCTACGCTCCGCCCTCGGGGCTTGCGGGCTCTCGGCTCCCCGGAGGTGAGTGGGCGCAGCCCGGCCGGCCGCTGCAATAGCGGCGTCAGGTGAGTGCGGGCGCCGCAGAGACTGAGGCGTTGCGGCTGCGGCAAGAGTCCGAGCCAAACTCCCTCAAGCGCGGCTCTGAGCGTCCCGGGAAGGAAGGGACGGCGGGCCACCCGCCGAGGGGGCGCCGAGCAGCCCGCAGTCGTCCCTCTCGAGTCGCGCCGAGCGTGGAGCCGGTCGAGCGCACACTTGCTGACGGACGAGGGTGGGAGAGAGCCCGGAGCTGCGAGCGGACCCAGCGCGATGAGCTGCGAGGGCGGCCACAACTTCAGGCGGGTGGCTATCCGGCGGAAGTACAGTCCCTTCTACCTGCCGCTGGGGACCCCTCGGCCCTGGAGACCCTCGTCACACGTGGGACGGGCCGAGACGGCCACCTTCAGGAGCCAGGCACCTGCCGACGGCCCAGGTGAGTGCCTCGCGGGGCAGGGGTGGGCGGGGGCGTTGCCGCGGGTGAAAGACGCGCCGAGCGCCCTGCAGGTGCGCCCAGTCTCCCGGCTGCTCCGGAAGCCAGCTGGGGAGAGTTTCCCAGAGAGCTGAGCCGGGCCATCCACCCCTTACCGATTATGTCCCTTCCCCCAAAGGACCTTGGGCAGGAACCCGCGAAGGGCTGAGCTTGCCCTGGAGGTAATTTATCAGAGAATTCCGGAAGTAAAGGTAGTATTTTAAAAGTTTGGCTAAGAATTAATAAGGCCCATTAGACACTGAAGTTTAAGTTTCTTAGTAAAATTCCTGCTTCGGTAGACCTCGTGAAGGACTAGTGCAACAAATGGGGGAGGCTGATGTTCATCCTGGTCCCGTAGCGTAGCTGTTGAGTAACCTAGCACCAGCTATCCCGAGTGCGCCGGTTTTCGCTTTTTTGAAAAATACGCTCGACTCCCACCCTAAGTGTGAAAAGCTGCGTCTCTCATAAGGAAACATGTTCCTAATATCAAGAAATGGAACTATTATTGCTCTTTTCGCATAGATAAATTCAGCTATCAATGCGGTATTTTGCGTTCTGAATTTTCATCGAATCTTAGTATTGGAAGAAATCCTAAAGATCTGTTCAAGCCCACATATTCTCCATCGCTCTTTAACGGCATTTCGTTCTTCCGAGAGGAGCTTGAAACTATGTGGAACACTAGGGATTTTTTCTTGATTTGTAAAACTTTCCTTTAATCGCCTCCCTTTTTTGTGCCCCTGTCATACTATAGCCAGAAATGTCTTGTTAAGTAGACCAGTTATGAGGCAAAACCCTCATTTATGCAGCAGAAATGCAAATACTTTTATTCACTTTCATTTTGTTTTGATTAAGCAAAGCTGTTACGTTATTTAAATGATAAGTGATAAGTATTGGAGTTTTAAAATTTCTGTCTAATCTTGTCCTGAAGTTATAGCTAGTAGTCATAGAGTAGAAAAACATGATGGATGATTTACAAATTTATAGACACATTAATAAGGGCAGAAATAGCGATGTGAGAAAATAATGTAAACAACTGAATTACAGTTCTTTACCTCTCAATTTCCTCTTCTGTAAAATGAGGACACCGGTGAAATCATCTCTTCTAGATTTAGCTGTGATTCACTCTAAAATGAATGGAAGAGTGTTTTCCTTTTTTAGTGAAAATGTTTTGCTTTGTTTTGAAGTTATTTACGAATTTTTAAATTGAGCTACCAATTTTTTTTTTTTTAATTTAAGTAATCTCTACATTCAACATGGGGCTTGAACTCATGACTCCAAGATCAAGAGTCTCATGTTCCTCCAACTGAGTCAGCCAGGTGCCCTGAGCTACCAAATTTCTCAATCATTGGCTGTTTTCAGTTTTGACGGCAATAGGATTCAAGTTCTTTACATCATCATTTTATTTAAAATCACATTCTTAGTTTCCAAACTGAGTAGGTGAGCAAAAAATGAAGTGAATTCCTTAAAAGTAGGAATGACTGGAGTTGTGGCAGTCTATAAATCTTTGCTACAAAGCAGCTGTGCTTATAGAAGAAACAGTACTTTTTTTCTTCAGAGAAAATCCAGAACACTTTTTTTTTAAAGATTTATTATGAGACAGAGAGAGAGTGAGAGAATGTGTGAGCACATGCGCCTGGGGGGCACGGGGGAGGGGGAGAGGGAGAGGAAGAGAGAGTCTTAAGCAGACTCCACTGGAGCATGGGCTTGATCTCACGACCCTGAGATCAGGACCTGAACTGAAACCCCAGGCACCCCCACAACACGTTTTTTCTTTTTCTTTTTGAAATTTTTAAAAAAATATTTATTTTAGAGAGAGCAAGTGAGAGCGAGTGCGGGGAGGGTCAGAGGGAGAGAGGTAATCTCAAGCAGACTCCCCACTGAGCATGGACACTGCCTTGGACTGGATATGATGACCCTGAGATCATGACCTGAGCTGAAACCAAGACTCAGACACTCAACTGACTAAGTCACCCAAGCACCCTCTTTTTTTTTCTTTTTAAAATGATAGGTAGGGTCCCCTAGCTGCCTTAGGTGGTAGAGCATGCAACTCTTGATCTCCTGGTTATAAGTTCAAGCCCCATGTTGGGTGTAGAGATTACTTAAAAATAAAATCTTTAAAATAAAAAAATAAAATGATATGTAGAATGTAGCAATAACTTTTCTAGGTCTGTTACATTGTCTTAATATTGTTTACAAAAACTCAAAGTTCTTGCTGCTGTTATTTTCAGGGTTGAAAATAAAAATGACTTCATCTTCCTAGGTAAGATGGTTCCTCTTTACCATGATATAATCTATAGTATCTATTGGAGAATGATCCAGTGTTCTGACAGGTAGTCTTAACCTATTGAGTGACCATACCCTATTCAATTGGGTAGTGTAAAAACATTTTGGAAAGTGCTTCCTTCTTTGAATCAAATCTGCCTCCCTATTCAGTCTCATCCAACCATCATTTTATAAGTAAAATCCTCTCCAAATCAAAAAGTAAACCAGGTTTCAATTTGCAAGTGCCAGTTTCCCTGCAGCACCTAGAAAAGTATTTATATATAAAACCACAACATTTAGACCCATTACAAACAGAGTGGACGTTACTCATAATTGAAGTGTTACTTTCCCTCTTAAAGAAGGAACAAAAACTGAGAGGTCAAGAGCTTAACAGAAAATTCAGTTTAGTGGTATTGTGTTATATCTATGATTGTGAAACCCACTAATTTTAGAGTTTTCTGATTTTTGGGCCAAAAAAAAATGGAAAGTCTACCAGCTATATCTGCTGTATATGCCTGGCTGTGAATCTCCTTGTCTAGGTGAAGCAGAGAGTTGAGGTGATTAAGATATAGGCTTTGGGGTCATATAGCATCCAAGTTCTAATTCCTCTTCTATTACTAGCTGTGTGAATTGGACCAAGTCTCTTAATTTCTCAGTTTCATCATCTGGAAAATGAAGAAAACAGTACTTTAAAAGATAATATAAGTAAATGGCACAAAACAAACATTCAGGTAGTATCATAAGGAATCTTTATCCTTCCATCTCAAGAGTCTGGCACTAGGACACTCTATAAATACTTGTTGAATGAATGAATACCCTCCCCCTATAATGTTCATAATAACTATGTACAGAGTGCATTTTCTGTACTAAATACTATGCTATTTGAGACACACATGTATATGTGTATGAATTTATTTTACAACAATCCTGATAGGTAGGTAGTAGTATGCCCATTTTACAGCTGAAAAAATTGAAGAGCACAGAGAGTTTTACTAACTTGCTTGGGAATCCTAAAACTGGTACTTGGTTTACTAGGATTCAAATTCAAGTATGCCTAGAGTCAAAGGTGATGGTCCTATACACATAACATTAAGCACATAATTCCAGTACGGAAAAAACCCATAAATTTAAAGGGATATTTTGTACACACACAAAGTAAGATGAAAATTTTCTTATGTTGTGCATCCCCCTCTGCCCATACTCTGAATATTGGAACCCCTTGAGGGTGGGAAATAGTAGATCTATTCAATTTTTTTTTTCTGCAATAATTCAAGGCAGCTTATTTCCTTAATTCCTTAGTTTTATAGGAATCCTGAAGGGCCTGTATTGAAGATGCTTTCCTGTAGAAAATATTTGTTTGTACTTTCAACCTAATACCACTTTTATTAGCCAAGCATTTCCCTGACTTGAAGATAGTGTAAATTTGAGTTCAGGCTTGCTCAGGGGAGATCAGCAGCATTATCATCATTAATTTTTCCACTTAAGCTTGATATAGGTGCAGACTTTCTCATTAGTTTGCTCTGATGGCAGATTTTTCCTAGGCCACCTTCTTATTCAGGTGTAGCTCCTTCAGTGTGGAACATTGGTGTCCAGTTTGAGGTTCGGTCCTTTCCCATTTCACAAGGTCAAGGCTAGTCTCTCCCCCTGCCCTGCAAGCCCCTCAGTTCCTGGGCTCTTGGTTCTTGGGAATGGTATTGCCCCCAGGGTAGCATGGGCTTACACATTAGTTTGCCACTCAGGTTTAGATTTACTGTTCTTTTTTTCTCTTGTCCTTGGGAACCTCCTTTCTTATAATCTCAGCAATAAAACTACATTTCAAAGCATATCTGTTGTAATGTATTCATCATCTGGGTGCTTTGTGGTGAAGGACTTTTCACATTGTACGATGTGCTAGCTTTCTATAAGTAGAGCTGCTTTTTCCAGTTCTCACTGTGGCTGGAGTACTTGGATTTTCAACACTTAACTCCAATATCCTGAGTGCCCATTGTTGGGGGAGGAGGGATGGAGATTTGGGTAAGAGGGATGAGTGCTTACTGTCTATTGAATGCTGTCTCTGAACCAGGACTATGTGTGTTTTACTTCCAATTCTTATGACGAGCCTGTAAGATAGGTTATATTATCCTTTTAGAGAAAAAGACCAAGTTTCAGAAAGTCTTAACTACAATGCTCTACAACAAGCCTAATCTTCAAGGGCAGGATTTGAACCAGGTCTCTATAGCTTCAGTGCTCACATGCTTGACACACTGGTTCTGAAGGTTTCCTGGGGCTTTGAGAGGCAAAGGGCAATGCAACAACATGTTATGTATTTAGGGCTAGTATTATTTGTGACATTAATGAATACAATGATCTGAGCAAATAATTTGTCTAAAGATTTATAATACAATAACGGTGTACATCAATATTGTTTATGTTTCTTGGAAGCTGCTTAAAGATGGACTTTGAAATAGGAAAGTCCTTCAGAGGGACAGGAACCAGGAAGTGTTTTCTTACTTGGATTTCCTTCCAAGAAGAGTTAGTCGTCTCTTAATGAACAGCAATGCCAACTTGTGAACCTGAGGACATTCAGAGACTTATTCCACACGTAATGCATTTTTCCTCTACTGATGGAAACTTAGTTTCATGGATCCAATTGGGACAGAAGAGGAGTGGGACTTTTGGGGAAGGGATTAAGGGTCTGCCCGAAGCCCTAGACTACCAGGGCACTGCATTCATTCCTGGTATAGTCAGGGTTGTACTGAAATTCTTTTCTACATGCATGTGCTGAAAAGTTGTTTGAAAAAGGAGTCAAACATCATGTATTTAATTTTGTGAGTATAGTGTGAGATTCAATTTGGACAGAAGCTCATGAACCTGTACTTTTAAAAAAGTACATCAGATAGTTCTCATGATCTGTTTGGTTTCCAAATGTTCTCCTGTTGGCTGCATCAGAGTTACTTGGAGTGCGAATTAGAAATTCCCAGCCGCACCCTACGTATAATGAGTCAGAATCTCCAGAGGTGGGGTGAGAGAAGCTGTATTTTTAACAAGTGCCCCAGATGATTCTGGTGTGTATCCAGCTTTATGAACTATGCATTCCCAAACATGGGTAAACCCTGCCTTCAGTCTTGAGCACAGGCAACCAAAAGTTGCAGGTGCAAAGCAAAGAATAATCTAGATGGCCCCTCAACTAGCACATTATCTGGGCCCTCTGTACCTCTTGGCAAACTTTCTGCCCCATCTGACTGATTCTTAATTGCATTTTTTACATCTGTTGTGGGTCTTTTCTACTACTCTGCTCTTGTTTCTCGGTCCCATCCTGTCCCTCTTGAAGTAGACTTTAATTTATGCAGATATACAATTTATGTCTGACTGGATTATCTGATGTGAACTCACGTGCCTTCCTTTCACTTCAGACTTGGCTTTTTTCTGCTTGATGGCTGACCTGTTATTCTGGTGGACTGATCTAGTCCTCAGCCACATTTCTCCTCTGTTACTTTCCCTGGGATGCATGCCTCTTTACTATCACGTCATGGGCTTGGCCCCCGCCCCCTCTTTTCCCTCCAGATGAGATCTGCCTACACTTTACACATGGATGTTCTTTGGAGCTATGGACCAACAGCTTTCTTCCTTAACCACTCTGTACTTTCCTTGCTGCCTCCACTTCTTCATTCCGGTCACCATGTCCTTCTCCCCACTTCCTTTCCTTTTTGGCTGGCTTCTCTTCTCAACCCTGCATCGGTAGGTAATCTAGGTCAGCAGTGGATTCCCAAGTATCATCCAATTGGCTGTTTCTGGACCTTTTTTTTTTTTTAATTTTTCTGGTGTTTGCTTCCTTTTTTTTTTTTTTTTTTATTTATTTGACAGAGAGCACAGGCAGAGGCAGCTGCAGGCAGAGGGAGAAGCAGGCTCCCCACTGAGCAGAGAGCCTGACGTGGGGCTTGATCTCAGGACTCCGGGATCATGAACCAAGCCGAAAGCAGATGCTTAACCAACTGAGCCACCCAGGTGCCCCGTGTTTGCTTCCTTTTAAAGCTTTTTTCTTGGTCTTGATTGTTGGAGATCTGATTTTCCTATTGCACCAGAACTCCAGGTTTCTTCCTCTGGCTAGCCCATTTTTCTTCTTTCTGCCCCACTATTTCCTGTCACCTCTATTCTTTGGTGGTGTCACCCACCCTCTGGGCTTCTTTAGATTATCTATACTGCTCTGCATTTTCAAGAACTGGCTTTTAATAAATGTTAATGTGCTAAGGGCACGAAAGTGTGACTTCTTTTTGTGCTGTGGCACAGCCCCTTCTCCTGACTTTGCTTGGAGGTATTACCTTTAGGCTTCAAAGTTTATTTTAAATCTGCTTTTCTCTCCTGTCTACTTGTCACCCGGTCATCTGCCGTTTCTTACTGACTCACCTGCATTTCTTGATGATGGTCTTTGTCTTATTTCAGACCTGCTTCTCACCAGCAATGTTATTATCCACCTAACCCCCCCCCCCATTAATTTTCTTAAATCTGGGTCTTGATCATAATCTTCACATTGTCAGAAGCCTTCTGTGGCTCCCCAACTGCGTGTTATTGATGTCTATATTCTAAAATGTTCACCTTAGTGACTGAGTCAAACTTTACCAGTAACCTCTCAGTGTGGAGATGTACCTTTTAAAATTCATGCAAATATTTACTCTTATTTGAACAATGAAAGTTGGACTAGTCATGCATTGATCACACCTCAGGAATTGTGTTTGTTTTCAGGAATAAATTTGGCATGGTTTGCAGAGCATTGTCTAGAATTAGTTCTCTGTCCCTAGAGTGTAGTTGACAGTGTGGACATCATCAACAAGTATTCTGGTGCCTGTAATCAATTTTGTATCACCTCACTTATTCAGGAATAGAGTGGAGAAGACAAACCCAGCTGCCGTGCCCCTCCTGCATACCCATGCACTGAACTTAAACTCTCATCTTCAGCTGCTGCATCTGCAGGAACTAGGGAGCTGCCACTATTCTGGGGAATTCACTGAGACACAATGCAGCCTTGCTGCAGACCAATACCCGACCTGCTCTGCAAGGCTGGGTTGTTCTCTTGGGCCTCTAGCAAGGTTTTGTGTTAGGCCATGTGTTGTATGTGAAGTTATCAAATTATAGCCAAATTCAGTTAAAAATAGGTTTTATCTTCCTATCGAGGATTTTTATAAACAAAGTGATCTTCATTTCCCTTGTAGAGAGTTGAGTAACCTATACCATTTTTCCCTAAATTATGCTACTTAATGGTATCATATTGACGACATACCATACTGATAAATGGTATTGGGAGTCCAAAGATGAATGAGACAAAGGCTGTGACCTTTAGTGATTTCCATGCTAGAAGGAGGAATATGATCTAGAATAAACACCAGAGTGTAAGTGAGTGTTGTGTCTAAGAGCAATAATCAGTGAGCTTGTAGTTCAGAGGAAGGAAATCTATACCGGGTTGGAAGAACGATTTCACCTCCAAGTTCTATTCAGAGCCCTATGCCAATTAACTCCATCTATATCTCTGTTCTCTTTTCAAATCCCTGTATCCTTCATTACAAAGTTGCCTCCTATAATCCCAGTAAAGCCAGGGATTCTTCAGTCGCTCAGCAGATATTTCAGATCAGGCATTGTGGCAGGGCCTAGAAATCAAGGTGAGAAGAATCCATGATAAGAGCTGAGTGTGGGCTTTGGAGTTAGACTGGCTGGGTTTGAATCCCCCTCTAGTAATTAACTGGCTGATTTGGAGCTCTCTTTGGCTCTGTTCCCTCATCTATAAAATGGTAATATTAAATATACCTACATCATAGAATTGTTGGAAGAATAAAAATTGATATTCTTAAAGGGCTTAGAACAGTGCTTGGGAAGTGTTCAGATAACTTTCATTATTTTTGTTGGGATGAGCACAAGGGCTAGCCTCGCAGTCTGGCTTTTTCTTCTCATTTTCTGTGCCCCTCTAATCTAGTGCTGTCTCGTGAGATTGTGATTGGTTGCCTCTGGTTGTCCCCACTGAGTGCAAGCTCCTGCCTAAGGTGCAAGCTGTGCTGGGCACATGTCTTCTGTCCCTTTACATCCCCTTCCTGCTTGGCCCTCTCCCCCCTCCTGAGTCCCCGATGAAAGTGCCTCTCTCACTGCTGGCCTCTGTCCTCAGTCTTCCCTCTTGTGCTTTCTTGAGCCCCACTTTCATGTCAGACTTCCCTAAAGCCTAGATTGCATCACAGAACCACCACCCTCTACCTCTGTTTCCTAACTGCAATATGGCCTTCTCCTCTTCATGCTGATTCTCTGGTGACTCAAGTGGCAGTTAGTCATCTTGCATGATCCGCAGAGCTCCTGGTCAGGACGTGAGGCCAGCCCTCCCTAACTTTCCCTATTTGTTGTCTATGTTCCTAGAAAAAAATCTTCCTGCACTCACTCTTGCCAGCCAACTCAAGTTGCTACATCTGCCTCCCAGTCCCTAACTTGAGTGATCCATTGCCATCACTCCTCAGGGGACTTTTGAAGTCCATTTGAGGGCTCAGTAAATATTAAGTACACAGAAGAACCCTAAATTAGCTTGGCACATCATGGTTCAACATAAGAATTTTCTGGCAACACTGTCAGAAAATGGAATTGGGTTCCCTTGATGGTTGTGAGCTTTTTATTAATTAGGATGCTCAAGGAGAGGCTGGGTGACTTAGTGGCTGAGCTGTAGAGGACATGGGATGTCTCTCTGGCCTGTGCACCCAGCGTACAGACTCTTCTCACATCACTGCTTCTCTGCTTTCCTTCTGAGTCTACACGGTTCCTATGCTCCTATCAGCAACATGTAGTAGTCTGTGCAGTGGTGTGTTAGGGAAGGCGTGGGAGTGGTCTACTTTGGTCTTGTTGAGAATTCATGGACTAAGTGTCCTTTTTTGGTTACCAGTTGTGCTTATTCAGGCATTCTTTCTGATGCTGTGATATGTCTTGACTAAGAGACCATTGGAATTCGGAGGACCTGCGTTGCTCCTGCACTGGAAGACCCAGGGTGTTTTGTTGGTAGAAGTTTTGTTCTCTTCCAGCTTTGTCTCTTGTTTCCCATTCCTGCTGTCCTCCTTTCACGGCCTTTTTCTTCTTTGTCTATAGGGTTTCTCACTATTAAAGCTTGGCTTTTAAGGTCAAAACTTTAAATAAACATTGTCTTTCTGCCCAGATCTAACTGGCTTGTCTTAAAAAGCAATCTGAGTGGTAGGTACTAGGTATGATCAGAAGCAAGGTTTTAGTTTCCAGCTCTTAGAACAAAAGATGAGACTGTGCAGCCACTGATACCTGAAATATCTCTATTTTGTTTTCCAGATCTTAATGTATTTCATCAGATCTAAAATGTATACTTTTTCACAGTTTAACATCTCTGAAACTGGGATGCTTTCCGTTGATGGGATTTAAAAAATTGTAAGATGTTGACATGTAGATTGGCCTGAATTTTAAAATGTAACTGCACAGTATTGACTGCGTCTAAATAGTAATAAAGATTATGAAATATATTCCTAGATTATATAATTGAGAACATCCACTAACTTCCCTCTTCCTCTCCTCTAAACCCAAGACATACCTTGCATTGTTATCTCTCTATATCTCTGGCTAATTCTTCAGCCCACTTAATTATAATTACTATAATAAGAGTCATAATAACAGCTATCATTTATCGAGCACTTACTTTGTTGTTCAGACACTGTCTTAAGTACTTTATGTGCATAAACTCAATCATTACAAGTAGAATCCGTAATCCCCACTGTACAAAAGTGGAATCAGAAGCCCAGACAGATTAAATGATTTGTTGAAGTTCATATGGCTGGGGGAGCCACAGCGTAAACCCATGCTCTTAACCCCTGGACTGTTCTATCTCTCACTAATTTCTTATTGCCAGCTTTTAACATCTCTGAACATAAAGATATTGTTAATCTTGAGTAATGGAGGAAACACTTTTCCCTGATACTTTTATCTACTTTATCCATAGTATTAAAAACAAAAGCAATGCTCTGGCCCACTGTAGCTAGTGAGGAAGGAAAAAAAAAAAAAGACATTTTCAAGGAGAAAGAGAAATGTCTTTTTTTTAAGATTTTATTTATTTATTTGACAGAGACACAGCAAGAGAGGGACCACAAGCAGGGGGAGTGGGAGAGGGAGAAGTAGGCTTCTAGCAGAGCAGGGAGCCCGATGAGGGGTTTGATCCCAGGACCCTGGGATCATGACCTGAGCCGAAGGCAGATGCTTAATGACTGAGCCACCCAGGCGCCCCAAGAAACGTATTCTTAAAAAAGATTCTGGAGATGGAAACAAGAAATAGCTTCCTGGTCTTTGCTGTGCAGCCAGACTCAGGAATACTCACCTAATTCAAGTCCTCTACTGCTTTCTTTCTAGGAAATCTTGACTAGACTATATCCTATCTTTAGCAGGGTGATAGTTACCTATTGAACTTTGAAGTTACGTGAATGGTATTAATTTTCAAGAATTTATTGGTAGATATGCTGCAAACAGGCAAAACTGCATTTCTCCTACCTGATTAAAAAAATAGAACTATAATATATGGCCATATAATAGAATATGTCTACTATACACGATATATGTATATATCTAATGTTAATATATCAATATCATGATCCTATTGGTATTCGCCTGCAAGCCACTTTAATTTTTCAAAAAGAATTATGCATAGCTCCCTCTCCCCCACTCTTAACATCTAAGTGTAATAAAAAACTGGGTGTGAGTAGTCACACTCAGATGCCCGCCACTGTGAAAGAACTAGGGAACTGACAAGGGTGCTAATTAGAGCCCCTCTGTAGTCCTTTTATAGAAAGTGGTAAACTCAGGCCACCGGTTATGAAAACAGTGAAAAGAAGGGAAGAGAAGGATTCGGGAGGAAGCAAGGAGGAAACTGCCAATGATGGCAATCATTGTTCTGAAGTCAATGTGGTGCCCAGTATAAGCTCCTTTTCAGTGGAGAACTAAAGCCCGTTTCCAAGTTTTGGAACTGAATGACCAACTTGTATGTTTTTGTTAACCTGGGAGATTTGCTTTAACCACATGGTGGGCACTGGGGAGATAGAACAAAGAATTCGAAAACTGAAAGATACTTATATAATCCCCACTTTTAGTGGGCAGCTGTCATCATATAATGCATGAAAGCTTCTCACAGCCGGCTGGGGTGCGTTCGGTGCTTCTCTTTCCCATGATCTTGATGGTAGCTCATTTCCGTGAACTTGAGGAAAATCTGGCAATTACATGTATCATTGCACTAAAAGCTCTTATTTCAGAATATTCATTCCTGCAGATCTTTTGTTAATTGTCCATTTCTGGCATAGATTCCTGGGTCCCACTATTTATACTTTTCCATCTGTAAAAGGTCTCAAAGCCAGTTCCTTAGCTAGTTCCTACAAATGTTATAGTGGCCCATTCAGAAAATAGGCTTTGTCACAGACTTTTGGAAAAGCTTAATAGTTTTTATATCTGCTTATTTTCTTTTATCCAAAAATACCCCTGCAAGAATAGATGAAGAAATCCTTTCCCTTTATTTTTTTCTTCTAGTATTTTCTCTTTGCTCATGTGTTAAGTGATACAACTTATTGTAGGCCTGAAAGACTTGACTGATAGGAACTTTCAGTCACTTGAAACATTATTTTTAATGTTTAAAAAGTATTGAGTTCATTGGTTTCATGTGTTTGCTTAAATTTGCCTTTTCCCTGAGGCCCTCCCTGGCCACCTGATTTAACATTGGAAGCCCTGCTCCCACCTCTCCTCACTTTATTTGTTCTCTGACACTTGCCACTATCTCTGTCTTTTTAATCTTATTTTCTGTCCCTGCTTCCCCTGCCCCAGTGCACATACTAAACTCCATGAGAGCAGGAGGTTTTTTTGTTTTTGTTTTAAGATTTTATTTATTTGAGGGAGGGAGGGAGGGAGGGAGGGAGGGAGGGAGAGGGAGAGCTCGCGCACAAGCAGTGGGGAGAGGGAGAAGCAGGGTTCCAGCTGAGCCCAGAGCCCACGTGGGGCTTGATCATGGGATCATGACCTGAACTGAAGGCAGGTGCTTAACCAACTGCGCCACCCAGGCATCCCAAGAGCAGGAGGTTTTGTCTGTTGCGTTCTTTTTTCCAAAGGCAGGGTACAGTCAGGATCCCCATTGTGGAGACTGCCCAGCCTAAGCCTGAGGACTTGTGAGACAGGGATGTAGGTGGTGGGTGTGTTTGGGGTGGGTGCTGGAAGAGAGCATTGGACAGACCTGAGAGGTAGGGTGTGAGGCCTAGGCCCTTTATACCAGAGCACCAGTGGTTGCAGCAACTGACACATTGTTGGCTGAAGTTTTGACAGGAACAAGTGGAGGTAGAGCGTGGGGTCAGACTTATTTTAAGAATAAGGTAGAGACAGGATTTGGTGTGAGGTCTTCAGTTCATCAAGTTGAGACTGTCTATACAGAGAAGCTTTTCTTCGTCACCTCTTTTAGTAATTTTTTTGAATCACTTTAATGTGAAGTTGAATCATTATGCCAGTACGAGAGCAGTGACTATATTGGTTTTGGTCCCTCCCTATTTCTCCAGCACCTAGAAGAGTTCCTTGTTCACTGGGTTTTTGTGAAATTGAAAGAGAAGATAAAAATGTAGTATTCAACATAGGATTTCAAAGTGCATATTTTATGCCAGCCCAATATTTAGAAATCTAGTTAATACACAAGCTTTATCACATCTTACCTTAATTGTTTTCTTTACCCAGTTTCTTTATTTTTCCAAAATAGAGTTCCTTTAAATAAGTTTTCTTGGTGCTGTTGAGAAGTGATTCAATTTAAAAGTGTATAACTTTTAAAAGTATATATGCTTGATGTACAAAGTATCCTTTAATTATAGCTATTAAAGTTATATCTCAATTATTTCTTTGAGACAGACTTATATCTGTGAAAATCTCCCATGGGTTGGGGTGCTGTGTAAGGGAAAGAATCCTTTGGCAAAGCCGAGGGATTAGCTATCTGATAATGTACATTTAATCTGAACTACATAACAAACTGAGCCTTTTCCTTTGGTTTTCTAAGGTTTGTCACAGGACCTAGAAAGGTTTTTCCTTCAGCTTTAATAGTACATTCTAAAACTTTCCATCTACATTTATATGATGGAGGAAGACCTTAAACCATGCTAATTTGTTCTGTGTTAGCTTGCAGTAGATCTTCCCTAGCCACAGAAAAGTTGGTTATCCTGTAACTAAAACATGAGGTGCAGGTGAGCAGTTAATAGTTTGAATACAAAACTCTTTGTAGCTGGAATATTTAAAATAGTTTTATTCTCCTCCCCATAAATTTCATGCACATGAAAATAATTTTAAATTCAGTAGGCTAAATTCATTTCTTAGCTCCTTTATAATAGTCTGGCCTTTTCAAAGAAGAAAGCTTTAATTATACAGTCTACAAGAAGGTCACTTCCTTCATGTAAATTAGGATTTTTGTGTATCTAGGCTCACTCTGGTTTCTTTATAGGTATAATTAACTTAATTGCCTTCTCAGTGCTTTATGCTAGGGAAATGGGAACTGCTTTAAACCTCTGTAGATACCGACATTTAGAAAATGATTAACTTATGAACAGGGTTCAGATTTTTTCTAATGAAAAATCTATACGATGTGACAAGGCATCGTTTGGTGTTATTAATTAAATTTTGTCTGTGCACTGTATATAAGTCATGGAGTAGTGGACAAGATTAAAGAAAAATTCAATACAACGATGAATGATAGAAATTTCTGTTCTGAGAGGAGTAGCTTCATTTCTTGAAAGTGGGGTAAAACTGGTTAAGAGATCTGGCTCAGTAGTCATACAGGTCTGGGTTCAAATCCTGCCTCTGCTGCTTCACAGCTTTGAGCAAGTTGTCTTACCTCCCTAAGGCTTTCTTTATAATCAGGATTGATTATAATGAGTAATGAAAGTATTCATAAGGTTGTAAAGGGTTAAATGAATGACAAGTTTGGTACATTTACATATTCAGTACTCAATAAATGCTGGCTACAAATTATATACAGACTGTGTGTGTGTGTGTGTGTGTGTGTCGTATATATATGGTTGTATGTGCATTTTAATTGGTAGTTAGAATTGGACTGGGCTCTTTGGAAGATGTCTGCTGAAACTAATGTAGCAGAACTTCTAGACAGATACCCACAGTATTTAAGTAGAACCAGCAGATTTCAAATTGGCAAATGTTTTTATTAGCTCCTAAAAATCATACAAAGATTTTAATCTGTTTTTATGTTTGCAAAGTTATGCTTACAAAGTTTTTTTTAATATGTATACTCTACGGATTCCTTGTTACCCTTTTGGATTTGACCTGTGTCTTTTCATTTTTAACACAAGTGAAATATCTTTTATAGACCCACAATCTTACTAGTGCACATAATTTCACTCATTTTACTCTTTCATCCTCTGCACATTCTATATACTACTGATGCATTGTCACCATGAAAATTATTTTTCATGATGTTGCTCTTGAATGTTGGGGATAGGAGTATGCAGAAAATGCTCATTTCTTTTCATCTTAGAAAACAGTACATTCCCATTTGCTTTATAAAAACGGTTTGGAAATACATAGCACCTAACAACATGTGCCTCTATATGTCACTCTTGAGGTAACAGTAGTAACTATTAGGACATCACCCCAAGTTGGAAAAGGAAGAAGTATCTGCTCTTAAAATAATGTGGAAAGCTCTGAACATAATTCATGTTAACCTTCATCAGCAAATTCTTTAAGCTTGGTTTTACTTTTTCCACTGTTCACGGCAGATGACAAGCCACAAATTAGGAGAGGCAAGAGAGTAGGTCTGCAGGGGAATGACTACAAGAGTGTGCTTTTAGACAATACAGCAAAAATTACCTGACAATCTAATATAAAGAATAGAAAAAATTTAGATCCCATCCCGTGTTTCAGTAATGGATATTCACAACTATATCTTTCGCATCAAAAATGTTAAATAATGTTCAACATTGTAGAAAGCAATAGTGTATAATTTCCTTAAAATTTCAACCATAATAGTTTTCTATTATACCTTCATGTACCAGACTAGGATTATAGTGTAACATAACAGAAATAGCATTCTGGCTGTTAAATCATGTTAAATCATGACCAGGCTTGGTCTTGGGCCCCCTGTGCCCCCTGTGGTTTCCATTGGCCTATCTCTTGGGTCTTTGTGAGATCCAAGCAAACAGTAGAGATAATGGGTTTTAAAATTCTCTTCAAATGCTGGGCGCCTGGGTGGCTCAGTTGGTTAAGCGACTGCCTTCGGCTCAGGTCATGATCCTGGAGTCCCGGGATCGAGTCCCACATCGGGCTTCCTGCTCAGCAGGGGGTCTGCTTCTCCCTCTGCCCTCTTCCCTCTCGTGCTCTCTGTCTCTCATTCTCTCTCTCTCAAATAAATAAGTAAAATCTTAAAAAAAAATAAAATAAAATTCTCTTCAAATGCTAATGGTTGGTAAACAGGATATTCTTTATCAAACCCAATTATGATGTTTAAGAGTACCACCAATAAGGAATTTAGCTGGTGCAGAATTTCTTATCTGCACTATTGACACGTTGGCTGGATAATTCTTTGTAGGCTGTCCTGTGCATTGTTGGATGCTTAGTAGCATCCTAGCCTCTACTCCCTGAATGCAGGTAGCTCCAGACATTGCCAGATGTTCCATTAAGAGCCAACATTGCCCCAGCTTGAGAACCACTGGTTTAGTGTAAGTGTAAAAACTTAAAACCAAATGCATTGCTAATGTTGTTTTAGCTATGCAAAAATGTCCAGTCACCATCATCTCTTTTTGGTGGTTTCAGGTACCTTCTGTTCTCGCTATTTTTTGTTGAACGAGGAAAGAACTGCCTGTGTTTGGATATTTGTTTCCTACTTGTTTTATGTTGTCCCTGTTGTGACTTTACTGAAAAAGACGTCTGTGACTCATAGAGGGAAGTATACATCATTGTTGTAGCTTCTCCTTGTCGAAAATGCCCCACTTTTTGGTGGGGCATGTAATTCTTAGTAGAATGCCAAGTGCTGGTTGAAGAGGAGAGTATTTGGAGCTTGTCTCATTTGTTCTGGTGCCCTAGAACAGCTGGTACCCTTAAAACTGGTCTCTGTGGATATGCTGATCTGTGTGGACAGAGTGGGGCAGAGTGCCAGAGAATCTACCAGGGCGGCCTTTACTTCCTGCCAGCCACAGAGGGTGCTGAAGGCTGGCTTTCTCATTTTTTTCTTCTTCCTCCTTATTCCATCAAGAGTCCTATCATTTCTGTACTGGTTTTACAGAGGCATTAATGGGACAAGGGGATGGGCAGGAGGACCCGAGAAGGCTGGGGCCACAGGGAATGCTTGAAGGGAGAGTTCTGAATAGGCCCAGGAACAAGGGCAGAGTGTAAGAAGCACACGGGACATCAGAGAGTTGCTGTGGAGTGGACATTGTATTCGGAGTGCACGAATGTCTTCTATGTGCCAGGTGAGCAGATAGAAGAGCAAAGAGCTTTATATATGCAACTTCACGGAATCATCCCTCCAATTTGCTGAGGTGTGCACTGTTCCACTTATTTTATAGATCAGGAAACCAAGGTCTTGGGAAGGTGACAGACTTCCTCAAAATCTCACAGCTAATGTAGGGTAGAACCAGGACACACATCTAGGTAGGTATTTGTAAGGAGGAGATTCCATGCACGGTAACTGTTGCTTTTTGGTAAGATAAATGTAAAATCACCCAGATGTGTCTCAAACCATTGTTTCTGCCCACTGCCATCTTCATAAATCTCTGGATCAGTACTTAGAGAATTATTTCTGGTGATATCAGTTCATGAGCTAGTAGCCCTCTGGTTTTATGGAATGTTTTATGATAAATTCCTCAGTCCCTCCTACTTAAAGTTCACTGAACCATCAGCCCCTAGGATCTGGTCACAGTGGCTCAGCTCATTTCTGTCCCCAGCTATTCCTTAGCCAAAAGTTTTATCTTCAGAGCACCGTCCTTGTTTGTGAATTGTCACATTTCTCAGTGTTCTTGCCTTATGACTAAGAAAAGGGTTTGTGAGAAATAGAATGTCCAGTTAAAAAAATATCTGTTTTAGAAGAGCTGTAGTACTTGATGTAGGAAAGATGTTAGGGTTCTGAGCCAGTGACCAAGAAAGAATTCTTGAGATGTTTTTGGTGCAGAAAGGTGTTTTTATTAAAGCACGGGGACAGGGCACCTGGGTGGCTCAGTTGGTTAAGCATCTGCCTTCAGCTCAGGTCATGATCCCAGGGATAGTGCTCTCTCTCGCATGTGCACTCTCTCTCTCTCAAATAAATAAATAAAATCTTTTTTTAATATTGGTTTTATTTATTATTTTTAAGATTTTTATTTATTTGACTGAGAGAAAGCACAAGCAGGGGGAGTGGGAGAGGGAGCCTGATGCAGGGCTCGATCCCAGGACCCTGGGATCATGACCTGAGCCAAAGGCAGACGCTTAACCATCTGAGCCACCCAGGCACCCAAATAAATAAAATCTTAAAAAAAAAAAAGGTACAGAGACAGGACCTGTGGGCAGAAAGAGCTGCACTGGAGTTGGGACGAGTGACTGATACATACTTTCAAGTTAGGAGGGGGTTAAGGATTGTAAGTCTCTAAGGAATTTTGGAAGCAGGATTTCCAGGACCTTAAGGGGGCTAGCTATTGTTGGGAAAAGGTCATTTATTACTGTCTAATAAAACCTTAGTCGTGAGACCCTTTAGATGTCTATCGGTGGGTCATATGCTTTGGGGATGACTGCCAACATATATTTTGGGGGATAGAGATAAAGGAAGTTTCCAAAGGAATTTTTATATGTTAAAGTAGACTTACAGCATCCTGGGGGTCGGGCTAAGATTGCCTTTCGCCCTTAGCAAAGTATTAACATGGAGGCAGCTGAGTTCCTAGAGGGATGTCACTCTGCCTGTTTCAAGGACTTGCCAGTGCGCTATAGGTAGTAAGGAAATTTAATTTTAATTTTGCCTTTGTTTCCCACATCAGTACTGGTGGTCATCAAAAAGACAATGAAAATGAACCATAGTCTTGAAGTTTAGTCTTTTGCATTTGATTGTGATGACAGTTTTGAAGAAGGAACAGTATTTGAAAGGGCCTAAAACCAAATCAAAGTAATACATTGTGAGGTAGTGTTTTTTTGTTTGTTTCTTTGTTTTTTGTTGTTTCTAGAAAATTGACAGGCTCTCTTTTTAAAAACCAGCTTTATTTAGATAAAATACTATACACTTTACCCATTTAAAGTGGATAGGCTGACTTCTGAGGTGGAAAAACTTTGGATTATTTCAGTATAGTTCCATAGAGCTCTGAATTAGGCAATGATTTCTGACAGGAGTTTACTCTCTTCAGAAGTGCTTAATTATGGCAAAGTAAGAACTAAGGCAAAGATCAAACAAGAATGGGTGGCATTTCTTCAGAGTTCAGTGGAAAGTTTTGGCAACTTTTAAGACAGTCTGTCCCAAATTTGTAATGATTAAAGTGCTTTCTTCCAAATTGCATAATATTTGAAATGATGATTGATAATGTATATAGACATGGTTGGCTTATTAGAATATTTTTCACAGAAGCTTAGCAAATTGAGATGGAAAAGCAAGGGTCGTTGATGAATAAGTTCCTATGCAAATATTTGCTTTAACACTTCCCAGTTGAAGACTTTGGGGTGTGTACATGAATTGGCCATGAAAGAATGTGAGACAAATGAAGTATGAAGGTTGTTCAAAGGTTCTTAAAGAGATAAGAGAATTTGCACTTGGCATAATGAGATTTATTAGAGAAAGTTAATGTCCAGTGATGTCTTTAGTGAAATCTGTCTAGTCCTTACAAGAAAAAAATCCTTTAAAAGAATATACAGTCTTCATAATACGGCTCTTTAAAAGTGAGTTTTTACATGCTTAATATTTATAAAAGCCTGTATCGAGGTTTTCTTTTCAATTTATTTTGCTATTTCTGTGATATAAAATAGGCATTTAGGAAATTGAACTTTCACTTACGTAATACTTGCCCTTTGACCATTGCTTAGAAATGATTAGGTTGCAAATTGGAAGTTGCCTCTAGTACAATGGCTTTTTATATGGGTAAGGACTGAAGGAAACAGCTAGCTTATGATAGGATTATTGAATAAAATCTTTTGTTTCTGTGGGTGCTGAAAATGGCAGAAAACCTGTTTATTGCATTTCATCAGTAGGTCTTTATGCATTAGTTATTTTAGGACTGAACTTACACATTTCATGTAAGCAATCACTGAAAATGAGGCCTAAGATGAGACTGGGAGTCAGGCTATACTGTGAATTGTGAATAAGATACATATTCTTTCCAAGACTTTTAAAATTTCTTTGCTAAACATGGATTTAAAAAAAAAAGCTTCTGTAAGGACCTCCTGCCTGTGGAACTTCCAGTTTTTCTACAGAAAACCAGAGGCTGGAATTGTATGTAAAAATTCTCAGTGGTTGCAAGTAATGAAAAAATGTTACTTTGTTTTGTGGGCCAAACTAACATGCTTTTGTGGGTATGATTCTGTCCTCCATGGAGGGACAGAACAGCAACACCTGTTCTACAAACTGGAAAGTTGACAAGCCTAGAGCACAGAGACGTGCCACAGTCCTGTAGCGGGAGGAGGAGGAATAGTGCAGAGAGGAAGTGGCATTGATCTGGGGCCTGAAGCTCAGGTCGGATTTAGAGGGGGGTCAGTGAGGGGCACGCATCCTGCCCAGGGGGGGAAAGCACAGGCTGGTCATTGGGAGTAGCAGTTGGTCCAGTGTGCGCCAGCCTTCTGCTGTGGAGATGTCCCCAGGAAGGGAAGGATAAAGCCAAGCCCTTCCCATAATCCATGTGAGCACCCATACCCCCAGCCTCTCAAAATGAATCAGGCAGTGTACGTTAAAAGAGAATATGAAAGTTCGAAAATAAGAAAAATCAGCTTTAAGACAGGTCCCCTAGCCTGACTAGATTGTTGATCCTTCAAAACTCCTGTGGGTAGTGGAGCTGCTGTCCTATGAGTAGTCACCCATTCCTCATCTGGGGAATCACTGGCTAAAAATAAAACCATCACATATTTTATTTTTAAGTGAAGAGAATATTGTCTCAGTACTGGAAGAATTGAAGGCTTTTTTGTTTTTCCTTCACTGGACTTTCATATTTTAGAGTCACCTTTATATTTCTCAGTAGTTTCTTGAGGTGTGGTTGGATGACTCAAGGTTACTAAAGTTACTCTTTGACTTTCCTGGAGTTCAAGTTTAGTATCTTTACTGTTAAGCATTAGATTTTTGATTTAAGGTGGCTCCAGTATGCTGTATGAACTATTGGATTGTATTAAATGAGACTATCTGTTCCATTTGCAGTATGGGAAGTAATCTAACACAACTAGAATTAAATGTACAACTGAAAGGCTTAGCCTTTCTAGTCCTGGGTCGTCCATTAACGTGCTCAGTGACCTAGGGCAAGTCACTTACCTTGAATGACGTGTGATGTTTTTCATCTGTTAAATAGAGATGTTGTTGCCAGGTTAAATACCTGATAGGGCAAGATTTGGAACACACACACAAATGCTGTCCCTCCCCACCAGTATACTGTCTGATTAGTTCACCTTGGAATCCTAGTATGATGCCTCACACATAGCAGGTTCTCAAATATTTGTTGGATGAATTCAATGTAGAAGAGAAATCCCCCCCTCCGCCCCGTGGTACTAGAAGAGGCAGAGATATGTATCTTCAGTGTTTGTTTTGGGGTGTGTGTGTCTGTGTGTGTGTGTGTGTGTGTAAAACTCAAAGCCAGACACTTATTAAGAGGAGGACGACACAGGTGCAAGACAGAAAACTGTGTGGCAAAAATTAAAAGTGAGTACCTACCTGATCTGTTCCCAAATATTTAGGTGCTGCAAATTGTAACCTTGGCCCGTTTTATGCCTTCACTTGACCACTCAGTTTGGTTGATTCATTTATTCAGAACTCATTTCTTGAGCACCTACTAGGTCTCGAGTCCTGGCTTAAGCTTGATGGTGGCTTAGATGAATTCAGGTTCCTACCATCAAGCAGACCATCATCTTTTTTTAAATATTTTTTTATTAACATATAATGTATTATTTGTTTCAGGGGTACAGGTCTGTGATTCATTGGTCTTACACGATTCACAGCGCTCATCATAGCACATACCTTCCCCAATGTCCATCACCCAGCCACTCCATCCCTCCCACCCCCCTCCACTCCAGCAACCCTCAGTTTGTTTCCTGAGATTAAGGGTCTCTTATGGTTTGTCTCCCTCTCTGGTTTTGTCTTGTTTTGTTTTTCCCTCCCTTCCCCTATGATCCTCTGTCTTGTTTTTCAAATTCTTCATATCATTGAGATCATATGATAATTGTATTTCTCTGATCGACTTATTTGCTTAGCATAATACCCTCTAGTTCCATCCACGTTGTTGCAAATGGCAAGATTTCATTTTTTTTTGATGGCTGCATAATATTCCATTGTATATATATATACCACATCTTCTTTATCCATTCATCTGTTGATGGACATCTAGGCTCTTGCCATAGTTTGGCTATTGTGGACATTGCTGCTATAAACATTGAGTTGCCCCTTTGGATCACTACATTTGTATATTTGGGGTGAATACTCAGTAGTGCAATTGCTGGGTCATAGGATAGCTCTATTTTCAACATTTTGAGGAACCTCCATACTGTTTTCCAGAGTGGCTGCACCAGCTTGCATTCCCACCAACAGTGTAGGGGGGTTCCCCTTTCTCCACATCCTTGCCAACATCTGTTGTTTCCTGACTTGTTAATGTTAGCCATTCTGACTGTGTGAGGTGGTATCTCATTGAGGTTTGATTTGTATTTCCCTGATGCAGGGTGATGTTGAGCACTTTTTCATGTGTCTGTTGGCCATTTGGATGTCTTCTTTGGAAAAATGTCTGTTCATGTCTTCTGCCCATTTCTTGATTGGATCATTTGTTCTTTGGATGTTGAGTTTGATAAGTTCTTTATAGATTTTGGATACTAGCCCTTTATCTGATACGTCATTTGCAAATACCTTCTCCCATTCTGTTGGTTGTCTTTTGGTTTTGTCGACTGTTTCCTTTGCTATGCAAAAGCTTTTTATCTCGATGAAGTCCCAGTAGTTCATTTTTGCCCTTGCTTCCCTTGCCTTTGGTGATGTTTCTAGGAAGAAGTTGCTGCAGCTGAGGTCAAAGAGGTTGCTGCTTGTGTTCTCCTCAAGGATTTTGATGGATTCCTGTATCACATTGAGGTCTCCATTTTGAGTCTATTTTTGTGTGTGTGGTATAAGGAAATAAGCAGACCATCATCTTAATAGAGAAATGAACAGAAGCAGAGCACAGTGCTATATGATGTTAGAGGTATTATGGTGAAAGTATATAGAAGGAATAGTGGAAATGCAAGTAAGGGAGCCACTGTCTCTGGGCAGTTGGAACAGAGTCATTTGGGCTCATAGAAAAAGGGGTACTTGAGCTAGGTCTTGAAATGTGAATGTGTGTTGGGGCGCCTGGGTGGCTCAGTTGGTTAAATGTCTGCCTTTGGCTGAGGTCATGATCCCAGGGTCCTGGGATCAAGCCCTGCGTTGGGCTCCCTGCTCCTTGGGGAGCCTGCTTCACCCTCTCCCTCTGCCTGCCGCTCCCTCACCCTGCTTGTGCTCTCTCTTTCTGTCAAATAAAATCTTTTAAGAAAACATGAATGTGTATTGAGTAAGGGGAAGGGAAAGGCAGGGCACTGGGGATCACTTCCTGTAGGCTGAATTATGGGGAGAGATATATGGGAGGGCTGCAAGGAAAAACTGGGCAAAACCTGACACCATAAGATATCTCCTGAGACAGAGTTTTTCTAAAGTAGGGTTATAAATTAATGTAGTTTTATGTTAAAACCTTTCTTCTAGTGTACTAAACTCTGTATTTTTATGTAATTTAATTTTCATAATACTCTTGGAAGAATAGGCAGTATTGCTTCCATTTATAGACTGAGAAGCTGAGGTAATCAAAGTCAGATGATGCGTTTAGGGTAATTACTAAGTATGAGTTCTGTGTCTTTTTAAAATTTAAAATTTAACTTAAAATTTTAAATAAAATTAAAACAGTATCAAATGTGCAAAAAAAAATGAAATTATAGTACATAGAACTTTTTTTCCTGATAGTAAGTGGTCTACCTGATACCCAATCATCCCTGAATATTTAGTCCATATGTATATTTTAAACTAAGGACATTCACCTACATATTCATAATACAACCATCAAAATCAGGATGGTAAATTGCTTACAACATCTAATCCTCAGGTCCCATTAAAGTTTCACCAGTTGCCCAGTTAATATCCTTTATGGCAGGGGATCCAGTTCAGAATTGCCCCTTGCTTTTAGCTTCCCTGTCTATTTATAGTCTCCTACAATCTGGAACAGAACCTTAGTCTTTCCTTCACTTTCATTACCTTAACACTTCCAAATATTGAAGGCCAGCCGTTGTGTGGAATGGGTTTGTCTGAAGCGTCTTCATGATGTGATTGAGTTTAGATGTCTTTGACAGGCATATCACAAGACTTATACCGCTTTTCTTCTAATTGAATCTTAGCAATCATAAGATGACTGATTTCTCTGTCTCATTACTGATGCTGTTCACTTTGATCCCTTGACTAAGGTGGTTTCTGCTAGGCTTCTCTACTGCAAAGTTCTTTCTTTGTAATTACAAAGTATTTTGTGTCGAGTACTTTGAGACTGTAAATATCTCCTTTCTCATCAAACTTTAAATTTATTTGGTTACAGTAGGGTGTATGCATCATTTCCTGGTAAGTTTTTTTCTGTTACACTCCTTTCAAGTTGTGGCTTTTGTTCCTTTTTGACAAGTTCCCATAATTCTTTGAGCACTTCTGGCAGGCACAAGATGTTCAAAGGTCATCTTGTTCTTCCCTTCCCCCTCAGTACTGGAATCGGTACCGGAATCAGTGATTCTCCAAGGAGTCCTGGTTCTTTTTAGTGGAGAATGGTATAGAGAAACCAAGATCATGACTGTTGGGATGTTAACTGCTCCCAGGGCTTCTCAGCTAGGGGAATATATACACTTACATGCATACATATGTATATGTATATACACACACATTTATACATTCTTGATCTAAAAATTGTGAGCTGTTCATACAGATATAGCTAGTTCTAATCTGACACCACAAGGTTCATTCCAGTTTTCTCCCTTGCCATATTTGCAACTTCTTTTCAGAAAGTGGTTATTCTGGCTCCTGTTATCCTTAATGTATTTACTTATTTGGTCAGTCCTGCTGTACATACCCAGTCTCTCATTGCTGCTGCCCCCTCTCCCTCTGTGCTGTTGTCCTCACACCACTTGGGCTCTGGTACACTGTGTATGTTGACCCTGACATTTGGATACCCTCTTGACTGAACTTGGGCTTGACTCTAATTTTAAGTGTGGCAAGTCTGGAGGCACTAGGTTTACCTCTCTTGCACTTCAGATAAAGCTTTGTGTGAAGGGGCAATGAGATCTTGCCTGTACTCTCCTAATCTTAAATTGTGTATTTTTTGGTCATTTTTTTCATGTAATTAGGTTTCTTTTTGTTTTGTACTTTGTACAAAAGCAATGAATGCATTTACGTGTGGATGTTGTGATTCTTGTATAATGCTTATATACATCATTATTGGACAGCTTGTGGTATAAGTAGTGAAGCCATATGTTTGTATAGTAACATAAAATGCAAAGATGTAAGAACCAGTTTCATCTGTAATCCTCATTATCATGGATTGCGATATAAATTAGAATATTGCACAAAGTTGTGATCCTCTAATTTTTATTTTTTTAAAGATTTTAGAGCACGCATGCACGTGCACACACATGAATGGGGGAGGGGCAGAGAGAGGGAGAAGAAGAGAATCTCAAGTAGACTCCCTGCTGAGCACAGAGCCCGACTTGTGCCTTGATCCCATGACCCTGAGATCATGACTTGAGCCAAAATCAAGAGTTGGTCATTTAACCGACTGAGCCACCCAGGCACCCTGTGATCCTCTAATTTTAAAATTATAGCAAAGATATTACCATTGGTGTATTAGTTTCTTTTGATTTATATTTGTGTTATTCCTTAGATTGGTTTTTCTTTTAAACATGCATAAACAGGAGGAAATTACTAATTAAGGTCATGCCTGTCTTTTAAAGATAACAATAATAGGGCTTCTTACTTTCCTGAACTGCATGCCTTTGAAATCCTTCATAAATAAGTCAGTTTGTTGGGAAATAGAGCATTCTGGATGTTCCTTTCTTGTGTGCGTGTATGTGTTTTGTAGGAAGCTTATGTAAATGTGGGCACTCTGAACAGTTGTTGACTGATTGCCAATCTGACTGATTAAAAAGCATGCTGAGGGGCGCCTGGGTGGCTCAGTCTACTAAGCATCTGCCTTCAACTCAGGTCATGATCCTGGGGTCCTGGAATTGAGCCTCGCATCGGGCTCCCTGCTTGGTGGGCAGTCTGCTTCTCCCTCTCCCTGCCACTCCCCCTGCTTGTGCACTCTCTCTCTCTCTGTCAAATAAATAAGTAAAATCTTTAAAAAAAAATAAAAAGCATGCTGACATTGAGGTTCTTTTAAATTTTGCTCAACATTTTTCATTCTTAAGTTGTCCTGAAATAGCACTTCTGAGAAGCCATCCTTTTTCATTACTCTTCAGTGATTTGGGGAACAATTTTATAGGAAAAGATTTTGTATATTTGCCTGTGGTACAGGGTAATTCTTGAGGAGTTTAGTGTCAATATGTACCAGACACTATTCAGATCTCATCTTTCTTAGTGAATCTAGAGATCACTGTGCACCCATGTTTCATCCAAAAACAAGTTAACAAATTCATTTGTCTAAGAATGGCATGTTGGTAAAAAAAATAAAAAGTGGGAATCTGCAGAAAAAGTTATCAATATACATGTAGGTATATCAGTTTGTGAGGTACAGTTATACTGCAAAGTAATATAATTGGCTGGATTGGTTGGATTTGCTACTCTTTGGAAGTTGGGATCCTGAAGCAAAAGGTAGAGAAATTCAAGGATCATATGGTGGTTGAATTATTGGATCATTCTCCTTGCTCTGAATTCTAGCCCATCATTGCCCTGTGGAACTGTGTGACACTTAATAGCTGAAAGTATATTAACAACTTGTGCACTAAATGAACAATTTTTTTGTTATGGAAAATCTCTACTTCACATAAGTTTGAAAAGAGTATGACCTCCAGTTCTATCATCCAGCTTTGCCATTTAATATATGGCCAAATGATTTTAAGTTACAAAGTTTTTTTTAAAACCCTTTGAAGTTTAATGAAATGGGACTTATAGCTTTTAGCCTGCTATGTTCTCAGAATTAAAATAATTTATATTTAAAGCAATCATGCATATATAAACTTTGTCTATGTCATGGCAAATGAGAAATTTCCCTTGGATTCCAGTTTATCATTGCGTTATGTACAATTTATTCCATTTCTCCCTTTGTTTTTTAAAATCATTAAGATTTCTGGAAAAAACTTGCCCCTAGGCCTAACCAAGAGTAAGTAAAACAAACAAAAAACATTACTGCACTGATGATTGTTAGTTACCTGAATTAATCAAAGGAGTTCAAGAAGATATTTGTGTAGCAAGATTTCTTCCCCCCCACCCCCGATTTTGTGGTATTCTTCTTTACTTCCCTGTCTGCTCAACACATCTACAGAACTTTTTTTCCATTTTCAAAAACTGGTAAAATACACATAACATAAATTTTGTTGTCTTTACCATTTTTAAGTAGTAGTTCAGTGGTATTAAATACAATCACTTGCAACCATCACCACCATCCATCCCCATAACTCTTTATCTTTTATAAAATTGAAACACTATACCCATTAAACACCAACTCTCCATTCTCTCCCACTCTCCACCACTATACTTTGTCTCTGTGGTTTTGACTACTCTAAGTACTTCATATAAATAGAATCATATATGGCTTATTTCAGTTAGCATAATGTCCTCAAGTTTCATCCATGTTGTATCATATGGTAAAATTTCTTTTTTATTTTATTTTTATTTATTTTTAAAAATTTTATTTATTTGACAGAGAGACAGTGAGAGAGGGAGCACAGGCAGGGGGAGTGGGAGAGGGAGAAGCAGGCTTCCCACAGAGCAGGGAGCCCAATGTGGGGCTCGATCCCAGGACCCTGAGATCATGACCTGAGTTGAAGGCAGACGCTTAATGACTGAGCCACCCAGGTGCCCCTAGAATTTCTTTTTTAATGTTGAACAATATTCCATTGTATGTATATACCACATTTTGCTTATTGATTCATCTTTCGTGGATGCTCAGCTTGCTTCCATGTTAAAGCTACTAGGAATAATGCTGCTATGAACATCTGTGTACAAGTATCTCTTCAGGGCCCTGCTTTAAATTCTTATGCGTACGTACCCAGAAGTGGAAAATTGCAGGATCATATGGTCGTTCTATTTTTAACTTTTTTTTTAAAGGAACAGCTATACTATTTTCTACATTTCACATTTGCACTAAAAGTACACAAGGATTCTAATTTCTTCAAACCCTCACGAACACTTGTTTTCTGGGTTTTTGTTTTGTTTTGTTTGGATAGTAGCAATCCAAATGGTGTGAGATGGTATCTCCTTGTAGTTGTGATTTGCATTTCCTTAATGATTAGTGATGTTGAGCATCTTTTCGTGTGCTTATTGGCCATTTGTATATCTGTTTTGGAGAAATGTCTGTTCAAGTCCTTTGTTATTGAGTTAGGTTGGGTTTTTTTGTTGAGTTTTGGGAATTCTATATATATTCTAGGTATTAATTCCTTATAAGATTTGTAAATATTTTCTCCCATTATATGGGTTGCCTTTTTACACTCTTTTGATAGTGTCTTTTATGCACAAATTTGTCCACGAAGTCAAATTTGTCCATTTTTCTTGTCAAATCATTGTCAAATTCAGTGTTGTGAATCTTTTGTCCTATGTTTTCTTCTAAGACTTTTATTGTTTTAGGTCTTGAATGTAGGTTCTTGACCCATTTGAATTTTTGCATGTGGTGTTAGGTAGAGGTCCAATTTAATTCTTTTGCAATGTAGATACCTAGTTTTCCCAGCACTTTTTGTTGGAAAGACCACCCTTTCCCCATTAAATGGTCTTGGCATCCCCTTGTCAAATATCATTTAACCATATATGTGAGGCTTTATTTTTAGTTCTCTGTTCTCTTCCATTGGTCTGTATATCTTTATGACAGTGCTACACTGTTTTGATTATTGTAGCTTTGTAGTAAGTTTCAAAATCAGAAAGTGTGAGTTATAGTTTTTTTATTTTTCAAAATTATAGCAGCTATTCAGAATCCCTTGAGATTCCATATGACTTTTAGGATGGATTTTTCTATTTCTATAAAAATGTCATTGGGATTTTGATAGGGATTGAATCTGTAGATTGATTTGGGTAGTACTGACATTTTAGCAATATATTTTTTAAAGATTTTATTATTTAAGAGAGAGAGAGAGAATGAGCAGGGAAAGGGGCAGAAGGAGAGGGAGAGAAGCAGACTCTCCACTGAGCACAGAGCCTGATGCAGGGCCCTATCCCACAACCCCAAGATCATGACCTGAGCCAAAACCAAGAGTCAGATGCTCAACTGAATGGGTGACCCAGGTGCCCCCGTCCATTTGTCTTTTAAAATCTCTTTCAGCAATGTTTTATAGTTTTCATTGTACAAGTATTCCTAGGTAGTCTATTTGATGCTATTTCAAATATATTTTCATAATTTTCTTTTCATTGTTTATAGAAACGCAATTGAGTTTTGTGTGTTGACTTTGCTGAATTTATTTTTCAGTTATACAGGTGTGTGTGTGTGTGTGTGTGTGTGTGTAATCTTTAGGGTTTCCTAAATGGCCAGTAGGATCATCATCTGCAAAGAGGTAATTTTACTTCTTCTCTCAATTTAGATGCCTTTTATTTCTTTTTCATGCCTAATTGCTCTGGCTAGAACTTCCAGTACTATGTTGAATAGAAGTGGTGAAAGCAGGCGTCCTTGCCTTGTTTCTAATCATAGAGGAAAAGCTTTTAGTCTTTCTCAAATGAGTATGATGTTCACTATCAGTTTTTCATATATGGCTTTTATTATGTTGAGGTTGTTTCCTTCTATTTTTAGTTTGTTGAGTATCATCATGAAAGTGTATTGAATTTTGTCAAATGCTTTTTCTGCATCGGTTGAGATGATCATGTGCTTTTCTCCCCCCTTCATTCTATTTATGTGGTGTTTTTCATATGTTGGACCATCCTTGAGTTCTAGGAATAAATTTAACATGGTCATGATATAATTATTATGTTGCTGAATTGTTTGCTAGTATTTTATTAAGAATTTTGTATCAGTGTTTATAAGGGTATTGGCCTGTAGTTTTCTTTTCTTGTAATGTCCGTTTGGTTTTGGTATCAGAGTAATGCTGACCTCCTAGAATGAATTAGGAATTATTCCATCTTTGATTTTCTTTTTCTTTCTTTCTTTCTTTCTTTCTTTCTTTCTTTCTTTCTTTCTTTCTTTCATCCTTTCCTTTCCTTCTTCCTTTTTTGAAAAGTTTGAGAAGGATTGGTATTAGTTCTTCTTTAAATGTTTGGTAGAATTCTCCAGTGAAACCATCTTTTCTTTCTTAGGAAATTTTTTATTAGTGATTCAGTCTCCTTAGTAGTTATAGGCTTAGTCAGATTTTGTTTCTTTGTGATTTAGTTTTGGTAGGTTTTGTGTTTCTAGGCATTTGTGCATTTCATCTAGATTATCCAGTTTGTTAGTGTAAAACTGTTCATAGTACTTTCATTCTTATTAATTTGTAGTAAGGTCCCTACTTTAATTTCTTTTTTTTTTTTTTTTTAAAGATTTTATTTATTTGAGAGAGAGAGAGCACATGAGAGGGGGGGAGGGTCAGAGGGAGAAGCAGACTCCCCACTGAGCAGGGAGCCTGATGTGGGACTCGATCCCGGGACTCCAGGATCATGACCTGAGCCGAAGGCAGTCGCTTAACCAACTGAACCACCCAGGCACCCCTTACTTTAATTTCTGATTTTAGTGCTTTGAGTGTTCTCTTTTTTCTTAGTTCATCTAGCTAAAGGTTTGTCAATTTTATCCATCTTTTTGAAGAACAGCTTTTGGTTTCATGATTGTCTCTGTTACTTTTCTAGTCTCTTTAATTTAGCTCTGCTCTATATTTCCTGCTTTCGGTTCATTTTGTTCTTCTCTAGCTCATTATGTTGTAAAGTTCATTTGTTGATTTGAGATCATTCTTGTTTTTTAATGTAAGCTGTTACAGCTATAAATTTCTAGCTTAGCATTGCTTTCACCGCTTTCCCATAAGTTTTGGTGTTTTATTATTTTTCTTTTATTTTCATTCTTTAAGTATTTTCTGATTTCTTTTGTGATTTCTTTGATCCATTGGTTCTTTAAAAGTGTGTTTGATTTCCACAATACCATGAATTTTCTGATTTTCCTTGTATTATTTCTAACTTCATCCCATTGTGGTCAGAGAATATACTTTGATATTTAAAAAAAATCTTTGAGATTGTCCTAATATGGTCTGTCCTAGAAAATGTCCCATGTGCAGTTGAAGAATGTGTTTTCTGTTGTTGGGTAGAGTGTTCTGTATATGTCTGTTAAGTCTAGTTGGTTTATTGTGTTAAGTCCTTGATTTCCTTACATCTGACTGGTGGTTCCAACTTTTATTGTAGAACATTTATTTCTCCCTTCAAGTCTATCAGTAGTTGTTTCATATATTTTGATGGTCTGTCTGTAGGTACATAAATGTTTATAATTGTCTTTTTGCTGTATTGAACCTCTTAATATATAATGTCTTTTTTGTCTCGTAACCTTTTTTGATTTAAAGTCCATGTTTTTTGATATTAGTATAGTTACTCCTGCTTACTTTTGGTTACTGTTTGCATGGAATATCTTTTTCCCATCTTTTCACTTCCAATCTTTTTGTGTCTTTGGATAAACACAATCCAGCTATATGCTGTCTATGAGACACTTGAGATCCATTCTGCCAATCTTTTGATTGGAGAGGCTAACCCATTTACATTTAAAGTAATTATTGATAAGGAGAAACTTCTGTCATTGTGCTATTTCTATATGCCTATATGCCGCATAGCTTTTTTTTTTTTGTCCCTTATTTCCTGCATATTGTCTTCTTTGGTTGACTTATTTTTTCTTTGTAGTGAAATGTTTACATGCCTTTCTCATTTCCTTTTATATATATCCTATAGTTATTTTCTCTCTGGTTATCATGGGGATTACCTTTAACCCTAAAATTATAACACAGATTTGAAAATACCAGCTAAACTTCAATGACCTACAAAAAAAAAAATCTCTTTTACAGCTCTGTTTTCATCTTCATATATTGTGTGTCCTAAAACAAACCAGTAATTCTTTTAAATGCATTAGTCTCTCATGAGGAAACAAGATTTTGAGTGGTAAAGTTACAATAATATATATACACCATTTTGACCTATATTGACTGCAGTTGACCACCCAAGTCTTCCCCTGGAAGTTGCAAGCCTTCAACTGACTTCAGAGTTCCATAACAGTTAACATCAGAGAAATTCTACAGAATTGTTGTCTAGGTGGGGAGACAAGATTCCTGCTGCTTCCTACTCTGTCATCATCCCAGATCCTCTCCACAGAGAATTTTTTGAAGATCTTACCACTAGAGCATAGATTGGATACAGCATAGATTGGATACAGTGCTCAATTCTATTTAAAATTTGCTTCTCCTTTTCCCTCTTGGATCAGCTCATTCTCGTCTGATCTTTCAGCTCATACTGCCTTTTTTGCCATTTAGCCGTTAGGTTTGGATGGTAGCAGAAGACTTCATTAAAATGAATATATCAAAATGGTGTTTGAGCTTTATCTTGAAGGATTGGTAAAATTTAGATTGGGGAAGGTGGGATAGTAGTTGGGAAGGATATATTCTAGATCTCTGGAAACTACAGAACTATATCCAATTATGATAAAAGTAGATGCTGTTTTATGTGATAAATCCTCTGATACATCTTGTATTTACAATAACTTTAAGAGGTAGATATTGTTATCCCCATTTTTGGTATAATACTAATCTTTCTGGGAGCTCCCATAGTTTCTGTACTGGCATCTCTTCCTGTTTAGCATTAGTCCTGGATAAGAGTTCTAGCTTGGCTGATAAGTACTATTCTCATCCTATATAGAAGCTAAATGGTGTTCAGACTGATTAATCAACTTGCCCAACTTGCTTGGAAAGAGCCTGATTTGGGCTCATTATTTCAAATGCTAACAAATGGTATCTTAAAAAACTGTTCATTTTCCCATGATATTAGCACACTTTACTCTTTATATATTTGTTTATATGCTTATCATCTCTCTTGTTCTCTAAACAATAAGATCCAGGAGGGCAGGATTACATCTGTTGTATTTACTACTGCATACCTAACACCTAGCATAACATCTGCTATATAATGTTGAATAAATATTTGCTGAGCAAATAAATTACACTAAAAACATTTTTTTAAAAGATTTTATTTTTAAGTAATCTCTGCACCCAACATGGGGTTCAAACTCAACCCTGAGATCAAGAGTTGCATGCTCTACTGACTAAGCAGCCAGGTTCCCCTCAATTACTTTTATAGTAGGAGTTTTGGACTTGAGTTCCAAAAATAGTTTAAGTGGCATTAATTAATTTCTTTTCCATCAGAAACAGTTCCCCATTTTTCTTCATAACAGACTATTGCCACCAGGGAGAGAGTAGACTTGATTATTATGAATGTTTGTCATTAATAAAAGGAACCTACTAAAGGTAAATTATGAAAGGACTATAAAAATTGTTTATTTTCCAGCCTTTCAGCCAGTTGCTGAATTAGCATTGATGAACATTGGGTAGCATTGAGGAGAAATACGTACATTGGTAATGGGAAGTGAAAGACTAGTTCTCTCATGTTCCAGGAGCAGAGCTATGTAGTATCTATGTTCTTTTCTCCTTTTAACATAATCACAATGTGAATAAGTCATGTGGGAGTGACTTGATGGAATGAGTATATGTATTCTGTGCAGCTGTCTTTGCATTTTACCTCATTAAAGCATTGGTGTCACATACTTTGAAATGCAAAAGCTTAAGTTGCCCAAAAAGCAGAGGGTGGAAAAGAGCAGTCTGTTTTCCTTGAAAGAAGTACTTCTAATTGTCAGGTTAGTCTATACTCAAAGACTTTTTTCCATAGTAAAGGATTTCATAGCAACTTTTTGTTATTGGTTAAAAAAATGTGTTTAGTTACAATAGAGGCAAGCCAAAGTAATCCTGTGTGCCTATCTCCACTTGGAAGTCCATCATGAAATTTAATCCAGTGTATCACATAAAATGTCAGCATGGTCCTTAGGGTTTTTCTAGTTAGTTTGTTGAATTAAATAATCAGGATTTGTTAAATCACTCAATTGTTTAGTAATAAAAAAGCATATTCTGAGCTTAAGACAGAAACACAAAACTGACCTTTATATTATCTAAGTGAATGCATCTGAGCAATAACATTTACTGTTTCTGAAAATGTTATCAGAAAATTGCTAAAACTACTACACTAATCACACAATGAATCATGGAACACTACATCTAAAACTAATGATGTAATGTATGGTGATTAACATAACAATAAAAAATTTTTTAAAAAACCCTACTACACTAATCACGAGTACAGAGTGCTGTCAGGACAAGTAGCATGAGCCCTAAATGTAATCTCAGATGTGGAAATTTCCTTTCAAAGGCAGCTTTGTGGATGAAATTAGGAAGTCATAAAATCATAATATTATAAAATTCCAGATATTGTTTATATTCTCCTTTGGATTGATGTTTTGAATCCTAGTGTTCCCCCCCGCCCCCCGAATGTATTCACTCTTGTGTGCTTGTCTTCCTTCAGGACTTTATCTGTGTAATCCTAGCTAGGTTATGGGTATACATAGTGATTTGTAGAGACTACATCTATTCTCTGCTGATGCTTTTATTGTAAAATTTTAACCTACATTGTGTTTGAGTGCTATTAGCAGTATTAGAGGTTTCTGTATTAATTTGGATTCCATTAATTTGAAATTTACAGTGAGTTGGATAGTATATCTCAAGTCAGGAGCACAGAGTTGGTAGCTTTTTGGTCATCTAAGATACTGACATTCAAGCAGATAAATCCTAGGAAGAAAATAAAAAGTCAAGATATTCAGAGAATAGTGTACTTTTCTTAGCAAGTAAGTAATAATAATTTGTAACTAAACTTCTGTGTTGAATTTTATCGTTACCATATTTATTTAAAAGAAGTGGGGGGGTGCCTGGTGGTTCAGTCAGTTGAGCGTCTGCCTTGGGCTCAGGTCATGATCCTGGGGTTCCTGGGATCGAGCCCCGCATTGGGCTCCCTGCTTGGCGGGGGTCCTGCTTCTCCCTCTCCCTGCTCATACTCTCTCTCGTGCGCACTCTCTCTCTCAAATAAATAAAAAGTCTTTAAAAAAAAAGAAGTGTGGTGAGTTGAATTAATAATTTAATGATTTATTGGACATTATAGTCTATGTAAATGTGAAGGTGGAAACTTTTCAGGTACTTAACATAATTTATTATTAACATACGAAGTATTATTTGTTTCAGGGGTACAGGTCTGTGATTCATCATTCTTACACAATACACAGCGCTCACCACAACATATACCCTCCCCAATGTCCATCACCCTGCCACTCCATCCTCACCCCCCCCCCCGCAGCAACCCTCAGTTTGTTTCCTGAGATTAAGGGTCTCTTATGGTTTGTCTCCCTCTCTGGTTTCGTCTTGTTTCACTTTTTTCCTCTCTTCCCCTGTGATCCTCTGCCCTGTTTCTTAAATTCCACATATCATTGAGATCATATGATAATTGTATTTCTCTGATTGACTTATTTCGCTTGGCGTAATACCCTCTAGTTCCATCCACATCATTGCAAATGGCTAACATTTCTTATTGCTATTTTTATCAGTTTAGTAAATGATGAAATAAGGCAATTATTGGTTATTTCATCTAAAGTTTAAAATAAGATATTTCTAAAACTAGGCTTTGAAATTTCTATTCTGACAAGATTTCTTAGCTCTTCAGTAGCACCCTACACTTTTTTTTAAATTGAAATATAGTTGGTATACGATGTTAAATCCATTTTAGGCATATAACATAGTGATTCAACAAGTCTATACATTTTGCTATGCTCACAACAAATGTAGTTACATCTGTCTCCCTATGATACTATTACAATATCATTGAGTATATTCCCCATGCTGTACCTTCCATTCCTGTGAATTCTTCATTCCATAGCTAGAAGCCTATACCTCCCACCTCCCTACACCCATTTTGCCCCTTCCCCACCTCTCTACATTTACTACTTATTTTAGTTTCTGAGGTTTGATTCATTTTAGGACCCTACACTATATGGTCATCTGTCACTCTCACCCCAGATTACCTATGAATTATTGTTTGTTAAGTCTCTGTCTTCTATACAGAATCATTAGCTGCAGGAGGACAGAAACCACATTTTCTTCACTTGTATATCCTGATAGTCTGGAATATATTAGACACTTGATAAATATTTGTTTAAAAAATCAGTAAATGTCAAATATGACTGGCATGATTTGATAAATTCCATGTGCTCTTGAGTATTCTTTATTGTAGAATCCATGTAGTGTAGATACTTTTTGGGGTATCTGCCAGTCAGTCTCTGAATTGTTTCTTCTCTCCCTCTCCAAATGGACAGATTTGAACTTAAGCTTCTACCTAAGATGGGATAACTGAATTTACCCTCCCATCTAAAACAAAAATAAGCAATCAACCAACCAACAAAGCAGACAAAAGACATGGCATATGGTAACAAAGAACAATGATCCTGAGAAATGTTATCCCTGGGACATGGGAAATAGATGAGGCAAGTCCTAAGATTTCCCAACTTTTACTGCCTTAAGAGTGCTTCTAGTCCACAGCTCAGAAAGGGAGAAGATCTCAGGAGGAGCCCAGAGGACTCTCTGAGTTGAGAAATCAGGCAGATCATTGTGGTGTTAGAATTGGTAAGACAGAGTACCAGAGAGAAGAGAGCTGCAAAGAGAAATCCCCAGAGATCTGCAGAGGGACCCTCTATAGAATACTGATCATTGTTTGCATATAAGGAAATTATCCAAAGGCCATAATAAACCACTGATATAGATTATAAGAAACAGTGCCCAGTGCTCAAAGGGAATAGTACTTTTCCTGAGTCATGGGACCTTGGGAAGAACACTCAGAATGATTTTTGTCTTCATAGTGCAGAATAAGTAGCCCTAGTCTGAGCAATGCCTTGGACCTACCTAATAAGTCATAAAAGCAAGACCTGAGAGGGACAGACAGTTTTCACATAATTTCTAACTGCATCTTGGAATGAAACTTAAGAATATTTATAGGAATATAAAAATATCCAGTATCCAGGAGAATAACATTAACACTGTCTGGCATTCAATCAAAGATTACTAGGCATGCAAAGAAACAGGAACATAATCCTTAATGAGGATAATAAGTTGAAACCAATCCAGAATTAACAGACATTGTAACGATCAGAAGACATTAAAACAAGTTATTATACATGGATTACCTGTGTTTAAAAAAACAAAACAAAACAAAAAACCAAAAAACTAAAAACAGACATGGGAGATGAAAAAAAAGACGAAAATCGAACTTCTAAAGATGAAAACTATAATATGGGATGAAAAATGCACCAGCTGGGATAAATGGCAGATTAGACATTGCAGAAGAAAAGATTAAGGACCTTTTTTTTTTTTTTTTAAAGATTTTATTTATTAGAGAGCATGCACATGCATGCAAAAGAGAGCATGGTGGAGGGGGGCAGAGGGCAAGGGGGAAGCAGACTTTCTGCTGAGCAGGGAGCCCCATGTGGGGCTCTTTCCCAGAACCCCAGGATCATGACCTGAGCTAAAGGCAGATGCTTAACTGAAGGCAGAACCTAACTGACTGAACTACCCAGGCACCTCTAAAAGACTGAGGAACTTTTGAGCATAATTAGACATTATCTGAAATAAAATGAGGGTATGGGGACAAAATGGAGAAAAAGTGAAAAGAAAGTAAGTGAGCCATGGACAACTTTAAGTGTCCTGATAGAGTTTACTTGTAAACCTTGCAAGGGGTGGGAGACAGAAAAAAAATTTGAAGGAATAGCCAAAGAAATTCCAAATTTGATGGAAACAATAAATCCATAAATCCAAGAAGCTCCGTGAATTCCAAGCATAAGCACTAAGAAAGTTATCCAGAAGCACATCATAATCACATTGTTCAAAATCCATGATGAAGAGAACATCTTAAAAGCAACCAGAGAGGGGCGCCTGGCTGGATCAGTAGGTAGAGCATGCAACTTTTGATCTCAGGGCTTTGAGTTCAAGCCCCACATTTCATGGGAGTGGAGCCTACTTAAATTAAAAAAAAAAAAAAAAAAAAGGGCAGCCAGTGGGGAAATGGTACCATACATACAGAGGAATAAAGATAAGGATCTTTGACAGCAGATTTCATCTGAAACAATGCAGGTGAGAAAAGAAAGGAGCAATATCTTTAAAGTACTCAAAAACAAAACAAAACAAAAAAGCCCCTAAAATTGTATATCACCAAAAATATCTTCCAAAAATAAAGGTGAAGTAAAAACATTTTAGACATTTTCAGATGTACAAAAGCCAGAAGAATTCATCATCAATAGATGGGCTTCCTGGCACCCTATTTGATTAGGCCCAGATGACTTTATCATGAATAGGCAGACCTTACCTGGGACAATCCAAATATTCTTCTAGTGCTAATATTACACTGTATGTTAACTAACTGGAATTTAAATAAAAACTTAAATATATCCTTTTAGGAATGTGAAACTTGAACTGAAAAAATCATGTTACTATGTGAAATTGGGGCTTACGTGTAGTAGCCCAGGGGAACTGAATAACAGAGAAGGTTTTGAGCACAGAAAGAACAGTTCATGAAATGAAACATGGAGGTGAGCAGCAGACATTCCCATGGTGTTTGCTGGTCTTCCAATCCCAGTTTTAGTCTTTCTTGAGACTGAGTTGTAGACCTGCATTTTGAGTCTATGAAAAACCATTACATCCTTAGAATAAATTTACTTCTTTTTAACATATTCTTAGATACTTGTCACCAAAAAAAAGATTTGTTTATTTTAGTGTAAATTAGATGTCACATCTAGGCATAAGAACAGAAAGAATAGTCAGTTGTGAGGATTTAGCATTTTTAGGCCAGTCATCTATTTAGGATACTTGTCATGGTTTTATGAACTGTAAGGCCTTAGATTTCTGTTGAGTCATAGGAGAAAAAAGATGCTATAGCTTTTTTTTTTTTTAAGATTTTATTTATTTGAGAGAGAACACAAGCAAGGGGAGAGGCAGAGGGAGAGGGAGAAGCAGACTCCCCGCTGAGCTGGGAGCCCGACATGGGGCTCGATCCCAGGGATCATGACCTGAACTGAAGGCAGACAACCATCTGAGCCACCCAGGCGCCCCAAGATGCTATAGCTTTTAAAGTTAGTTCTCTGTCTCACTATCTGGAGTGCCCAGGCAGCCAGAAATTGTTGAAGAAATGAGAAAAACAGTGGCAAGAGCTTTTCAGTGTTGGTTTAAGAGTCCCGGAGAAGTTAGGGTTTTCTATATAGACTGTTTGCTTTTCTGGCATCCTCCACAAGATGCCCCTATGCTCTGGTTGATATTAGATAAAATCTTTGACTTTTGCCCTTTCATTAATCCCTAGTCTTTTTATTTTTATTTTTTTAAAGATGATTTATTTATTTATTTGAGAGAGCATGAAAGGGGGGAGGGTCAGAGGGAGAAGCAGACTCCCCGCTGAGCAGGGAGCCTGATGCAGGGCTTGATCCCAGGACCCCAGGATCATGACCTGAGCCGAAGCCAGACACTTGACTAAGCCACCCAGGTGCCCCTTATCACTAATGTTTTAAAACCAGTATCAATGTGATATATCCCAGCCTCTGAGTCTATATCAAATGCTTGTTTTAAACAAGTTTTGGTTTCCATGTGTATGTATTTCTATCCTAGTCATTAGATTTTATTTTCTTTTATTTAACTCAGTAGGATCATGAGCATGCTTTTGACCAAATATTTTGCTGCCAATTAAATTGACTAGACTTCAATTTAGAATCTTAGAAAATTTAAATCTTTAAACAGTTGTTCTTTTTATCATCTTTAATATTCTTGTTTCTAACAATGTGTCTTGTGATTCTTTGTATTTTTCTAGTTTTTGGGTGATGTGACAGTATTAAAATCTTTTATGAAGGTTCTGGTGATCCTAAAGTTTGGGGGTGTTTTGACCTACTTAGAATGGCTCTTTGAGCTAGAGAGCATGTTTATCCCCAGGGTAACTCTGCTATAGAATTGCCCTGTGTGAACGCATCTAAACTTCCCACTTGCCAGATCTCTTATTACATGAACACACTGAAGCAGCATGTAGCCAAAAAGCAGTGAGGAAGATTGCATTGTTCTTGACTTGCTTGAATTAAGACATTTTATTCACCTAGCGTTTTCTACAGGTTGTTTGTCAGTAATATTCTGAACAAGGATTTTGCAACAACAGTTGCTTGCAGGTGTGTTCCTTCTCAGCATGTTTGCTGTGGTGAGAAACACCTTAATCATTTTGTTTAATAGGACATTATACTTTCAGATAAAATTTTACTTTATACTTCAGCTTTCTTAGGTGTATGGCTCTACTAAATATAGCAGTGTAGTCCTTTTTGATATTTCTTTCTTTCTTTCTTTCTTTCTTTTCTTTCTTTTCTTTCTTTTCTTTCTTTTCTTTCATTTATTTATTTAACAGAGAGACACAGCGAGAGAGGGAACACAAGCAGGGGGAGCGGGAGAGGGAGAAGCAGGCTTCCCGCTTAGCAGGGAGCCCGACTCGATCCCAGGACCCTGGGTTAATGACCTGAGCCGAAGGCAGACGCTTAACCGACTGAGCCACCCAGGCTCCCCTCCTTTTTGATATTTAAAGATGAACTATCAGGTCATTGTATTTAAACTTACAGTATACATTTTCAATGTTTCCATTTATTCATACTCCATTTTTGTGATTGACAACAGAATATTTAGGTCATTTGCTTGATCTCTCCAGGGTTGGGTCATTCTCAAAAGCCTGAGATCGAGATCTGAGCCGAAACCAAGAGTCGAATGCTTAACTGACTGCACCACCAAGGCGCCCCACCATTTCAGTTTTTTTTTAATGCAAGTATATATTTACACAGAAATGAGAAGGAGTCACTTAAAGTAAAAAGTAAGCAGGGCATGTTCTGTTTGGTGGTTGTCAACACTTGAACTTGACTATGTGATGTTTGTTGAAACTAGACAATTGTGATGAATGTAGTATTTTTATGTGCCTTGGCCTCTAGGAGGCAGCATGATCTAGTAAAATTTCTGCATCCTGAATAAAGAACCTGGGTCCTTTGTCATTTTAAGAACTTTTCAGTATCAAAAAGTTTGCTCCCTGATTCATAAAGTTATACTGGGAACAAGTTAACAACTGATAGTTACAGACTCCTAGAGAAGGAGATTTTGTGATTGTGTTGTTCTCTTTTGTGAGTTATTAAAAAGGAAAAAGAATTATTGTTGATTGCCAGAGTAGTAGCTTAGTGATTGAGAAAGCAAAGGAATTAATAACTTTAATGGATGAGTACTTTCCCATTTGCAGATCACAGTTTTCTTATGGAAATGTTCTGTGAGCATTACCGTCATTAATAGTTTGGGACTCTTATTTCTAGCTGGTGTTTTTGCTAAAATACTATGTTAAGTGTTTAAGTATAATTTGATTAAAATTACTGGCAAATGTTATGGCTCTCTTATAGCTATTAAACGCTATCTAAAATTGGCTGAAATTCAAGAACTACATTATGTCAGTATTTTCATTGTAATTATACTTTTGGGTGTGATCAAAATGTACTCATGACATACAACTACTGCTGGCTTCAGGAGAATAGGAAACAGCCATCCTTGACCTATTTTTCTTTTCCTGTTTTCATGGCCCCTGAATAATTGCTATTTAGTGACTTGGATGACAATAATATAGTAAAGGAATAATACCCGTTGGTTTTCCTGGAATTGCTACTTTTAGGAGAATGTATTCTGCTCAAAGCTCAGAAGTTGGTTCAGGAGGCAAAGGAACTGGTGAGAAGATTTATTTATAACCTTACTTATGAGGTTGATACTGTTATTTTCTTTAATTTAATTTTGGATCTCTTTTAACCCAAACCTCAAAGTTCAGGTCATGCTCTTTTGACTTCGAATGTACTTAATCCAGAAAGAATTAACCAAATACTGAAAGAATTGATAAATGTGAAAGAAAATTAGAGTACCGTATATTCTAAAGAAGTCTAGTAGTTGTTTTTCCACAAAAGGATGCAGTCCTTTAAAAATGGAAGTCTAAAATAAAATAAAATAATTTTATAAAAATGGAAGTCTGAACATAAAATCTGGCATTTTCTCTTTTGAATGGTCTGAGGCTTCCATCTCCCTTTTTGTATTTGAGACACAAAGGTCTTCAGTCACCTAATGAGCTGGGCTTCTTTTGCATTTTTTTAAAAATGTTCATTTAATGTTTGTTGTTTCTGCATTCACAGGGTGATACCTGGGACAAAATGGAAATGGGAGAACTTGAACTGGTATAACCTGTTCTGACTTCTGTTATGAGCAGGCATGTACTTGAAGGAATTAAAGGATCTGTAAATTTTTAGATTTTAAGAAACAAAATAGAGTTTCTAGTCTCAATTTTTCATGTATTCTGCATTATGTCACTATAAAGTTACTTATAGGAAAACATAGTTTCTACCAAAAAAAAAAAAAGTGTCTCTTAAAGTATTCTATTTCAACATTGTTTAGTTTCTTGTTTTTCTTTTAACTAGAGATCAGAGTTGTTTTGTTTTTTTTTTTTAAGATTTTATTTATTTATTAGGGAGAGAGGGAGGGAAGGACAGAGGAAGAATGAGAGGGAGAAGTAGGCTACCTGCTGGGCAGGGAGCCCGATGAGGGACTCGATCCCAGGACCCCAAGATCATGACCTGAGCCGAAGGCAGACACTTGACCAATTGAGCCACCCAGGCGCCCTAGAAATCAGAGTTATATGGAGGAGAATCATTGTGAAACATTTTGTATTTTAGCCTAAGTGTATCTAGGGTTATTTTTGTCCATTAACTTAATTCAGGACTGTTACACCTGAAATAATAATGCTTAAAAGATGTCCGAGTCCCCGGGCACCTGGGTGGCTCAGTTGTTAAGCGTCTGCCTTGGACTCAGGTCATGATCCCGGGGTCCTGGGATCGAGCCCCGCATCGGGCTCCTGCTCCGCGGGAAACCTGCTTCTCCCTCTCCCACTCCCCCTGCTTGTGTTCCCTCTCTTGCTGTGTCTCTGTCAAATAAATAAATAAAATCTTTTAAAAAAAATTCTTAAAAAAAAAAAGATGTCCTAGTCCTCTTAAGATGGGGAATTGTAGTAACAAGATAATTTTTTTTGCCATTTATAACTGTCCTCATTTCAAAACTAGTCTATCCAGTGCATGCTACAAGTATACATTATAAATATATTGTAGTGTTGGTAGAGTGTGGGGTGAAATTTCTAATATCTAATTGCTAGGATCTTTTGTAAGAAAACAAAGCCTGTGCTTGGTTTGTCAAATATGGAAAAAAATGTACTGTTAGAGCATTAAGTGTGCGTCAAGGATATCTTCAAGGGACGCAGCCCTCCAGGGTTGTGTTTTGTGGGTATGTGTTTATGTGTGAGTATATGTACATGTATGTGGGATGGGCTGTTTTCATTAAAACAGTCAGCTTATTAGACATTATTTAAAATACTATATTGTTGGGGCACCTGAGTGGCTCAGTTGTTAAGCGTCTGCCTTCGGCTCAGTCATGATCCCAAGGTTCTGGGATCCAGCCCTGCATCGGGCTCCCTGCTCCGTGGGAAGCCTGCTTCTCCCTCTCCCACTCCCCCTGCTTGTGTTCCCTCTCTCATGTCTTTCTCTGTCAAATAAATAAATAAAATCTTAAAAAAAAATAAAATAAAATACTACATTGTTATTTGTGCCCAGAACATATAGCATATATGGATAGAATGCAAATTTCAGTGGAAACCAAAGTCCTAGGGCTTAAAGGGACCTTGGAGAGTATCCACTGCTTCCATCGTCCATCTCTGCTCCCAGGAGCTGGGGTGAAGACTTCTCCTTTTAAAACTGAATAATCAAATGATTAATAATTAAATTCAGTAAGGACAGGATTGCTTTCCTTCCTGTTAGATAATAACATTTCCTCATTAAAAATTTTTTTAACTCAAAATTTCTTTTAACCTTTATCACTTCCTGCCATTTATCTGTTTGGGAGTACAAACTGAATTCACAGTGAAATCTGTATAGATATATATGAATGCAAATTAATGGGAAAAACGCAAACAGCCCATTTTTTTTGGTGGCCTTGTTTACTTGTGGCTGTGATTTTCTTTCATTCTTTTTAGTTACATTTTACAAATATAGTTACATTTTCTGGTAATAAGAGTCCCCTGTGTGTGATAGAACTGAACTTAGTTGGTAAATCAATATTTTATCCACAGGAACATGTTTTGCAAAGAGCATCATGAATTTCAAGTGCTCCATAACCCAGACAATTACTATAGCCAGTGATCTGGTCTGGTGTTTGTTCTTGGCAATGAAGCCCAGAGAGATTTAATGACTACATTAAGGTCATCCAACAAAGATGGGTGGGATTAGGACTCTGTCATGTGGCTTCTGACTTTATGTTCGTTATTCTAGATTTAACAACAGTACTTCACAGGCATAACTGAATTTGGAGGGAGCTTTTTTTTGTTTGGGAAGTATTCACATATTTGGCATATAATCCCCATGTTTACAGATGAGAAATCAAGCTCATAGAGTTCGAGGGATTTGCCTAAAGTTTTCTAAACTTTATTAGTTAGAGAAGAAGCCAAGTCTTGTGCTGAAATTGCTGGTCCTTTCTTCATTTCCCTCCTACCAATAGCCAGTTATATGATCAACAGGAATGATGAAATCTCTTTTGAGTCACCAATTAATTAAAATGACTTATTTAGATGCAGGAAGAGCTGGGCCAGCCAATAGCTGTTTGAAAGAGATTTGGTTGGTAAATTGTAGTTGTTGGGGGATGTTTGACTATTGCTATTATAAAGATCACAAACAAAATTAAAAAGTTTTTTTTAAGGTTTTATCTTATTTTTTTAAAAGGATTTTATTTATTTTAGAGAGGGAGAGACAGAGCGGGGAGAGGGGCAGAGGGAGAGGGAGAGAGAGAATCCCAAGCAAACTCTGCTCTGAGCACAGAGCCTGACTCAGGGCTTGATCTCATGACCCTGAGATCATGACCTGAGCGGAAATCAAGTCGCAAGCTTAACCAACTGAGCCACCCAGGCACCCTGCTTTTATGTTAATTTTTAAATTGTATGTCCTTCAACAACAACAAAAAAACTTGGAAAAAGCAAGCATGCATTTAAAAATCTAGAAGTATTTTCAAGGAAAATAGATACTTGTTTTGAAATAGAGTATCAGATCAATATGAAAAATTAAAACATTGGTTATACAGCTGACTCAATTTAAAGTGTCTTATTTATTCCTAAAATATTTTCCTGCTGTAATTTTTCTGTTCTTTGAAGTTCTCAATTTGATATTTAAAAGTTTTTATTTTTGAAAAAAGTTCTGGTTAAAAACTAGATTATTACACCTACTGTGTCTGAATATAGATGTTCAGATTGTTGCTGGGACTTAAAAGGCCTAAGGCTGGGTACAGGTTACTGGACCTGGTCTGTTGTGTGAAAATTCATTGAGCATGGTATGTGCACTTTTCTCTCTGTATATTACACTTCCATTAAAAATGGGCATAAATAAAACCCCTGTGGAGCAAATACATTTCTTGAATGGCTAATCTTAACTTTAAAACTTTGATTGTTGTCATTAGGTGGAATCATTATTTTGCAGCTTTACCCAGCTCTCTTTATAACATTTGAAGATTTACCTTTCCACAAAACTTGTATTGAAAATGTCATAATAATATAGCAGTGTTATTTATAACAGTATGATGCAGTGATATAGGAGCTGCTGGGAAGAAGCCATGAGATCCTTCCAGGCCAGTTTATGAAGTAAAAATGGACATTGGAACTGGATTTGTGAAGGCTTAGTAAGAGGTTATCAAACAAGGAGTAAGGGAGGTAGGTATACTCTGGGTGAAAGAGGGAACACCTACCTGATAGGAGCTGAGAAGCATTCTGACCCCAGGCTTTCATAATACTTTGTATAAATCTTCATTAGAGTATTTTTTCACATTATGCTGTAATCTTATTTCATAATTGTGCTAGGAGTCTGGGCATTTGCAGGCAATGAATGACTGGGTCTTTATCTTCCTCAATGCCTGGTATATAATAGGTAGCCAATAAATGCTTACTGAATGAGTGAAGGTATGCAAGACCATATGTTAGAAACATCTAAGAATTTAGTGGGGCTCCAGAATAAGGCTAAGTGTGGGCATTGGTAAGAGATAAAGCTGGATATAGATAATATCCTTATTCACATCATAAGCTTTTTATGCAAGGCTGAAGGGTTTGGATTTACCCTGTAAGGAGTTGTAGTGCCATTGAGGATATCTGAGAGGGGAGTGGGTAATGTGATCAGACTTATAATTTAGAAAGATAACAGTTTTAAGCCATGCAGAACATAGACTGGAGGAGCTGTATCAAAAGTTGAAGGCTGAAGGGGTACATGCACCCCAATGTTTATAGCAGCAATATCCATAATAGCCAAACTATGGAAAGAGCCAAGATGTCCGTCGACAGATGAATGGATAAAGAAGATATGGGGTGTGTGTGTGTGTATACACACATACACACACACACACACACACACACACACACACACACAATGGAATATTATGCAGCCATCAAAAGGAATGAGATCTTGCCATTTGCAACGACGTGGATGGAACTGGAGGGTATTATGCTGAGCGAAATAAGTCAATCAGAGAAAGAC
>NC_138373.1:91770600-91790748 GCF_054177405.1 Leptonychotes weddellii
TGGGTATTGAGGAGGGCACGTTCTGCAAGGAGCACTGGGTGTTATGCACAAACAATGAAGCATGGAACACTACATGTAAAACTAATGATGTAATGTATGGTGATTAACATAACAATAAAAAATTTAAAGAAAAAGAAAAGGGGTCCTAATTGTAGTTTTATTTATAGTCTGATCTTGTACAAGTCAGTTTATCTTTTTTTGTCTTTGTGTCCTCATCTCTAAATTGTGTATAGTATCTATTCTGCCTACAACTTCAATTTGTGATAGGGATTAAAAACTAGAGTGGTATAGTGGCCCTAGGGCAGGATATATTGTGGAAATGAGAGGCGATGAGGTAAAGACAATAGAGAGTATAGTTTGTTTTTTTAAGATTTTATTTATATATTTGATAGAGAAGGAGCACAAGCAGGGGGAGCAGGAGAGGGAGAAGCAGGCTCCTCGCTGAGCAGGGAGCCCAGTGAGGGGCTCGGTCCCAGGACCCTGGGCAGAAGGCAGACGCTTAACCAACTGAGCCACCCAGGCACCCCTAGAAAGTATAGGTTTAAAAAGCTCATATGCAAGAAATATTTTAACATGTTGGTGTGGTGGCACTTACTTTTCTCCCAACATGGAAACTGTCAGGGTAGGTTCCAGGTACTATTTTCATGGGAAGATGAGGAACTGTAAGGAGAGCATGGAGAAGTAGCAGTTTCAGTGATCAGAGGATGGTTGTAGAGGGATGCTCTGTAGGTGCTGCTGCTCCGTGGGGACAGGCTACATTAGACAGCAGCAGGATGAGAGAGGGGTGATGTGATGGGCATGACCACAGGTGGTGTGTTTACAGTGGTTCATTTGCTTAACCAGGCAAATGTTGGTGGAGGGGGTGAGAACTGGGTAGGGGAGTTCCATAACTATTTAGGTTAATATTTGGTAATACTAAGGTATTTTGAGGCAAACATGAATAATTCGGTCACTTGTAATGGAGAAAATGTGTGATGCTCCAAAACAGAGATCAGTGTACTTTCTACCACTGTCTGTCGTCTCTACCTCCCATTTTCCTTTCAATTCCACAATGGCCTCAGCAGGTCATTGCTGAGGCCAATTTATCTAATTATGTGATTTTGTTTATATTATGTTTGTGTTTCAAAGCTTTGAGCAGAGTATAAACTGCCTTCAGGACTCTTTCTCTTCTTAGGAATCTAATAAGTAAGGGATAATAAGGTGTGCCTAGCTATATCCTATTCCAGGCATATTCATGTATTCCTAAACAGCATGATTTGCTGGAGAGCACCATGACTGGAAGAAGGGTTAGACATGTTGTGGTCAGGAGAGGCCATTTTCCCCCCATTGAATGACTCTTCCTGTGTAGATATTAAACTGCTGGTAGCCAGGCTATGACGTCCCAAAGGGGATCCCTGTATTCAGGATTTTCAGAGAAACAGAACCAGTAGGGTGTGTGGGTATGTGTATGTGTGCACGTGTATTATAAGGAATTGGCTTGTGGGTTTGTGGAGTCTGGCAAGTCCAAATCAGCAGAAGACGTCTGAAGGCAGTCTGCTGGAGACTTCTCTCTTGGGAAGGCTGGGTATTTTGTTGTTGTTCTATCGGGGCTGTCAGCTGATGGAACGAGGCCTACCACATTATGGAGGGCAATCTGTTTACTCAGAATTCACTGATTTAAATGTTAGTCTTATCCAAAAACACTCTCCAAGTGGGCACATAGAATTAGCCATCACACCCCTCTGTGAGGTGTGCTGTAGGCAAGGCCTTCATAGGACATTAGAGCCCTTACCATCTCATCCTCAGAATATCTCTTAAATGCCAGCCTTTTCTGTTCAGTGTATTAGGTAGAAATTCTCTAACCTGTTTGAATCAAATTAACAGATAAGAAGTTACTTTTAAAATTGTATAATGGGGGGCAGCTGGGTCGCTCAGTAGGTTAAGCGTCTGCCTTCGGCTCAGGTCATGATCCTGGAGTCCCTGGATCGAGTCCCGCGTCGGGCTCCCTGCTTGGCAGGGAGTCTGCTTCTCCCTCTCCCACTCCCCCTGCTTGTGTTCCCTCCCTCGCTATTTCTCTGTGGAATAAATAAATAAATAATAATCTTAAAAAATAAAAATAAAATTGTATAATAGGGGCACCTGAGTGGCTCAGTTGGTTAAGTGTCCGCCTTCAGCTCAGGTCTCTGCTCAGCAGGGAGCCTGCTTCTCCCTTTCCCTCTGCTGCTCCCCCCTGCTTGTGCACGCTCTCTCTCTCTCTCTCTGTGTCAGATAAATAAGTAAAATCTTTAAAAAAATTGTGTAATAGTTTACAAATGCAAGGAATTTAGAGAAGTGGTGAGTGGAGAGGGTGTGGGTAGAGTTAAGTGTAAATGGGTGTATTGCCACCTGTCATGAGTACAGTTTGTCAAGAGAACAATAAACCCTTGTTTTTGTGACTCTACTGCATATTAACATAAACTGTGTGTGTGTTGGGGGTGGGGGCGGGCTGCTGCTTAGAACCTTCTCTTAGATCTGCAGGAAAATCCCGTCTTCATTTTGGGGAGGAGTGGCTTGGTGGGGCCTTTGGAACTCTGGTTCTTCTACCTAACCCCTGAATTCTTACCTTCTGGCCCTGCTGCTGGCTCCCTGAGAGGACCCCTTAGTTCTGCTGTGAGCCCACAGGTTGAAGAATTGCATAGATAAATAAAACTGGCTTACATAGCAGCTATTTTCTGGGCCATATCATAAACCTTGGGAGAATCTAATGATTTAGAAGGGGTGATTTGGTTGCTAATACCCTTACAGATAGAGCAACCACAATTTTAATTCTTCTAGTTAGTATAGAACAGTATTTTGCACCTAGTTGCTCAGTAAATGTTTGGAAAGCTGTATACTCTTTCTGTATTCATTCTCTTTTCTCTCTCACTTCTGATGTTCCCTGCAGCTCACGTTTGAATGCCTGTGTTAGGAAGAATGCTGTATTTTTTTTTTTTCCTTAGGAGAGATGAAGTAAATAGAAGTTTTAGATTCCCTTGAGAAATTTTTAAATGAGATTAATCTTAGTATCACAGTGGAAATAAAGTGCTTAGTACTCAATATTACATACCATCTAATACCTTTTAGAGTATGTTTTTATAACTGAAATCTTTCATTTTACTCTAGAGAGTAAGCCTTTCTTTCGTTTGACTTGCAGAAATGGTGGTGGTTTTATTTTCCAGTGAACTCTTACAACAAAATGTTCATTAATTAAAAATAGCTGCCCCATACAGGAAACAGCTCATATAGCAGCTCCCGACACTGTTCTAAAAACAGACTTGAGCCACTCTGAGTGCTAAAGAGGAATGAACGCTGAAAACCATGTGAACAAATTCAGGTAAAAGCATGCTGTTTTTTAAGAAGGCTCTGTGTGCCTTTCTCTTCATGTTTTTCTGATGATAAGAGTCATGTGCTTACTATTAAAAACCAAATATTATAGCAATATATTCTGTAGAAAGTGAAATTCGCACCCAGATTGTGGTGTCTAGTTAGTCTGGTGGTTTCTACCAGATTTTTTTTCTGTGCATATACAAGCAGGATAGACTTATTTTTAAAATGGGGTTATATGTTCTTTCAACTTGGTTTTTCATTGATATGTATTGGAAATTTTCCACATCAAATTTCTCAAAATCCTCTTCCTTTATTATTTAAGTTGGCATAGTATTTCACCTTATAGCTGTACTACAATTTGTTTAAACCAGTTCTCAATTAATAGACTTGTGAGTTGATACTCTGTATTTTTTTTTCCCTTGAAGATCATTGTTTTTAGGGCAGATGCACTTGCAATTGAACAAAGTTACCACATGTAATATACTGGTAGTGTAATATATTGAGAGTTTACTGTGTGTCTGGAACTTTTCTAAGTATTATCCTGTGAAAGTTAGAATAATTCTATGTTATGAGGGATTTATTATTGTCTGTATTCTCGAGATGCAGAAAGCCTCTGAGATCCTTGCATGCTGTCATGACCATACCTAAGATAAACTGAAAGATAGGGGTGACTGGGCTAGACACGTGAGAGCCCTTTAAATCCAGAGGAGCTAAGCAGAAGGACAGCAGCTGTGTCAACATAAGACAAAGCAGAGTTGAGAAATTCTTATTGATGTTACTGATGTTAAAAAAAAACCTTTGCTGGTTGCCATAACACCTGGCTTCTTGAAGCCCTGCCATCTTAACCCTTGTGACTGTGCCTGTGGGATTCCCTGGCTGTCACCACAGACTGCTTGGTATTTGTGTGCCCCCAGCCTTTCTTCCGAATTCCTGAGATGCAGGGCCTTTCCTCGGATTGGTCTGTACTCCTGGTGTGCCTTGCTGAGCACCACGAGATGTCAGCTACTGCTGAGATTCCCATCCCAGGCTGGTCCTCTCTGGTGGCTTGTGTAGCTGCTCATTGCTTTCTACTGAAGATGGGAACTTTCTACTGACTTGGACTCTAAGATAGACTCTACGAAAAGTCTCCTGAGACCTAGAAGGTATATTTCATTTGCTTAAATGATTGTTGAGTTGATCCTAGGTATAGTAGGTTGAATTTGTAGAGGGGAAAAAAAGTTTACTGCACTTTACAGTTCTTCATAATTAAGTAGTCTAGTGTGACTAGAGAGAAGTGAAGCTTAAAATACCACCAAAAGCGACCTGTTTGGGTTATTTATGGCCGTGTAATATTTATGGCCACTCCAAAACTTGATAGTCTAAAACAGTGACTTATCTTCTGATTCAGTGCGTTGACCAGGAGGTTCTGTTCTATGTGGTGTCATCTGGATGCTGGATGGCTGTGGTGCTCTGAGGCTTGCTTGGGAGCTGGGACTCAGTGGCTGCTTAGGTAGCCTTGTGGTGTCTGGGTTCCAAAATGGAAGAAGTAGATGCTGCCCAACCAGTTAAGGGCTAGGCCCAGAACTGGCACTGCATCATTTCTGACATATTCTAATGGTTTCGGCAGTAATAGGCCCGGCCCAGTGTCCATGTGGGAGGGGACTGTATAAGGACGTGAACACCCGCAAGTGTGGTTCATTGGAGGTGACCACCGGAATGACAGTTTACCACAGTGTGCTCTCTGGCCCCTCACATATGCACACTACACTAGTCCACACACAAGACCCCCACAAGCCTCACTCCATTGCTATGTTAGCTGGAGTCCAGAAGCTCATCTAAATCAGGTCCAGGTGCAGATGAGGCTCTTTGGGTATAGCTAATCTCAAATCAAATACCTGTGAACTAAAGGCACAAGTTATTTGCTCTCCTACCCCCACCCAACATACAACGGCAAGGCAGGGACAGGAAAATTGCAACAGACACTCTCCTTCAAAAAGGTATTAGAGGCTGTGGAGAAGTCATAACACTGATACGCTGCTGGTGGGAATGTAAAGTGGTGCCATCACTTTGGAAACAGTCTGGCAATTCCATAAAAGGTTAAACATAGAGTTACCATTTGACCTACATACATAAGAGAAAGGAAAAAATATGCCTGTCCAAAACTTGTGCGTGAATACAACATAGCAACATTATAATAGCCGAAAGGTGGAAACAACTCAAATATCTATCAAATGATGAATAGAAACATGAATTCTGGTATATCCATACAGTGGAATGAAGTACTGATATATACTGCAAATGGATAAACCTTGAAAATACGCTAGGTACAAGAAAATTGTCACAGAGAGCACATACTGTCTGATTCCATTTATATGAAATGTCCTTAATAGGTAAATCTGTAAAAACAAAGTAGATTAGCAGCTTCTTAGAGCCAGTAGGATGGGTGTATGGGGGATGATAACTAAGGATACAGGTTTCTTTTTGAGGTGATGGAAATGTTTTAAAGCTATCTGGTTGTATCTGTGGATATACTTAAAGCCCTGAGTTGCAAACTTCAGGTAAATTGTATGGCATGTGACTTATATCTCAGTAAAGCTGTTATTTAAAAACAATAACAACAACAACAACAACAAAAAACAGAAGGGGGAAATGGGAGACACCTAGCAGTCCCCGGTCCACAACAGTTCTAAAATCCAGCTAGGTAAATGTCAATGGTTCCTTGTTTAGGGAGTAGTTTTTTTGTTTTTGTTTTTTTGGGTTTTTTTGTTTTGTTTTTAGGAGAGGGGGAGAGAGAGAAGGGGGCAGGGGGCAGAGGGAGAGAGAGAATCCCAAGCAGGATCCACACCCAGCACAGAGCCTGACGCAGGGCTCAGTCTCACGATCCTGAGATTATTACCTGAGCTGAAATCAAGAGTTGGATGCCCAGCTGACTGAGCCACTCAAGGCGCCCTAGGACTAGTTTATGATCTGGGTGGTTCTTTGTGGCTCTTGTCTCTACTCTCTAGACTCCTGGTTATGTCCTCTGAATCTTACTTTTCCATAAGAAATGACTTATGTTTGTAGCCTCTTCCTGTCTGAATAAGGGCCCTGGTATTTTTCATTTTGAACTATGTCTTTTTAGTCCAGACTGGTGGTCTTTCCACTGATATGTTTTTAGAGTTTTTAGGAGTATTCTCATGGATTGCTTTGGGGTTCACAACATTAGATTAAAACCATTCCCACAAATCTCTTTGAAACAGGGCTCTACCTTAAACTGCCTTTAAGTCAGGGCATTATGTGAAAATACTATTAAGATTCTTACAAGCTCAGGGCACCTGGGTGGCTCAGTTGGTTGAGTGCCTGCCTTTGGCTCAGTTCATCATCTGGGGGTCCTGGAATCGAGCCCAGTGCTGGGCTACCTGCTCAAAGGGGAGTCTACTTCTCCCTCTCTCTTTCTCTCTCTCTGCCCCTTACCCTCTTCCCCATTTGTGCTTTCTCTCAAATAAATAAATAAAGTCTTTTTAAAAAAAATTCTTACAAGCTCTACTGTCTGGTAGAGATGGTTCTTAAGACACACTTAAAATCCTGCAAAGCCTTTTGGTCTAGCACTGTGATTTGCAAAGTATGATCTCTCTACCAGCAGCATTAGCATCACCTGGGAACTACAGAGGTCAGACCCCATAGCGGACTTGCTGAATCAAACTGTGGGGATCAGATGCAGCGGTCTGGGTTTTAACACCCTCCCTGCACCAACCCCAGCTGAGTTTGGTGCACAGGAAGTTTTAGAACCACTGGTCTAACATAGTCTATGAGGAACCAACCACCTAAAATCTTTGAGGGCTCAAAAAAGGTTTTGAGGCCACATTTTATTAGCACTCCAGGATTTGATCTTTGCCTTGAGCCATGTCTTACTTTGAGCTTGCTTTTTGCTAAGATACTGAAATGAGGAATGGTTTTATTTTTGAACCCATCAAGTCTGCTCCGTTTTATTTCCTCTAAATTCTACTTGAAAAGGAACCAAACTGTTCCTTTTTTAGTTCATTTTGCCCATATTTTATCAAAGGTAGCTAACGTGAACCATTTTGTACTTTCAGCATTCTTCCTGAAATTCTCCTTAGTCAGATCCATGAGTTCATTGGGTGCCTTTTCTATTTCCATGTTACTGCATGCTTTGGGTTTGCTAATTATTCTGCCAGCACATGATGTAAGTTCCCTTTCTTCAGCCACTGGTAACACTTCTTCACATTTTCGGATCTTTATTAACTATCTCAAGATTCTTCTAACTTCTGCCCATCATCCGGACCCAAAGCCAGTATATATTTTAGGTTTTTGTTCCAGCCCCTCTTCTGTTTCCAAACTTTGTTTTGGTTATCTGTTGCTGCTTAACAAATCATCCCCAAATTTAGTGGCTTAAGACAACAGCTATTTTTGGGGCACCTGGATGGCTCATTTGGTTAAGGGTCTGCCTTTGGCTCAGGTCATGATCTCAGGTTCGTGGGGTAGAGCCCCACGTCAGGCTCTCTGCTCAGCGGGGAGCCTGCTTCTCCCTCTCCCTCTGCCTGCTTATGTGCTCTCTCTGTCAAATAAGTAAATAAATAAATCTAAAAAAAAAAAAAAAGACAACTATTTTCTTGCTCACAGCTTTGGGTTCTGGCCAGGGTTTGGTAAGGATGGCTCATTTCTGGTCTATGTGTTATCTGCTGGAACAGAGTGATTAAGGCTATAAGATTTATTTCCAAGGTAGCTCACTTGCAGGGCTGGCAGCTTGGTGCTGTCAACTGTGACTTTAGCTGGAGTTGTCAGCTGGGCCTTCATTCTCTTCCATGTAGGCCTTTCTCATGCGTGTAGCTATTTGGACGTTTTCATAACATGACAGCTGGACTCCAGAAAGGAAACAGAAATTGCCAGGCTTCTTAAAGATGTAGCTCAGAACTGGTGCAATGTCATTTCTGCTGTTTTCTGTTGGATAGTCATTCAAGGAGGTGGAGAAATAGACCCCACCTCTTGGTGTGGGACTGGTGGCAAAGAATTTGTGGCTGTCATTAACCCACTTGTGACCTGTTAGAGATATTTTTGGGTTTTGTTTTTGGTGTTTTGGTTTTGCTTTTGATTTTTGTAGTACTGAAAAGGCACTCAGCGTAAGTTGTAAATTCACCAGTTTACAAGTTAATTGTTAGTTGGAGAAAGGTTCAAGCTCTGGAAGGAGGTTAAAAGAAACATTTACATATAAAGAGCCTCTCAGTATCTGTTTGTGGAAATTTTAAATGTTGCATTTCACTGGTGCACAAAAGTCTTTTTTTTTTTTTTTTTTTTGGTAGAATTAAATTCCTCATTAACAGAATATAGTCTTTAGCACCTTTGTTGTGTCAAGATTTGGATGTGACAGGGATGTCTGAATGCATTTATGATTTTAATTGGTCTGAAAATGGAACTGGTTATTTTTAGTAAAGATTGCCTTTTTTATTACCAAAGGCAGAGAAATAACCCCCTTCTACAGACTTTCCTGCTTATAATAGGGACTAAATGCTGTTCAGGAATTGTGAACAATGAAAGGTAGACTCTGGGTGCATTGTAGAAATGATTGTGGAAAAGGCAGAGGTGAATAATGGGGTGAAAGAGTCTCAAGGTTTTCTACCATTTGGAACTTCTGTGTGCAGCTGTTTCGATTGGTGAGTGAGGACAAAACAGCCGGAAGAAGTGGCCTCTGATTTTGTCTATTTACCCGAATCATGTATTAGGTTTACTCATATAGATTAGTAAATGGCTTCCTGAATTTGTCAAGCACTTACATTAGTAGATTTTTCCCTATTCAAATTGGAGTTCTATTAAAAAAAAAATCAAACAGTGCTTTATTACAATAGTGATTCAAGAGTTTAAATACAACTTGTAGCTTTAAAATTGAATGAATCTGACTGGTGTTAAATCTTTGACCTTTAGTTCCTATTTTTAGCTTAGAATCGAACATTTGAATAGTTTTGGTTTTGGTTATACTTTATCTTGATAGTACTGATAAGATGTTAAACATAAAATAACTTGAATATTTTTTCTTTAATTTGATCAGTTATAAAAATGTTTGGGGCAGCACTAGTTTCCCTTACTTTTAGTTTTTACTCTCCTACATCTAAGTAGTTTTCAAGCTGACTAATAATGCACTTCCTCCTTTTTCTCCCCCTCCTCTCCTTGGTTCTTCTATTTGTTTTTTCTTCTTTATTCTCCCCATACACTGCCCAGTCTGATGCAGTGACCTCTTCAGGAGTGAGATTATGGATAGTGTGGATAAGATGACCATGATACATGTGTTTGATTCTGTGGAAGAATCCTTCTAGCTACCAGTGTCCAACTTCTCTAGCATGATAATCATGACCAACAGTTTAGAAAATGATGCCCATGCTCTTGGTTTTCAGAAATTGTCTTCCTCTGATTCTCCACCAATTATAATTCCATTTGCTTTGGGATATCCTAGGTAGTCATCAGTCCATCAAGCAATTATTGTGTGTGAACTGATAAAGCATTCTAGGAGACACAGAGGTAAGCAGGAAATAGTCACTGTTAATTGTTCCTTAGTCTTCAGTCCAGATTCTTCTTTCTCAGTCAGATTTGAAAGCTGGGCATGGTTTTTTGAAGATGTGGATCATACGCTTATAGAACGTTGATGGTCTCTCAATTATTTTCGTACTCTCCTACCTTCGCAAGTATACTTCACAATTATACTCATCATGAATAGGACCTTACCTGTTTCAGGGTTTGTACAACCTACTGTGGTCTTACTATTTTGAACTCCAGTTGTTAAGAATGTATTCTTGTGTATATTTTTAAGTTGTTCATTTCCCTTGGGTAGGTACATAACTTCCTAATTACAGGTATTTTCACAGAATTCTCATTTCTGGGCTAACTAATTTTAATCCCTTCAAAATTTTCTTGTTTCTCACTTCCCTGCAGCTTTCATAGATTGTCCAAATAGTTATATACATTTACTATTCAACAGAATTTTTTCCACTTGACCTGCCCTCTATAGATATCTAAGCAGCAACATTCAAAAAGCATTATTTTCTATCACTTTTCAAAAATATAATCCCTAAAATATTGTAGGACTTGGAACAGACCTTTGCAAGTACTTAATTTAGAGCCCTCGTCTTGCACTATTATTGCACATGTAATGCACGGCTTTGATACATAGGAAAAATAAAATCAAGAAAGGGAAGAAGTGCTACCTATAATGGGAAGGTATGTAGTCCATCCTTTAAACTTCCAATGTGTCCTGTGTACTGTTTTAATTGCAGAATTACCTGTAGTGCCCTTTTATTTCTTTGTAAATGATGGGAAGCCAGTCTTTCAGCAAAATCTGCTTATTTGCCCCAAATGAATATACTTGTGTTTGTGTGATTCTTGATTTTTAACTTTTAGTTAGCCCAGATCACTTTGATTTCCAAAACCTGTTTAGACTATTGCTTTTTATTTTGGTGGCATTTATAAGCTATTTCTAGGTCATTGTGTTGCCTTTAAAAGATATACCCGTGAAAACTACAAAGTGCTGATGAAAGAAATAAAAATCTAAATAGGGGCGCCTGGGTGGCTCAGTTGGTTAAGCGACTGCCTTCGGCTCAGGTCATGGTCCCGGGGTCCTGGGATCGAGTCCCGCATCGGGCTCCCTGCTCTGCGGGGAGCCTGCTTCTCCCTCTCCCACTCCCCCTGCTTGTGTTCCCTCTCTCGCTATGTCTCTCTGTCAAATAAATAAATAAAATCTTTAAAAAAAAAATCTAAATAAATGGAGACACATACTGTGTTCTTGGATTGGATTACTCTCAATACAATGAAGATGACTGTTCTCTCAAATTGATGTATAGGTTTAACAACATTCCTCTTAAAATTCTAGCAAGATTTTTTATAGGTATAGATAAGATTATTCTAAAATTTACATGGAAAGGCAAAGTAACCAAAACAGCTAAAAAACAGTTTTGAAAAAAGAAGCATAATGTGGGGAGAATCGTTCTAATTTTAAGACGTGATGTAGCTACAGTAACCAAGACTATGGTATTACCAGAGGGATAGACAAATAGGTCAGTGCAACAGAATTGAGAACCCAGAATTAGCCCCACACAAGTGGAGCCAAATGATTCTTGACAAAGGTGCAAATAGAGCGTACCTTTTCAACAAATGGTGTTAGAGCAATTGGATATCTATGGACCCCCCCCCAGAAAATGAACTTCCGCCTAAACCTTAGACTATATCCACAAATTAACTCAAAATAGGTCAATTTAAATGTAAAGCATAAAACTGTAAAACTTTTTAAAGAAAGCCTAGGAGGAAATCTTCTAGACCTAGAACTTACCAAAAAGTTCTTAGCCATGACACCAAAAGCATAAAAACCATAAAAGAAAAAATATTGATAAATGGGACTTCATCAAAGTTTAAATCTTTTGGCTGTGTGACTGTTAAAAGGGCAAAAAGACAAACGATAGACTGGAAGAAAATATCTAAGAACCCTATATTTGACAAAGGACTCTACTTAGAATATATAAAGAACTCTCAAAACTGAACAGTATAAAAAAAAGAAAGAAAGAAAGGAAAACCCTAACAACCTAATTAGAAAATGGGCAAACACCATGAGGATATACAGGTAACAAATGAAAATAAGCACATGTGGACACTCATCATACAATCTAGCAGTCATACTTCTGAACATTCATCCCAGGGAAATGAAAACTTAGATCCACACTAAGCCTGTACACGAATGTTCATAGCAGTTTTATTTGTAATTGTCAAAAACAGTTTAACAATGTAATGTTCATTAACATGTGAATGGCTGAACTCATTGTGGTACAACCACACCATGGAATTCTACTCAGCAACAGAAAAGGAACGGACTGTTGATACATGCAAGCACTTGAAGGGTCTCAAGAGCATTATGCTGAGTGAAAAAAGCCAATCTCAGAGTCACGGTCACATACTGTGTGATTCCACTTATAGAGTGTTCCTGTAAATGACAACATGATAGAAATAGAGAACAGAGTAGTGGATGCAGGGGTTAGGGACAGTGAAGAGAAAGGTGTTGATGACTAGAAATGGGTTGCATGAGAGAGCTCTTAGTGATGCTGAAATCCTTCAGTATCGTGATTGTGATTGTGCTTACACAGGTCTATACAAGTGATAAAGTGGCATAGAACTAAACACATTGTGCCAATGTCAATTTCCTGGTTTTGATATTGTACTATAGTTATATAATATGATGTAATCATTAGGGGAAACTGGACCTCTCTGTACTATTTTTGCAATTTCCTGGAGTCTATAATTAATTCAAAATAAAAATTAAAAAAGACACCCAGACCTAAGACCTATGCTGTCCTATGCTGGTTGTTTTTAAAATTTAAATTAACTAAAATAAAATTAATTTTAGCTCCCTGGTCACACAAGCCATGTTGCAAGTGCTCATGTCACTACCTTAATATTGCACAAATACAGAACATTTCCATCACCACAGAAATTTAATTGACAGTGCCGGTTTAGACCAGCTCAACAGTGCCGAGTTACCATATGCATGGATACCAACACATTTCTTAGTGCAGTGTCTTAAATTTATAAATCAAAAGATAATGGTCTGTACCAATAAAATTTAAATAGAAGAAATGGATTTAACATGACACTTTTTGAAAGTATCATACTTCTCGAGGCTATATCCCATATTTTAATAAGAAAAGGAAATGAAATTTGCATCATGTTTGAAATAGGAGTAAGGTTTTTTCCTTATCTGCCAAAGCAGTTGTAGTTTCTTTCCATAATCACAATACAGAATATATAGGAAATGGGCAAATAGAGGGGAGGGACAAGTTAGGGGAAAGAGATCAGCAAAAGTAGTATTTTAAATATCCCATAATTCTTGTTGTTTTTTGTTTCTTAATGACCAGCCTACCAATAGTAGCTTACCATTGCAGAGGAAGCGTGGTTTAGCAACCAGACCTTAGACCAGAATTATATTTCTGACTCAAAGTGGCCTTGAGAAAATGACAGATGTACTCTTCTCATTCTCATAACCCATGGGCAAACTAAGCTAAAACTGACTATTGCTTGGGTGGACTAAGGGGTGAGTTATACAAAAGGAGGATCATTTGTCAAACTATTGGCTTACAAGTAGATTAAATACAAAGTTTTGAGGAGTTTGGTTATGAAAAGGTCACATGGAGTAGAAAGCAGAAGTTTCCCAGGTATAAACCATTTCAGTTTCTGAGTTTGGGGTTAAATACAAGAAAACTCAGGGTGAAAGTTTTTCTTCTCGCATCCAAGGTTAGTAACTTCGAGAAAGCTTTGGGAGACTAAGCAGGCATTTTGGATTTTAGAGACCAGGTTTTGAAGTTGAACAGTACATGGTTTGAATTGCAGCCCTGCCACTTAGTCTTTGAGAAAGCTGCCTAACTTGACTTCTCACTTTCACCATCTGTAAAATGAGGCTATAATGACCCCTCTTTGTCAGGGTTCTCATGAGAAGAACACATAAGTATACAGCTGTAGTTACTGATAATTTTATCAAGACATGGAACAGAATGATGGTGTTAGGAACAGATAAATAGCTTTGTTATTTTCCTTTTCTAAAGATTTATTTTTAGATAAATATTTAATGTTTTCGGAGGTAGGGTACTAATTTTACCTTTGTAACAGATTGGTTAATATCATGGTTTCTAAAGCCATTCTCAAATTTAATTAATGTATATAGTGTGACTAAACTGATCAGATCACTTGATTTGAAGCCAAGACAGATGAATCTGTTCTTATAAGATGTAGTAGACCAAAATATATAAGCAGCAAACTGAAAAAAAAAAAAAAAACCCCACACATTTATGAGAGAATTGTTATTTCAGTGTAATTTTTGCGACCTGTTTCTACAGCTATAGCCACATAGTATCTGAATGAACAGTGATGAAGAGGCTTAATTAATTATAGACATATAAAAATCTATACTATACAGGGTCAAATTATCAGAAAATATTTTATATGAATTTTCTTTTTCTTTGCTTACCACATGCTAAAACAGTGAAAAAGAGGTCAAGAACCAGAGCCAACATACTCATTAGGATCCTTCTGGCCCTGGTACACTGTAGTGGAGGAGGACAGTTGCAGTTTTAGCCAATAGTTTACTGGCATGTGGTCAGTTTGAAGGGAACCAAAAATGCTGACATCCTCATTTGACTTCATCACTGAAGCCTGAGTATATACTCCAGCACTTCCTGTGTAAAACCTACCCTGACTCTACAGAGGACACCCCAGCCCTGGGCTGATCTGGGTGGGGATGGTGGCTTGGATTGGTGAAGCCCTCAGCTAGTTGGTATCCACACTCTGTGAACATGTCCTGTCTCTTTACTATACCTTTCATTTCATAGAGCTTAGCTTTCAAAGCTGATAATGACATTCATTGATAGCAAGAGATTGTTGCAGGTGGGTTGCTAGCTCTTAAAATCACCACTCCTTGAAAGTATTCTACTGGATAACAGCATGTTTAAGAACTAATTTAGAAATATAATGCTATGGAAATTATACTGAAAAAAATCTATCAGAAGATCTGGATTGTATATAGCTTGTCTCCCTAATATATCAGTGTGGCTACATCTACTTTGACACCCGTGGCCTCAGTTTTCTCACCCATACAATGGGAGGATTTCTAAATTTCTAAGACTTCATGATTTTAGTGAGTTTCTCCAAGTAGTTTCCTCCATACTTGTTTGGTTCATAAACTACATTAAGTGCTTTTTCTGTCCATCAAAATTTCCTCATGTATTGTCAAGTTCTTTAAGGTAATATACTATTTTCAATTTGTCATTCTTTCAGAGACGTAGTAATTTGAAGAAGTGATATAGCAAAAGTGAACTGACTCTCAGTATTAGAGTTTGATTCTGACAACATCTGAATATCACATGAAAGGGAAATTAGCATTTGAATTGTTATGTAAATGCTAAATTAACATGATGATAAACTATTAGGTGTTTTGAGAAGTCTGTGATTTATTAACTAAAGCATTGACTTTAATCAGTAATTTTCTCTGATTCATGGCAAGGATGAGAAATTTGCTTACTGGTACCTCTCCTCCTTTAAAATCCTGATGTTTTAGGGCGCCTGGGTGGCTCAGTTGGTTAAGCGACTGCCTTCGGCTCAGGTCATGGTCCCGGAGTCCTGGGATCGAGTCCCACATCGGGCTCCCAGCTCAGCGGGGAGCCTGCTTCTCCCTCTGACCCTCTCCCCTCTCATGCTGTTTCTCTCTCTCTCTCACTCTCAAATAAATAAATAAATAAATAAAATCTTAAAAAAAATAAATAAATAAAATAAAATCCTGATGTTTTTATGAAGTTATTTGGCATTGTTAGGTAGCCCAGGAAGGAAATAGAAGGCCTTTTGCTCAGGAAACGGAGAGCATAAACACTATTTCACTGTGTTTTGCTCTTCAACATTTCCTAGGACTTTATGATGAACATGAAAAAAATCCTAAGACCCTTTAAAACCTATTTTTAAAGGATAGTTTGTTATAAATCTAAAGGCTGTAACTGCAGTAAAATCACATGCCATTGGCCCCATCCTTCCCATTCTACCCCAGTATCGTAGAGCTCTCTCACTGCATTTTGAAATACCTTCATGGAATTTTGAAATGCTCTACTTGCGTAGATCTTTGAGGCTGCATCAGTGCTAGAAGAGTTATGAAACCTAGCTCTGCACTTCCCATTAGTTAGTTCTTCACCACGTCAGACAGAAGATGTGTGCGTGTCTGGTGTCTAAATACAGACCTATAGGTTTTACCCATAAATCATAGATCCACGTAATTCTTCCACACGCAAGAGATAAGTATGATTAATCAGAAGAGTAAAAGGCACTGCTGGATGTGGTTGGAAAAAAATCCTTTATGGGGGGCTGTGAGTATTGTTATTTTTGCAATTTCTATTTCTGAAATATCTCAGGTTAAAAACATTTGAAACTTTTGAATATACAAAGTATATGAGGAGATGAAGTAACTGGTATTAGTCTTTTTTGATTACTACTAAAAGATAAGTAATTTCTGTCACTATTGAAATTATCATGGCTCTTGTTTAGAATGGTTTCGTGGTGTGGTTTTAGCATGAAGGTGTACTTTGTCTTCTTTTCATGGTCCCTGTAGGGTACCTTGAGGTGATGCCTTTCTCGCTGGGATGCGTAACATAGCAGTGTCCCCGAGAGTGGTGAACATGAGCTGTGCTTTCAGTGAAACTGTTGACCCTTTTTATCTGACACTTTTTATTATAACCTCTTGCCATCTATTTCTAATAACCATTTCTTCCTTCCTTCTGTTTCTAATACATAAAAGTTATACTTTAGTCAATTTCTTAGAACTTATTTGTGTATTTAATATTCTCTTAGTCATCAGTTATTTGGGGATAAAATTCCCTCTACTTCTAAAACATGAGCAAGGTACATTGGTCATATGCAAGTTCAAGGATTTCTTGAAATTACATACTAGAATCTGAATTCTAGTTGGCTAGATACTCTATCATTGTGGCTGAATAATGTTCTCATGGTCTTTGGTATTTAACTGAAAAGCCACTGAATGTCTTTATTCAGAAAAACAATTTTAAACAGATTATTCTTGGTTAGTAAGAAAAAATAAACATCAAGGTGTAACTAACATTTTGATGTGTGTTTCCTCTTTGTTCTGTGAAGTTGAGGTCCTATTTTATGTGGATGTTTTTTAATCATGCTTCTCCCTTCCCATGTAACATTAAATTATTTTTTGTTACTAAAAATTCTTAGTAAAAATTCAATAGTTGTATGGTTCTGTTAAAAGGGTAGTACTTTAGGGCGCCTGGGTGGCTCAGGCATTAAGCGTCTGCCTTGGGCTCAGGTCATGATCTCAGGGTCCTGGGATGGGGCTCCCTGCTCAGCGGGAAGCCTGCTTCTCCCTCTTCCACTCCCCCTGCTTGTGTTCCCTCTCTCGCTGTTTCTCGCTCTGTCAAATAAATAAAATCTTAAAAAAAAAAAAAGGTAGTACTTTAATTTAGCTAACATATCCTCTATTATTAGATATTTAAAATTTTTCAAGATTTTGGATTAAAAGTAACTGAGAATACCATCATTTTAAATTAAAAGACTATCTTGCAAAGTGCAGGAATTGAATTGCATTTTGCAATTGAATTGCACTTGCAAACATTGAATTAGGATTTTAAACAAATGTGTTGGGTGCCATGTTGGTTTAAACTTACGGATCTCACATTTTTTTAAACTTTTGCTTCTGTGTGGCAGACAGCCTGGGTGCTAGCTGTTTTTCAAATGTGGATGACATTGCTTTCTTTAGAGAGACAAACAGAGGTGGAATCTGTAGAACTTTTGCAAATAAATGGATCATTGAGGAAAACTGAAAGAGGACTTCCCTAACAAGGTTGATTCTTCTATGCACGTCATAAGAATGGATAACTAGATCCATGCAACAAAATAAATCAAGCATGGGCTCTGAAAACATGGTGCCTGGAAAAACACAGATTCATAAGGCTTTGGCCAAAGTTTTTCTTTGTTTCCACTAGGTTAGAAATGGCCTGGGATTCTCCCAGTAATTCAGCCAGAGAAGAAAGAAAAAGCTTCTTGTTCTTCAATCCCTTTGTACAGAGCCCCTATGTCACTGACTTGCACCAAGATGGAGTACTGACCTTTCTAGTGGAATGAATGGAACTGAATTTAGAGTTACTTTGAATTACTCATAAACTCTTAAAAGTATCTTCTTTTTAAAACTTGATAGGCCTAATGATAAATTTTAATAGAAGAGAACTAGCTAGGGTAATAGGCATATACAGTCAGATACCAAATTTTGGAGCCTTACTCTTCAAGGAACTATTTTGGATCAGGAAATTTGATTTCAAGACTTTAGGAGACTTATTTTTTTTCTTTGCCCTGCCTCCGCCTTCTCCTTCCTAGTTTAGATGGCAATATAAGTTAATATCCTGACTTTTCTTTATAAGTGAGTAAAAATTTTGCTGAATATGTATTATACGTAGAAATAGTCATTTCTCCTAATATTTATTATAACTTTAAAATTTAGAATCTGGTTGCTACTAAATACCAGATCTTACACACACACACACACACACACACACACACACACACACACACTTTACATTAAAAAGAAGTCAAAGTGAGATTTATTGTAGGACTTCTATGTTTTATTCTTTAACGACAAGTATGAATAGATTTATTTTTCAGACTAAAGGAGGCTCAGGGTTAGGCTGAAAACCACAGTAGTACTAAGGGATGTTTTGTCCCATTTTCATTCTTTTGCTTTTCAGGCATCCTAACCTGCATATGCTTCTCTTTATAAAGAGTGTGCATACAGTGTGCATAGCGTTTTAAGGATCAACTTTGTAACTGAACCAGTTGGACTCCTGTCCAGTTTATGCACTTATTGGCATTTCTCCTGCCCATTTGTTTAATCTTTCCAACTCATTTGATCCTCTGACATTAGAGCTGACAGCTGCAATTGCATATGGGTTCATAAGGTAGCTGAGTAATAAAATGCCATGACCTGGTTCTTATGTAGTTTTACCAATGACTGAGTTGGCAACTTAGAAATGCTGCAGATTGGTTTGGCAGGTCCGGTGGCACATCTTCTTGTGAAGAAGAAAGTTTATGTATAAAAAAGTCTGGTATTGATCCTGAGGGATAGAAGTTCCATCTCTTAAATCCTAGACTTATTGTTTACTGAGCACCTATTAGACATAGTGCTTTGTGTTATATGCACATGACTTTAAATCCTCAGAAAAATCTTGTAAGACAGGTGATATGACCCTATTTTTCAGATGGAGAAAGCAGGGTTATGAGGTTATATACTCATATCTACATATTTGATATTACATTAAGTAGAACTGAAATTCATGTCCAGAATCATTGGTTTCCAAAGCTTGTGGCCAATCCATTACACACTGTAGCAGTAATTTTGTTCATTGTGAAGAGTTTTTATTTCCATTTTGCCATTGATGGACGTTGATCATTATGCTGAATGGTGCTATGAACATTTCGTACATGTCTTTTGGTGGCATTATTGGGTCAAGGGGTATGCGTATATCTCAAGCATAGACCATGTTTTCTATTTCATTTCGTCTCACTAGTATAGTGCTCTATACACATTGTAGGAAAGGGTAGAGAATTTACCAGTCATGAAAAGGTTTTTATTAATGGAATGGCAGCCACTGGGGTACGCATCACTGCAGGGGAAGGAAAAGGAACTGGCTTTGCATTGTTGGGTGGGAGCAGTGTATGTGTTTTTTCGAGGCAATGTCTTCCTAGCTGCACTTTTCCCATAAATTTCTTTACACTGAAAATTATGGAGGTTTGGATTACAGTTCTCACTGGATTGAAAGTAAGTATCAGGGAATCATTCATTGAGAACATAGTTCTTTAGCTGCACTCTCCGATGGGTTCTGTATGTGCTCGATAAACCTACATGTTCACCATAATGGGGAACTTTTTCCTCCTTACTTGTTTCATTGGTTTCTAATTTGATTTTTAAGTAAGGAGTAAGAAAGCACTCCACGAAAGATTTTTTGGTTCTGGCCATGATGGAATAATTGGTATTGGAATACTTTTCTGCCATAAAAACTATAAAACTGGAAAAATATGTGCAGCTTTATATGCTTATATTAGAAGTTTTAGAATCAGTGAAGGTAAATAAAAGGAAAGGCATAATAAACATAAAAATAAAAAATATGCAGTAGAGAACAGACAATAGAGAAAATAGAACAAAATGTTCCCTTGAAATAATAAGATTGATAAATCCCTGTTGAGACTGATCAAGAATAAAAAACAATTCCAGGGCGCCTGGGTGGCTCAGTTGGTTAAGCGACTGCCTTCAGCTCAGGTCATGATCCTGGAGTC